>NC_091434.1:35469602-35823156 GCF_964237555.1 Oryctolagus cuniculus
AGGAGAGTAATCGGAGAAGAGCAGCAGGAGGACGTGGAGATGAAGGAGATTAACCTGGAGTTAAGGAACAGAGCCCCGAGGAGGTGACAGAGTTAGTCCTTGATAATTGCCTTTGTGCCACTGGGGAAATTGAAGGTCTGAATGATACTTTTAAAGAACTGGAGTTTCTGAGAATGGCGAATGTGGAACTCAGTTCTTTGGCCCAGCTTCCCAGCTTAAATAAACTTCAAAAGCTGGAACTTAGTGACAACATAATTTCTGGAGGTTTGGAAGTCCTGGCAGAGAAATGCCCAAGTCTTACCTACCTCAATCTGAGTGGAAACAAAATCTAACTTTCAAATAAATGAATAAAACTTTTTAAAAATTTTAAAAAAGCCAACCCAAATCAAGAAAACTTCTGATGATGTTGCCTTGAAATATGATTATTAGATATTTTCCTGCATTCTGCAATATCATGATAGACTCTACTCAGGAAAGCACCAAGTTCTTTTACCACTATGGATCAAGGACAGACCGTTATAAAGGGGGCCAGTACCATGGTCAGAGGATGTTCTCCAACAAGCTTGGTTATCCAAGGAAGTGGGGTAAGGATGCAGCAAGAGTTTCCTTTCAGTTCTTTCCTTAAGGCCTTCTTCTGCTAATAGATATCTCTTTACTTGAAGAGGAAGTAAATCGGTGTTCGCAAACTTGGTCAAAAGTAGAGAGAGAAAGAGCTGAGATTTAGCTCTACATGTTTCAGCATAAATGGATCGCAGGCAGAACTAGTAGATTGGAGCCAGATAGACCTATGTCCCAAAGTACTCTGCCATCTACCAACTATATGATCTTAGGGAAATGCCACTGTCCTTCTTTGAAAAATGGGGCAATAATCCTATTTTTAGGTAGAACACACAATAAGCTAACAGCACATAGTGATCAAAATGTATTGTCCTCCTCAACTTTTGCTCCATTTATTAGTATTTCTAAATACCATTTATTTTCATTAGGCCTGGAAATACTTTCAAAAGGAGACAATGCAAATGATACTTAGCAACTACACATTATTGTCATCAACAATTGGGAAGCTCACGTGTAACTAGCTCTGTAAAGAGAGTGTCACGCAGATAGCAAAACTAATAATATGATTTTATTATATTTCACAATCCACATATTATTTCCTTTGATAAAGAAAAAATAAAGCTGCACATATACAGTACCTGAGAATCCTAGAATTACAGGGTTGAATGAGACTTTGGAGATGTTGTGCTTCGATCCCCGCATTTTATAGACGAAGAAACCAAGTACTGGAGAAGCACGTGGCCCATATCACTTTGGTTCATGGAGGTCAGATTTAAGGCTTGGTACCCAAATCCCCGGGTTCAGTCCAGCACTTTCTCCACTTCCCTGTTTGCCTGATAATCGGACTTAAAGCAATATTTGGCCAACATTTGCTCAAAGCTTTAAAATCTCATTGGGATGAGAAGTTCTGGAAAGGAGCTCATTCTTCTACCTATTCCTGAGGTTTCAATTTAAACATAGTATTGTGAATCCTTATTCTTGCCACAACTGTCAATCTTGAAGAAAAAAAATTGTCAAACATTAATACAGAAAAATTGGAAACCACAAAGCTATTTTAAGCAAAAAAAAAAAAAAAACATGATTGAACATGCAGAGAGATAGACAAGAGCCTCTGCTCAATCCATTCAATCTGTCACCCATTCTACACAAGTTTTTATTTAGCACCTAAAATGTACTGCATACACAGTGATTATGAATCTTAGACTCTGGTAAGGAAAGCAGATTGTAAATGACTAACCAAATACTTAAAATCTTTACATATTGTGATAAAGTGAAATGAAAGGTAAAAATAAGAGCAGAGGGAGCAACTTTGGGAAGAACCTAGAGGAAATGGAACAGAAAATTCTTACCCACAAGACAAGACTAAGACTTGTGTGTTTTAGGTAAGGGGAAGCCAGATTGGTTCCTGGAGCATTTCTGAGTAAGCAGAGAGAGAGGCAGGAAATGAGGTTGAAAGATTACATACAACAAGGGCTTCCCAAAAGACTAAGGCAACATAGATGAGAAGAAAAGACAGTTTTGTGAGATCTTTCAGGATTTGTGATAGATTAAGGATAGTAAACTCTCAGGTTTCCTAGTGAAGATTGGGAAGAATCCAATAGAAGGATATTGGAGTAAATCATATAAGGCAACTTTAAATGAAACATCATGTATGTATATATGTATAAAATATTGCCTCCTTGATATATGTTGATCCAAAGTAGTGGGCTTTGTGTTTGCTTCTTGTCCAGACATACTATTCTACTATCCCATGAATGACAAGTGGGGAAGCAACGTATGATTTGAAGTCCAGCCAGAAAAACTAAAAACCCACCCTATCTGAAACAATAGGATTGAATAAAAGAAATCAATTACATTATTAACGGAGGAACTGAGAAGCCAAACAGGATATGGGAAGACAACTCGGAGGTTAGCCAGAGCAGGAAACTGCCTATTTTTCCAGGGCTGCTCTGATGCAGGGAGGAGATAGGGTTTGTGGAACCCAGAAGTTGGGGTGCCTGGCAGGAGCTCTAACAGGGACAGCCTGTCAGCAACTGGGAGTCTGGAGAGAGGGGCTGTCCATAGATGGCTGTGGAACTCAAAGGAGGAATTGTACCCCTGCCGGAAAACACAACCTGGGGGAGGCCACGGGGAGGTGCTGAGAAGCAGAAACATAAAGACCTCCTAGATTCTTTTTTTTCCAGCATCCATGCTTCCACCAGTGTCTCCTGCCAGCTAAACTGCTGGAAGATTTTTAGCAAGGGAAAAGGTAAAGAAGCATTTGAGAACAATCACAAAAGGTAGCCCAGTCCTTCCTAGTGATCTAGAGTAATTCATACATAGAGTTTGGAAATTTAATACTTCGAATTAAGAAAAAAACACTGTTTCCTATTTGGTTATTTATGAAAATGAATTTTTCCAGTCTAAGCTAAATTTATGCTTTCCTCGTGAGAAAGTACTTCTACGTCTTAACATGGAAATATGAGCCTTTCCTTGATTGTTAAATAACTATTAATTTCCATCATCATGTAAGAAATAAGAACAATTCTACTCTTGCTTAGTCAAACTCAAATTAATAATTTCCTTTAGCTGTGATTGTCTAGTACTATAAGCAGCAAATCTGAAAATCCTATTAATATTGAATGCTGAAGCCATCTAACTTCAATGCTATCTGATAGTATTTCATTTATTTTACATGCTATAATTTTAGACACTATCCATGGATTCATGATGGAAGCTTTGAAAGACTGAGTTTAAAGGTATGATTCTTTTGTATAAAATTATTTGAGAAAGACATTAATACTTTACCACATGTACATATGAATAATAATAAATGTAATTTTTATTTCAATACTGTCAGGAAAGCTTCATTTAACTAGTATTTTCCTTCAGGGTTATGTACTCTTGGTAATACATTTTGTTACAACTTTTAGCAATGATCTTCAAGCTCTTCTTTATATAACTGGAATATATATAAAGAATAAATGGACTATTAGTGGACTTCAACATGTCTCACAAGACTTGGGTAACTTAACAACAAGCAAAAATAGCTACCAATTTGCCAAGTATCCAATAAAAGTTTGGCTTTTGCAAAATGGTGGTGTAGACCATGACTAGCATATGCTGGACAAGAAGCCTACTGGGGACATTGTTGTTCAGTGGATTAAGCCACTGGGATGGCTATATCCTGTATCAGATTGCCGGTTTGAGTCCCAGCTACTCTGCTTCTGATCCAGCTTCCTGCTTGTGCATTCTGAAAGTCAGCTGAACATAGTTGGACTGCTTGGGCTCTTGCCACCTGCATGGGACACCCACATGAGTTTTGCACTCCTGTCTTCAGCCTGGCCCAGCCCTGGCTATTGCAGCTGGGGGAGAGTTACTGAGTAACTAATGAGAGTTACTGAATAGCCCAAGAATGACCCCTGACTTGAGGACAGCTACACATTGCTGATGTAACCCATGATACTGAAAGCTAGTGAAGTCATTAGTGATTAGCCAAGCTGATCAAACTGGCTTTTTCTGCCATCTCAACTAGAGAATGGAGAGGTTTGGTTGTATGACAGTAAGAGGTTGAGAAGCTAAAACCTTGAGAGCCTGTGGCTCATAAGAAGAAATAAGTTGGAGCTTTGTACTAATCTGCACTAAAGTACAGTTCTAATCTACAAGTATTCTCACAACAAAAATCATTCCCCATAACCAATTATTTTCATTAAATTATTCTGGGTGAAACCAACCCTTCAAACCCAAGCCAACTCAATCTAGTAAAGAACACAAGTAAATTCAAGAGGAGATAAACTCACAAACAGTAAGTCATAGACTCAGGAGAAATTTCTGCCAGTAAGGATGCAGGACCCACTGGCAGTAACTGAATTATAATTTGAATCATCTGGCAGGCATGGATAATTTAATGAATTTTCCTAAAGAAAGCAATTTGAATGTCGCTACCCAGAAGTTAGGAAGGATATCAGGACTGGGAAAATCCAGCACTGAGCAGAGTCAAGGCCTGCGACTTTTCTGGCCTCCAGAAGAAATGGATGAACAATTCCTTCCCAAGTAATTTGATGGTTGAAGATCTGGCCAACATACCCAAAGGCAATGACACTTCATTGTTGTGAGGCAGGGTTGTTTGAAAGTACTCCTTGGACAAGCATTTGAACCCTACTAACAGAACAGTGTATTCCATGGCACATAACTCAGATCCCCCCCCCCTCCCGAGTGAGCACTCCTCTTTTGCAGCTGGGATTATTGGCAGCTGAGGCTCTCAGCTGAGCTGCCTTGTAGGAACTGTCCTCAATGGAATAGTGCCTTGCTGCCCATGATCCTGTCTCATCCACAGCACAGCCCACATTCAATATGTGGCCCGTATGTGTGGTGACATGCTATAAAGGTCCAGACTCCCTGTCTTAGGCTGATCAACTCTGAGAGGTCATCCCAGTCTTGGTAGACCTTTGTTGCAAATGTATCCCCATGCAACTGCTTTCTCTGCATAATCCTATCTCCTTCATGTCTACCCCAGAGTTGATTTTGAGAACATTCCCCAAGAAATTTATACCTATAAAGTTATGAAACTCCATGCCATAGTCTGTTTTCTAGATAGCTTGATGGGAGGCATAAAGTAACATAAAGAATTTGTGGCTTTTGAGAAGGCAGCACTTACCTTGTAGGTGGCCCTCAGCAGCTAGTTCTTGCATGATGTTGAGCAGTTTTGAGAATCCCAATTTATGTGTGGTTGACCCAGTCAGAGGGGACAGAATAGATGTTGGAGGAAGGACTCTGGGTTTCCATGAGAACTCCATGGAAGAGACCTACAACCTGTGATCTCCTTGATCTCCAGCGTTTGCTCTTGGCAAAAAACATGCCTTGAATGGATCTAAATGAATCTCAGGTGTGGGAAAGGAGTGGTCAGGAGCCCCATGCCACAGTATGTTGTGGTTAGCCTGATCATTCGTTTGTCTTGTAATAGAACGTGTTTTAGCTGTGGAGCTGGAGTGTGAGTCATCCTCAGGGAGATTGATCCATCTCTCTGACCCAGTCCCAAAAGGCTGCTGTGCTTAGACTGAGGGCTATCCAGTTTTCAAAAGATTTTACCTATTATTTTGATATCAAGAAATATTATTAGACTTTGAAAAATGTCCAACTTTATAGCTTCTTATTTGGAAAAAACAATAAAATTGTTCTTGTATTTGGCCAAAAGAAGAAGAAGAAGAAAAAAGAACTCATGGTCACATGTTTGCATAAATGTTCCATCAACTTAAAGATAAAAAGAATAGAGAATAGATGAATATGTGAAAGAATGCATTGTAAATGACTTCTAAAATATGCAAAATGGGTAGATTAGCAGAAAATGCAACCAAAGAAACTGAATTTAAAACAGTATTGGTGACTCACATGAGCCTGCATACAATGGCACAAACTTTTATGATTCAAGTATAAGTGAGAAGAATCTCTAAAGGCATAGCAGAGCAATCTGATTTTCAGGCATCTTGGGAAGGAAGCCATTGCAATAAACACACACACCTGGTATATCATATTCTATAGAAAAAGAACCCTCTGATTTTTTTCATTCTGTTCAATAGTACATCCATACTGTTTTAAAGTAAAACCGTGCATTAGATTACTTTTGTTGGGAAAAGGTTTTCTCAGTATTTTGTGAAAGGATGAAATGCTAATCTCCTTAGCCCTTCCACTTCACAAAATTTCTCTTCACTGACTTAGATTAGTAATATTTTGAGAAATTATCTAAATAGGTATATTCAACTGACACTAGTTTAGTTACAATTTTATGAGCTAAACCACAGTAGTCACTAAGAAAACATCATTCAATTGTTCAACGAATATTTATGCTGTGACTATTGTGTGTCAGGTTCTGTTTAGGGTGCATAGTGGTAAACAAGGGCAACACTATCTCTATTCTTCTGTCACATCCAGGATCAAGAGTTCCAGGATAGTCCAAAGGGAATTAACTGCAAATTCATATAATGTTGTTGGGAGAAAACTTCAGTAAGTTTCCCTTCTGTAAAGTCATGCCATTTCTTATACAGGGTGACCAGTAAGAATTTTTCATACACTCATTACTTTCACGTATGTCTTAGATAATTACTGAAAGGACATTTTAGGTGATGCAAGATAGCTGATAAGAGTGTTGTTTATTTTATTTCTAAGTCCATAATTGCATTAGCCTTTTAAAAAAGATTTTATTTATTTGACAGATAGAGTTACAGATGCAGAGAGGAAGAAACAGAAAGGTCTTCCGTCCGCTGGTTCACTCCCCTAATAGCCATAATGGCTGAAGCTGGGCTGATCTGAAGCCAGAAGCCAGGATCTTCTTCCAGGTCTCCCAGGCAGCTGCCGGGGCCCAACCACATGGGCCATCCTCTCCTGCTTTTCCAGGTCATAGCAGAGAGATGGATCGGAAGAGGAGCAGCCAGGACATAAACTGGTGCCCATATGGGATGTCAGCACCACAGACACAGGCTTAGCCTACCACGCCACAGCGCCAGCCTAAGTCCACAATTTTAAAAGAATATTGTTGTTCCAAAGAGTCAACTCTAATCACTCAACTCTGAAACTGCATTTTTTGTTTTAGCCATTTGCCATATGCAATGAAAGTTTCCACCATTTGGCCTTGAAAGTATTGGTTGTAAGAACTAGCTCCAAAAATATCTGCTCAACTAGCCAAATTTTTAAAGCTCTCCTTAAACTATGGTTGAGATATACAATAAATTAATTCTTCTCTTTTCTTCCAAGATTTTACTTCTAGGTACAACATCTTTTTTCTCCCTCTCTATGAGATAAAACAGAATTGCAATCTTGAAGAAATCCATCCTTTTCCTTTTTCTAGCCAAACATTCAACTATTAGCAGTCTAAGTTTCCAAAATTTCTTCCCATTTTATTACGCAGGACCACACATAAAATCACTGGCTTTTAGTTTTAATGTTTATGTTGGTCAGGTTTCTGGAAAGAATCAGATAGCCCACTTGAAAGGGTGAAATGATGATATTCTAATAAAGGGACCACTTCCAGGTATAGGCAGCTTTAGGAGGCCCAACAATGGAAGTTGTAGTACTTCAGGGACAGCAAGATGGTGAGAGGTTACCAACCCTGTGCAAAGTGATACAGAAAAGGGTCACCTGCTGGATCATCAACACTATCATCTGTAGAGAAGCAGCTTTTCTAGCAACAAAAAATGGAGCTTAGGGGAAAATACAACAGCTTTGTATTCTCCTGCTGCTGATCTCCTATTAAGTATATTTCACTTCTTAAACCCACTGGAAGGCAGAAGGTAAGGAGTCCATTGGTAGTCCTGGGACTGAGAGTGGGATGGAAAGGGTGGACAGTCGATAGGAAGGGGCATAGGAAATGTGTCCAGCACACTGTTTTCACTTTTTTTCTAGAATAATTTACCCCCTCCCAATTCTTGTGAGAATTTGACAAAAATGAAGAATCAGACTCTGTGAAGTGTTCACCGTGAAGGATGTACCCTCAAGGTATATAATGGTTTGGCTGTGGACAATCCCTCTTATTTTCCCATCCTGGATTTGGCTCCATCCATTAAGGTTACTGGAAGGACAAATATTTCCAAAGTGTTTTTGGTGCAACTTGCTCTCTCAATACATATGACTTTCACTAGATTTTTTAAGCCATCTTTTTTTTTTTAACTTTTATTTAATGAATATAAATTTCCAAAATACAGCTTATGGATTACAATGGCTTCCCCCCACACAACTTCCCTCCCACCCGCAACCCTCCCCTTTCCCGCTCCCTCTCCCCTTCCATTCACATCAAGATTCATTTTCAATTCTCTTTATATACAGAAGATCAGTTTAGCATACATTAAGTAAAGATTTCAACAGTTTGCACCCACATAGAAACACAAAGTGAAAAATACTGTTTGAGTACTAGTTATAGCATTAAATCAGAATGTGCAGCACATTAAGGACAGAGATCCCACATGAGGAGGAAGTGCACAGTGACTCCTGTTGTTGACTTAACAAATTGACACTCTTGTTTATGGCATCAGTAATCACCCTAGGTTCTTGTCATGAGCTGCCAAGGCTATGGAAGCCCCCTGAAAGCCCCCTGAGTTCACCGACTCTGATCATATTTAGACAAGGTCGTACTCAGAGTGGAAGTTCTCTCCTCCCTCCCGAGAAAGGTACCTCCTTTTTTGATGACCTGTTCTTTCCACTGGGATCCCACTAGTGGAGATCTTTCATTTAGGTAATTTTTTTTTTTTTTTTTTTTTTTGCCAGAGTGTCTTGGCTTTCCATGCCTGAAATACTCTCATGGGCTTTTCAGCGGAATCCGCATGCCTTAAGGGCTGATTCTGAGGCCAGAGTACCGTTTAGGACATCTGCCATTCTGAGTCTGCTGTGTATGTCATTAAGCGATCTTTATTACTGTTGAATCACTGAGTCTGCTGTGTATGTCGTTAAGCGATCTTTATTACTGTTGAATCAGGTAGATATTTACTTGACTATTAAGACTTGTTAAGGATGTTTGAAATATTTCACCTGATCTCTTAATGTGTTTTTTTTCTTTTATTCAGAGTCACCAAATTTTACACAAAATATCTCAGCATTATCATTAGAGTAAGAACACATTATGAGAATAAGAATATTCTCTGTGTCACTTTCATTGTGATTTTTCTAAAGCATTGTTATAAGATGCATGTATATGTTGTGATAATGTATTAAATATTATATATTTAAAAGACTAAAGTCAGGTGCTAGTCTCATGTCAAAGAATAGAACATATAAATAGTCTCCAATTTAGGAGCAACTTACAAATGGTGTAGCTTTAGGAACAGATGGTTGAAGGGTCTGCTTCCTGAAATTTTGTTTTCAAGTCCAAACCAGTGGTGGGATGCACTGGAGAAAATATGTGAATATCAAATCCTGTTTTCCTGTTTATTTTCCTAAGATTTTCTCAGTGGACGTAATAACAGTCAAATCAACATGTTACCCATTTAAATAGAGCCACTTTTCAAGATTACTCAAGTGGATGAGGCATGCAGCTTCTGCTTATATATTCTCCAGTATGGAAGAGACCCAGAGTTTTATTACCATTTTATCCATCCCTCGCATTCCCAGGAAATCTTTCATCCTTGTACAGTTGATCTTAGGGAGCTCTGAACAAAATAATTGAAATACAAAGAACACACCAGGGTCTAAATGACCGACTTGGAAAATGTCCCCAAATGTTACAATGGAAAATAAACAATCCAGCTTTATAAAGGTGATCATTTTAAAACTACACAGGAACTCAGTGTTAAACTAAGTAAATCAACCAAGAGGGCTAAGCGAGAGTCAGCAGAATCAGACCTGTCCCAGCTACTTGGGAGGGCTGACTAATGAGATTCCCATGAAGTTCCAATCCACAGATCAGACCACAGCTGCAGTCAAAGGCTAGCAGTTCGCACATTTAAAGCCTTGGAAAAGACAATGAGACCAAAACTGGGAGGAGGAGAAAGGGTTAACAGAAAAGTCTGAGTAGCAGAGTGGAAAGTAGGAGAGGACCAAGAACTTGACCTGTCAGTCCCTAGGGGAACCAAGAAAGAGGTGCCCTCCCCAGGAGACTCCAGCCATCTCTTTGGCTGATGCTTTCCTCAGTGGGGCAGAATATCTTCCAAGTACTCTTAGCTGAAAAACTCTTCATTAAGAAAACCTAGGCCAGCGCCGCGGCTCACTAGGCTAATCCTCCGCCTGCAGTCCCAGCACACCAGGTTCTAGTCCCGGTTTGGGCGCCGGATTCTGTCCCAGTTGCTCCTCTTCCAGTCCAGCTCTCTGCTGTGGCCCAAGAATGCAGTGGAGGATGGCCCAAGTGCTTGGGCCCTGCACCCGCATGGGAGACCAAGAGAAGCACCTGACTCCTGGCTTCGGATCAGTGCAATGCGCAGGCTGTGGCGGCCATTGGGGGGTGAACCAACGGCAAAAGGAAGACCTTTCTTGTCGCTCCCCCTCTTCGTGGAGGAATGACACAGGACCCTGCGCTGTTCTTTTGTCTGCTCGGCCCTCCCCGGGTTTGCTGCTGGTTCTTCCCGGGTTGGCTACGGACCCTTCCACCTCCATGGAAGGGCGGTGCCCCCTGCCACTTTCCCCACTTCCGCAGGGGAGAGGCACACCACCGGCCGGCTCTCGCGGGGGCTGCTCAGGTGTTCCTTCAGATAGATGTTCCTGGTGCATGTTGTCTCTCTCCTCCTTTATAGTCCTCTTCCACCAATCCCAACTCTGCTACCCACACGCCGAGTACGCTGTTCTCCTGCAATCAGGAGCAGGATCAGCTCCTGCAGGTCATCACTCAAGTTGGCGAGAGGCAGCTGCGTAGAAGCTGTTTCCTCCTCTCCCAGCACCATATTGTGGGAGAGCAGATGCATAGAATAAGTCTTAATTCCAGTAACTTAGTCTAGTCCGAGTTGCTCCCCACACTTTTTCTCTGTCTCTCTCATTGTGCACTCTGCCTGTCAAAAAGAAAAAAGAAAGAAAACCTAATTCTTCTTGGTTTGTACTTAATATTCACTAAGTAATCCTGACTGTAGGTTGCATTCCATCTGTTAGCCTTAGGGAGAAAACGTGTAATCCAAACACCACTTCATGAATGTCTATAGTCTTCCTGCCACCTCAAAGCCTAGTGCATGCATTAAGGGCACAGGGTCCTGAGCCACATCCCTGGGTTCTGGATTAGACACAGCCACCTACTATCTGGGGAACCTTGGACAAATTTCCCTCCTGTTCTGTGTCTTACTGGGAATTAATAATAGAACATGTGTACTCTCGTTATTGTTATGAGAACTGACATAAAACAAAAGACTCCGAACAGCACTTTCTGATTTATCCTTCAAATTCTGTGAACTTAGCTGATTTAAGTCAGTTTCCTAAGATTTCCCTAAATAGGATATATGAAAAGTTTAATGTTTAGCCACATAGATTAATAATTGTTCGCTAGCTACCAACAGAATCCCTGGAAAGTACCTCTAGACAATACAGCCATTCTCTTGTGTGTGTGGAAAGAAGGTAATGGGGTGCAGTGGGCGTTGCTTGCCTAAAGCAAATTTCTATAATTTTATGGCCAAGAACAACAATACTCTGCAACTTCCAGTTTGGGGTAATATGGAATTGAATCTGGCTGTGGGGCAGTTTCCCAGCCTCCTTATTTCCCTTTTCTTCCTGACCTTCAACCCTGGTGAGGAAAATCCACAAGGAAGTGAAATACAGCTGAAATTTCTTGTGTGCATTTAAGAGTTTATTGTTCATATCACTTTGTCCATGAACGCACACTCTGAGGCTAAAGTCCAGGCCTTGAGGAAGTCTGTTTGCAGAGGTGTGTGTGTCATCTGGAGAAGCAGGGAAACTGACAACTCAGGCAGGATGTAGAAGCCTGGTTGAGGGAGTAAAAGTGACCCTGGCTAAGAATGAGGGTGGATACCTGGACGATGCAACAGGAAGCATCCACACCAAACAAGAGCAAGACACAGAATCTGAGGCCACTCCTAAATCAAAGTTACTCTATGTTAGAGATTGACTACGTCCAAAAATAGCCCCTGCCAACAACTCAAAAATGTAATGAGACCACACGCATCAATGAAGCTCCATATCCATAAATGTTATCAATAAACTCCCTTGAACTGAACTGCCATCCTACTGCCTGCAAATTTCCTACTGGAAGTAGCAAAAGTACTAATGGAGTTTATCTCTAGGATGGTGTAAGTAAACTCAACTTCTCCCACGTGCTCTATCTACCCCACTTGGACCCCAGGTTTCGGGTGACATCATCACTTTTCCTAAAAATGTCTTTAGACAAATGTCTTTAGACTTTTTTACCCAGACTCAGCCCTGGCTTCCAAGATGATAATCCTGCCATTGTGAATTTTCCTGTGCTCGTTGAACCCTGGCCATCTGCTTTGCCACCCTCTCTACATTCTTGCAGCTCTTATAGTCTCACCTTAAACATCACTTCAATCAGGGGTCTGTCAGGAGCAGATGATACACTTTGGAGAGCTAGTTGAAATGAGCTGAATATGGTTCAGAAGCCTAAGGAGACAAGAGGACAGGGCAGGTACCAGATTCCAGAGGAAGCCATCACTTTGGGAAGAGACTGCCCCAGAGGACCTGTGGCCACAGGTCAAGGTGCATAACCAATCCCCCATGTGCCAGACTCTAGAGATACAAAATTCTAGGAGAACAGCTCAACTTTTATCTTCGGTTCTCCATTCTTCTGCCAGTGCCTGTTATTGGCCAAGTCCCACTTGAACCCATGGGACAGGAAGTGCTAGTGGTACAGTCCATTGAAATCAGCTTTTCCTGGGGCAGGGAGCAGGGCAGACAGAGTTGCTAGGAAACTAAACAGGATAATAAGCAAATGTACTCTTCTATTATTCTTTAACTTTTTTTAAAAATTTGTTTATTGTTTAACTTACATGAAAGGTAGAAGAAGAGACAGAGAGAAATACTCCATCAACTGGTTCACTCCCTAAATGTCCACAACCCTGTCTGGGTCTCGCATGTGGGTAGTAAGGCACCAACCACTGAAGCTACCAACTCCTTCCCCACTGGGTTTGCATTAACAGGAAGCTGGAATTGGGTGTGGAGCTAAGATTCTTACCTGGGTATTCTGATATGACATGCAGGCATCCCAAGGGGGATTTTGCCCACTAGACCACATACCACCCTCATATTTTTCTTTTAATATTTACTAGCTATCTTCACCCTGATTATAAGAGCTCATGGAGAAATTTAAAATTACAGAAAAGTATAAATGTGAAAATAAAGGTAACCTATATTTTTGTTATCCAAAGTTAGCTGATATTACCATATTATCTGTATAGTTGTAGGTTCTGCTTTTTAACACATTCCATGTATTTCCCAATGTCACTAAATAGTATTTTTAGACATTATTTTTATAATGGCTGCATAGATATCCATCTTTTGAATACACTAAGATTTGTGTAAGCAATCAATTAATGTTAGCATTTATATTATCTCTATTTTTTAAACATTGTATCTAATATTAGATCAATATCTTCATATGTCAGCCTAATTATTTTCAGAGGAGAAAGATAAAGGAATGAGATGACCTTTCAGGGCCCTTTCTACAAGGTATTGCTAAGTACATTCTGTCAGCAGTGGATAGGCTTGTTGGTCTCCCCATTCCTCTACCTCCTGAAGACAGCCAGTCTAACACTTACCATTGCTTTCTGGAGTTATGCTGAATAATGTTAACAAACTATACAATAGTACACTAATATACAAATAAAATGATTATACACATTGTGGCTGAACAGGCCATAGGAAGGAACATTGATTATGGGGGAGGAGGTAGAAAGGTGTCAAGGGCACACATGTTTTCATTTTCTACCTGTAGACTCTGGCACATCATTTAGAACAAAGAAAGTGCTTACCAGGGCTGTTGAACAGAGGAATACAAAGTTTTTAGCTTATACACTGACTAGTGAAAATAAACAGAGAAATGAAATTCATCCTGTCTGTATTTTTTTCAAGATTTATTTATTTATTTGGAAGGTAGAGTTACAGAGAGGAAGAGGCAGAGAGAGAAAGAGGTCTTCCATCTACTGGTTCACTCCCTAAATGGCTGCAACGGCTGGAGCTGGGTTTATCAGAAGCAAGGAGCCAGGAGCTTCTTCGAGGTTTCCCATGGGGGTTCAGGGGCCCAAGGACTTGGACCATCTTCTACTACTTTCACAGGCCATAGTAGAGAACTAGATTGGAAGTGGAGAAGCCAAGACTTGAACTGGCACGCATATGGGATGCTGCACTGCAGGCAGTGGCTTTAGCTGCTATGCCACAGTGCTGGCCCCATGCCCAGACCTCCCTAGAATTGCAAGCAAGGAGCACACATCAATTACTCCTGGTTGCATAAGCATCCCCCCAACACACACACACACACACACACACACACACACAATCCAGGATAATCTTCCAATCTTAAGATCCTTCGATTATTCACATGTGCTAAGTATAAGTATTTTTCCATGTAAGATAGTGTATTTGCAGGTTCTTGGGACTGAGACATGCATATCTTTTGGAAACATCTCACCAACTCATAAGATTGTGTGAAATCATTAAAAAATAATAATTTGTATCTGAAAACTGTCTAATTCAATACCTGACATAAAAGAAGTGGACAGTAGATGTTGGGTATCATTTTAGTAACCATTTCCCTACCTTCCTTTTGCCTTGCCACTAAGTGATAGATGCATAAACCAAACGTTAGCTGTCATATTTGCTGTTTGTTTCAATGAATTGTGGGAATGAATATTCGGGGAGCAACAGAGAAAGTAAGTCTTCCTAACATGTGACTGCTAAGGAAAGAAAAAGATGTGGTGTTAGCTTTAATGCTCACAGGCAAAGAAATATTAATTTGGGTGTGAATTAAACTTATCTGTGTTTGTAGGCCTTCGGAAAGGAGCCAGCAGAAAATCAGGCATTGTTGTTATAAGATAGGGATTTAATTCACGGAGGAAGTCCTTAACAGGTGCTGGGAGGAGGTTAGATTAAACAAACAGCAGAAAGAGGTAAAGACAGATAGAATTATTGATAAGTTTGATATTAAAAAGGAATTTTTTTTAGGAAGTTCTTGCCTGATTTTTTTTTTCTGGTGAGGTTGGAAGTAAGATCTTTTGAGTGTGAAGGTGGCAAATACAAGGTGGATGGCTTTGGGTTTGAAAGAGCTGTTGTTCTGAATAAAAAGTTCAATGTAGGAGGGTCATCTAAAGGTTGCTAAACAAGACTAGGGACCCAGTGGAGTTAAAGAACCACAAATGTTCAATGGAGCCCTTCAGCCTGATTATACTGTCATCTCTAACAACGATCTGAAGATTGGCATGGTAGGTGAGAGAGAACCAACGTCTTCCGAAACTGTGCTGTTGATGCTGTTAACAACTGGGTCCAGTTGCTTCAGCATCAGCCTTTGCCAGGCTGCCCCAGCTCCTAAATTTCCTCCTGTGTTTCCTTCAGTTTAAGTCGACCTCAGACACTTGCTCACTCATCTATAAACTAAACATCCCTATCATTGAAACTGCTTCCTCTTGAAGCTGTTGGTGTCTGAAATTCCCCTCTGCCTGTAATCCATTTCCTTCTTACCCCACCCACTCCTTTGTATTAAAAATTCCTTCCCCCACTGCTTTTCTTTTGAATTAATTAACTTTCCTGGCTAGCTTATAGCCTGCATTTCCATATTTCCATTCTCATATTTATGTGAGCACCAAGAAGAAATTGGCACCCTGTTACTTCCCTCAGCCATCTCGCTCCTAGAAAAGCATATAGTCTGAGAATGAGTGTGAGCCTTGCAGGTGTTTGGGAGGTTCACATTGTTTGAAATAATTCTGGTTCCGGGAGGCAGTTAAATTTGGAGGCAATTGCCAGAGTTTGAGTCTGTTTGTGAATGGGCCCAACTCATGTGGACCTTAATGTCGGCAGGTAGAATTAACATCCTGGTTCTAAGAGCATACTGTACTCATTACCAGCCTCAGGCTTCCAGAAGGTTCACTTCTGTTCCCTAATATGTATTCATTATTCTTCTCCATTGGGAGAACCAAATCACCTGCTAGCAGCTGAAAGGCAAAGTATTATTTCACTATGACTCAGTGCTAAGTCAACTTGTGGGAGTGAGATTTATTTTGCTCTCTGAGCCACAACTGGGTATGAGATCATAGTGGATACAAATATGAAAAAAAGAGAACTTGGTAAATTTTAATGTTCATTTGTAAAACTTGTTCAACCCAGCCCCATTTATCATTCTCATATACTTTGTTCTCAATAATAGAAAGTGTTAGTTTCTATATTAACAATCATTTGGAGGGTCCTTAATATAGAAGGAGCACGACCTTTGATAATTCACTTGGAATAGGAGGATGATGTTATCATGGAAAGCTAGACATATGTGAGACTATGTCTTTTTTCTTTGCATGTTCTTAGATAAGTTACTTCATCTCTCTGACCCCAGTAAAATGGGAACAAATTTACCTCCTGCATATAATTCTTGCTAGGATTATACAAAACACTGTTTTTTTTTTTAAATTATTTATTTATTTATTTATTGGTGCACCATGCCTGGAGGTACCACAATACTGGGTCGATGCATGGAGTGGACAGAGCAAGCTCCTGTTCCAACTCCCTGCTACAAAAATCCATTTAATATATTGTCCTCGGATAGAGGACGTATCAGATATTAAACTGTTAAGAACAGATACTGCATTTGATCTTAGTCAAAAGGTCGAGAAACGATACAAAACACTATCGTATCAAGGATGGTGTCTGGCTGTAGGATTGCTGGATCTCAACACATCACTACCATCACTCTGCCCTTCTCTGTCTGGGAGCTACATTTTCCTGAGTCCTTTTCCCAGCGCTGTCCTGAGTTGCAGTTTGTCAGTGGCAGGTGTAGCAGTTTGCACCATGTGGTCCTTCACAGAACTCTCTGAGATGGTGCCTTGCAACACCAGTTCATGCCTCCAATTTTGTAATTAGACGTTCATGGCTTCTAGAATCTCCTTTGCATTCTGATGATGCCACTCATGCCAGTGCTTCAAGAAAGTGTTTTTGTGAATTTTCTTCCTGGTGATAGTTATTATATGTGTCAATTTGATTGGGCTAAGGAATGCCAGATAGATGGAAAGCATTATTTGGTTCATGACACCAATAGAACAAAAATGTAGAGAAAGGGAAAATCCTTTCTCTCTCTCTCTCTCTCTCTCTCTCTCTCTCTCTCTCTCTCCTTGAACTGGGACATTCATCCTTTCCTGGTTCTTAAGTTTTCAGACTCTGGGACTTAGACTGGCAGCTTCGTCTGTTCTTGAGCCTTTGGCCTTAGGTTGTGAGTTGTATCATAAACTTGCCCGGTTCTTAGATTTTTGGGCCAAAAATAAATTATGCCAGAAGTTTTCCTGGTTCTTCAATTGCAGACAGTGGGTTCTGGACCTTCTAATCACCTTTAATTGACTGAGCCAATTCCCATAATAAATATCTTAATTCTGCTTCTCTGGAGAATCCTGACCATCTCACCTCCATTCAAGTCCCTAATCCCCCTAAGTTGAAGGCACTCTGCATTTTTTTTAACCAATTCTAGATTGATTCAGTACCAAAATGTCTATGAAAATGACCCCTATGACTGACTAGGTTGGAAATAATCTCACTGAAACGTTTGCCCTTGAAACTTATTATTTTGGCTGTATTTCCCTACAGCATTCTAAATTTCATTACTAATTTTTAAAGGCAGAATTTATACTCTGTCAAAATGAGAATTTTATATTTGTTTATCCATTTCTCACAAACCTTAAACTTCCAATAACTATTTTAAAAACTGGACTTCATTGGTATTTCATGAGCCTTCCCAATTACTGTGACAGACTGAAATTTACCACCATTGCCTTTTTTGGTCTGTTATTATCCTCCCTTTATGAGTTACCAAGGATGAATCTCCTGATTAGAGATTAATAATCACTTTTTCATGTATTTCTCCAAAAATTACTCTGCTGCATACATATTCTAAATCCGTAATTCATGAATGAGAGTTAACGATATTGTCATTCAATGTATTTTCTAGTTGTATGGGTAATTTCTTAGATTGATTTTGCCTAACAGTGTGAATAAACTATTTCAAGTGATATTTGATCTTGTCCAAAGTCCCTACTTCACAATCTGGAAACTGGAATTTCAGGAGCTGGGGCTGGGTGGGGCAGGAGAAACAGATATGAGGAAAGGGAGCTGATGGCTGGTTTCTAGAATGAGGTAGAAGCAAGTCAGAAATTAGGACTTCAAGGATGAGTGGAGAGCAAGATGACAACAGCTGGTGTTTATTAAGTCCTGATGTTTCAGTGCTGACTCTAAGTCTTCCACCAATATTATTTGCTAATTTTCAATTGACAATCTGAGAAAGCCTCTATTATTCTTAACCCCTGTTCGGTTAGAGTCCCAGCAGGATAGATAAAGCATGTGCAAATATAATCACTAGGACTGTTGAGCAGAGACTATGTATGGCAGGGTTATGGAAACTGATAGGGATGGTGAGGTATTGCAGAATAGCCAGAGGACTGAAGAGGTAAGGGGAGGAACAGTATTACTAGAGCCCAGGGATTGCTAACTCCACAGAGGAGAAGCCACCACCAGAGTGTGCAGAGTTGTGGCCAATGGCAGATCTGCAGCATTTCTAGGCAGGGCACACTCTTTCTGTTTTTCCTCACCCTTCCCTCTGTCATCTGCAAGCTGCTTTCCCATTTGCAAAACCCAAGCAAACGTCACTGATGCTATCTGTAAGGGTTGGACTCCCTGAGCAGAGAGAAAGAAGGATGGGCTTTGTTTGGGGCAGAGTGGACAGTGAGGATGGGCTTTGTTTGGGGCAGAGTGGACAGTGAGAGAGACAGAGAGAAAGGTCTTCCTTTTGCCATTGGTTCACCCTCCAATGGCCGCCGCGGCCGGCGCGCCGCACTGATCCGATGGCAGGAGCCAGGTGCTTCTCCTGGTCTCCAATGGGGTGCAGGGCCCAAGCACTTGGGCCATCCTCCACTGCACTCTCTGGCCACAGCAGAGAGCTGGCCTGGAAGAGGGCCAACCGGGACAGAATCCAGCGCCCTGACCAGGACTAGAACCTGGTGTGCCGGCGCCGCAAGGCGGAGGATTAGTCTAGTGAGCCGCGGCGCTGGCCTAACTATCTGCTTTATAGGTGAGGCAGTTGAGGCTCAAAGAGGTTAAGTACTTTCTCAAAGTCACTCAACTATAAAGTACCTTCGTGCCTGGATAATCTGAAGCCATTATCTCTGGAGGATTATACAAGGAAGCAGATTGATGGAGCAGGCACCTACCCAAACCCTCTGTGTCACCATACTAAAAGGCAGGATCCAGACAGGGGAAACCTGAAGGCATAGCTGAACTCTTCAAGAGGATCAGTTAAATTCGAGCAAAATCTCTGAGAAATGTTCTTTTTGAATCTAGAACTTGCTTTCTTCAAAGGGAAATGCAATTGCAGAAAATTTTTTTAAGATTTCTTTATTTATTTGAAAGAGTTACAGAGAAAGGGAGAGAGAGGCAGAGAGAGAGAGAGAGAGAGAGAGAGAGAGAGAATGAATCTTCCTTCCACTGGTTCACTCCCCAGATAGCTGCAAGGGCCAGGGCTGTGTCAGGGCTGGGCCAAGTTGAAGCCAGGAGCCTGGAACATTATCTGAGTCTCCCATGTGGGTGGAAGGGGCCCAAACATTTGGGCCATCTTCTGCTGATTTTTCCCAGGCCTTTAGAAAGGAGCTGGATTGGAACTGGAGCAGCCAGGACGTGAACCAGCGCCTATACGGGATGCCTGCATCATAGCCAGGGGTTTAACCTGCTACAACACAAAGCTGGCTTCTGTATAAAAATGTTCAAAGTTGGGGTCAGTGCTGTGGCGTAGCATGTAAAGTACTGGTTCGAGTTCTGGCTGCTCCACATCTGATCCAGCTCCTTGCTAATGCTCCTAGGATAGCAGCAAAAAATGGCCAAAGTGCTTGGGACTCTGCACCCATGTGGGAGACCTGGAAGAATCTCCAGGTTCCTGGCTTTGGTAGGCCAGCTCTGGCTGTTGGAGCCATTTGGGGAGTGAGCCAGCAGATGAAAGATCTCTCTCTCTGTGACGTGCCTTTCAAATAAATAGATAAATCTTATAAAAAATTTTTCTAAAGTTTTGAATAGAAATTTAAAAAATAAAGTCTTAAAAATATTCTACATGATGCCAAGCATTCAGATTAAAAATAAAATTAATTGGATCTTTCTTAATATCCAAATTTTTGGCAGCAAAATATTTTAATATTCATTGAATTCACCAGCCAATTCTTATAATAGTAACTAAGATTTAAGTCTCTATAGTTTTAACAAAAACTTTCATATGCACTACCTCATTTAATCCATGTAGCAATCTTGCTCTCTTAACATTATTATAATTTTATGGATGAAAAACTGGGGGATCAAGAAGATCAAAAGATTTATTGAACTATTTTAAGAACTATTCCATGGCAGGCTCAGGTCTTAACACTCTGATCTTTTGAATTCACCTAGCAACTATTTCAGCAAAGATAGTATTGATATTTAACAAATTGAAAACATTGGGGAAAAAAAAAAAAACACAACAAACCCTGCTACCACTCTTTTGGAAGGAATAAAATGAGAAAAAAATCACTACATTAGTTTTTTTTTTTTTTTTTTTTTTTTTTTTTTTTGACAAGCAGAATGGACTGTGAGAGAGAGACAGAGAGAAAGGTCTTCCTTTTGCCATTGGTTCACCCCCCAGTGGCCGCCATGGCTGGCGCGCTGTGGCCGGCGTACCGCGCTGATCTGATGGCAGGAGCCAGGTGCTTTTCCTGGTCTCCCATGGAGTGCAGGGCCCAAGCACTTGGGCCATCCTCCACTGCACTCCCGGGCCATAGCAGAGAGCTGGCCTGGAAGAGGGGCAACCAGGACAGAATCCGGCGCCCTGACCGGGACTAGAACCTGGTGTGCCGGAGCCACAAGGCGGAGGATTAGCCTAGTGAGCAGCGGCGCCGGCCTACATCTGATCTTTACCTGATGTTTGCACACTTCCCGCTTTCAACATCAGCAAGATAGGATGAAGCAAAACTGAAAACCAAGCAGAGGTCTTAGAAGAGTCCAAAGGGAAAAGGTGAACCATCAGCATCTCTGCAGACTTCACAGTGAGTCCCTGGTTGGAGAAATAGGTCTGGATGGTGGTAACTGGGTCAAGTTTCCTTCCCGCCAGGGAAAGGGGCTGAAGTTCAACAGAGGCTTCGCTGTGAAACAGATCCTTCCTCTCACTCACAGGTAGCCCCAAGCCTGGACAGCAGGCTTTCAATATCTCCTGCTAAAATAACTGAATAAAACACTCCAACAAGATGAACAATTAACCAAGATGTGTTCATTTATAAAGCAACCTAAGCTCTTCATAGTTTGTCCAACTATTCCTGAGACCAGTGAGATCTGTGGGTGGACACCTTGTGGCAGTATGAAGTGTTCTATGAAATTAAGGTGATATCATTGCTACTACTGTGTAGGACGGGTCTTTAAAAGTTCTAGGAAAATATATTATGAAAAAATTATGCATTCATTTCCAAAATCTTGTACCAGAATAAACTTGTATTTTAATTCTATTTTTCTTTTGTTAAATTTTTATTTATTGCTTTTTATTTTTATTTGAAAACCAAAGAGAGAGAGAGAGAGAGAGAGAATGAGAGAGCAAGCAAACACTGGTATGCTCTCTAAATGCCCACAACAGTGCCTGAAGCCAAGAGCCTAGAATATAATCTGAGTATCCCACGTGGGTGGCAGGGACCCAAGTACTCGAGCCATCACCGCTGCCCACCAGGGTGTACATGTACATTAGCAGGAAGCTGGATTGGAAGCAGAGTAACTGAGACTCAACCCAGGCACTCCAATATGGGATACAAGGGTCTCAAGCAGTGACTCAGTGACTACTGTGCAATTGCACAGTAATTCTATTTATCTATGAACCTCTTGAAGCACACTTGCATTTTCCTTCCTCATTATTATTTTCATGTCAATTAAGTGTCATTGCATGGACCAGCATAGTCAAGTCAAATTGATAAAAACTAGATTATTATACTCATATTACATACACATAGTAATATAGCCACTCCTGAACTATCCTCCATGCTTCCATGCTGAGTGCGCTACATCAAATTCATTGTTCTCTGCCTTCCAGTTGGCTTTAGACAATGAGAGACTCAACAGGAAATTGGAGAATGGAAACAGAAGAGTGGTTCAAGTACTGCTTCTTTTTTTTCTTTTTTTTTTTTTAATAATTATTTTATTTATTTGAAAGGCAGAATTGGAGAGAGAGAGATAGAGGGAGAGACAGGAAGAAAGAGAGGGCTTCCATCAGTTGCTTCACAACCAAATGGCCACAGCAGCCAGGTCTGGACCAGGGCAAAGCCAGGAGCCAGGAGCTACTTCTGGGTCTCCCACATGGGTGCAAGGGGCCCAAGCAGAAATCAAATATTTGATTTCTCATAGGTGATTAGACTCACTATTCAACTCACCTAGGTGAATTTTCTGCTTTCCACACAGATGTTAATATTATGTATACATAAATGATAGCTGGATATTTTTGAAAATGAGCATAAAATTATAGAAAGAGAAAAGCAACAGGGGTGTCTGCCACCAAATGCTACATCCTACTCCAGCTCGTCTGATGGAATGCAAGGGAGGAAAGCTAGACTTGCACAGGAGACCCCTAGGTGATCTGTATTTAAAAACGCTTCCATGTGGAGCAGCACAGTTGGGAGTGCACTGAGGAGGCTGATGGTGTTATTTAATTATGCTGATGTTTCCCTGTGTTCCTTGTGTTCTCTGAATGGCGTGTTAATCTCCTGCCAGGTGGATGAGCAGGAGGGCTGTGCAGAGGGAGTGGCTTCCTACAAACATTCTTACTGCATTTACCCAGCTCTAGCAGAAGAGGGGACTGATGAGAAATGATTAAACATGCCATAAAATTATATCATGATGATTGAAGATTAGGAAATTTAAAAGGTAAAAAGAAAAAGTTCAGGGATCTGTTACGTCTCTGGGGACGCTTGCTATCAGAGTTTCAATCACGCACATGTTCCCAGTGAAAAGTTTAAAATAACATCAAGTGTGACATGTCAAGAGGTAATCTGAATATCCATATTCAATATTTTGTCACTTTTTTAAAAATGTATCTTTTGAGGGATATATTTTATTGTTTGTTTCTCTGTTCTCTAATCTCTAGTTTATTAGGTTGCTTGTTGGGTTGTATGATGACAATTTACAAATTCATCCTGCAGTATAGTTTCCCATTTTTAATACAGCTGTTATTATATCACATACTCCCCTTGATGTTTTTCATCTTTTTAGAGCCAAAATGGAGTGTAAACATTTTAAGAGAGCTTAATTTCAACACATATATATTCTTCATTTGAAATTGGAATTGATTTCCATTTTGTGCTATTAAAATAAATGTACTAATCCTAGACATTTAAGAGCCTTAATGTTGCTTGATTTCTCTTCTATATCATCTTTAGTTCATCAACCAAACCACAGCTTCTCAATCATTTTAGGACATAATCCATCTTTCTTACACATTGTTAGAATATGAAATCAGATGCCACAGTGGTACTTATTTCTCTATCCTTAAACTCCCCAGTGTCTGGGCTGAAAGCAAAACCTCAATGGAAATCAGTTTGTATAATAATTTTGGGTTATTATCTTTAATCCCTTTAACTTGAGCTACTAGAGCTCATTTAATTCTTACTCATACAACCAATACTGAAATAAAAATACTACACATAGAAGTCAGCACTTATTAAGAGCTGTGACAAAAACTACTAGTTGTCCACACTACTGATTCCTTTTTGTCTTCCTTTAGTAATAAATACCCTGGTTTTCTGTTGGTGCCTGCTCCAAATAAGGAGAGCATTTCCAGTGTACACACTGGACCACGGTGATCTTGGAAGAGGCAGCCAGTCAGTATGGAGTGACAAGGTAGAAAATTCCCAACACTGCAGAATTCCCTATGATCTTTGATTTGACACTAAGGAATTCTTGAATCTTGGAGAGAAATCAACATCCACCTTAACCTGCTATTTGTATAGTTATTTGCCATAAGAGGTTAAGATGCCAGCTAAGGCGCCCATGTCCCATGTTGAAGTACCTGGGTTCAATTTCTGTCTCTGGCTCAGGTCTCCAGCTTCCTGCCAACACAGACTCTGGAAATCAGCAATGATGTCCCAAGTAATAAAGTTCCCGTCTCCAGCATGGGAGACCTAGATTGGGTTCCTGGCTTCCAGCGTTGGCCTGGCCTTGTACCTGCCATGGTAGGCATATGGGAATGTACCAAGTGACTAGAGTGCTCCCCTTGACCCTCCTGTTAGCTCTCTACCTCTCAAAAATGTCACAACTGTTTATTGCATATTAGTTATTTGTAGCTGAAACTGATTGTAAGTGCCACCCCATCCCTGTCACTTAGCTGATGATTTACTTCTTTTAATTTTGATAGCAACTCTAAGAAAGAAATACAATTATTTCCCCATGTGATTTGCCCACAATCACATTGTGGTTGAGGGAAATCAGCTATCTGATTCTAGTGTCTGTACTCTCAACCACCTTGTCTCTACAGTATTAGAAGGGATGTGGGGGTTCATTCCCATAAATGAAGAAGTCCAGGCTTAGAGAATGACTGTAACCTGCCTAAGGTCTCTCGTAGAGTGAATAGCAGAGCTAGGACTGGAGCATGCTTTGTGACTTGAACTCTCTGCTTTACCCTCCTGCTTCTCCTGGGACAATGCCCCTTCCCAGATAGGTGTAGTGTAAGCCTGGGAAACTTAACACAGTAATAGTCATTCTCCTTGCTTTACTCTAGCTGCACTGTCTACCTTGCTCTTTTTTTGACCAAGCCCTCAGCTGCTGGTGACTTTTCCAGTAACTAAGCTCCAACCCTCCCACTCCAATATAAACCTGGATTTTGCCCAATGGTCCAGCGTCTCCTTGGTCCTTTAAGCACCTGCTGTCTCATAGTTGGATCCCCTATTTCTGACTTGTGTTGGGCATACATACCATACATCATTACTGGTGCTGGACCGCACTGTCCTCTCATCTCCTTACTGCATCCCTGCTTGCTGCTTGGTGCCACACTGCTCCTGTCCCAGATAGGTCGAGGGCTCAGAGAAAGCTTTAAAAGCTTATTGTGCTGACAAATTGTATTTAGCAACCCCAGCATATGAACGAGATGACAACAAGGTGCTAATATAATTTCTAGTTCAGTTGGGAACGTTTGAGGCTTATCTGTCCACTTGCGTCTGTGATGATGATAACATGTAACACTTGCTACAAAATTGCCTGGCACCCTTCTCAGTGTAGTTGGACCTAATCCTAAACATTCCTAGTCCTAAATGACCTTCACAACAATCTCATGCAGGACTTTTGCTAATTGTAGCTGGAAGCTGAGGAAACTTAGGCATTCAAAGTAAGTCTCTTACGATTAAGGTCACCCAGCGCTATCCTGAGAACCAGGGTTTGAGCTCAGGCAGCCTGGACAACGTCCTTGCTCTTAGCCATTCTCTCTGTTGCCCTTTTTGGAGCTCTCAATCCTTATAGCAGATTCATCCTTGGAGAGAGATTCTGCCTTTCATATTATTCCTAATATTATTTTTAAAATTTTAAGACTTATGTAAAAGTAAGTAAATGTATAAAATGTATATTGAATAAATATAAATATATTATATTTTATGTATTATATATATATATAAAACACCTGTATACCCTTACCTTACCAATTGTTGAAATTTTGCCACATTTGTTCTCTCTTTCTCCAGGTGTGTTGCCCATTTGAAAGCAAGCTGCGGCATTATTCCTCTTTACCTGTAATTAATTGAGTGTGTATTTCCTAAGGACAAGAATCTTCTCATAAATACCCACAGCATCATCATTAAACCCAAGAAATGTAATATTGACACAATAAGGTGACCTAATATGCAGGCATAGTAAAATTTTTTGTCATCCCAGGAATGTAATTTCTGTAAGGTACTTTAGAAAGTTTGTGGGAAAATGGAATTAAAATATTTGCCTATGGGGGCTGGTGCTGTGGCACAGTGGGTTAACGCCCTAGCCTGAAGAACCGGCATCCCATATGGGTGCGGTTCGAGACCCAGCTGCTCCTCTTCCGATCTTGCTCTTTGCTATGGCCTGGGAATGCAGTGGAAGATGGCCCACGTCCTTGGGCCCCTGAACCCATATGGGAGACCCGGAAGAAGTTCCTGGCTTCTGATCAGCACAGCTCTGGCTGTTGAGCCTTCAAATGACCCCATGAATCATTTGGCTGGCACCACAGCTCACTTGGCTAATCCTCCACCTGTGGTGCCGGCACTCTGGGTTCTAGTTCCGGGTGCCGGTTTTGTCCCGGTTGCTCCTCTTACAGTCAAGCTCTCTGCTGTGGCCCAGGAGGGCAGTGGAGGATGGCCCAAGTCTTTGGGCCCTGCACCTGCATGGGAGACCAGGAGGAGGCACCTGGCTCCTGGCTTCGGATCGGTGTAGCATGCCAGCCGTAGCGGCCATTTGAGGGATGAACCAACGGAAGGAAGACCTTTCTCTCTGTCTCTCTCTCTCACTGTCTAACTCTGCCTGTCAAAAAAAAATTTGCCTATGTTAACACATAATATGCATTTTCCATGGATTTTTAAAAGATCCCTTGATGCTGTATAGTTTGGATTTAATCAAAGATGATGCATATGTTTATTTCTAAAGTCTCTTTTCTAGATTTTACTTTTGTTTTAATGTACTGACAAATATTGTCAGTGCCCTGCCTCATATGCCCCAGCTCACCTGCCATTATGGTGGACACTTACTGTCTAAGGACAGCTTCTTAGCTCATGTGCATAGGGGCTCTCGGGCTCTCTGCCACAGGGCTATTTCCACTGCCATGGGAGCTCTCACAGCTTTTGAGCAGAGGAGCTTGAAAGAACTGGGGATTTCAACACCCAACAGGGACAACTCTCAATCAGTGAAGTTCACAAATTGGTCATGAATACGCTGGCTTTCTCCCCTCTTGGTAGAATAACCCTGCAGCCTAATCCTCCCCTTAAGAGAGATCCCCACCAACCCAGATCTCCCCGGCAGTAGCTTGCTCATCTGTACATCCCTGTGGGCTTTTCCTCCTTTCCTGTCATTCTCTTTCTACTCACTCACTGTGCTTCTTAGAATTACTTCCCAAATATACTTTCTGCACCCAAATCCTTGTTTAAGGACTTACTTTGTGGGAAACCCCAAACTTAGTTCACTTCCATGATGTTCCTGATAGCAAGACAGGATTTGTAATTTGGCATCCTGGCTTCATTATTGCTGCTCTTAACTCAAACAAAACATTGCTTTCTACATAAATTTCCAGAGAGGGATTAGTAACTTGACTAAGCTCTTAAGTCAGTAAAATAGTGCTGAAACTGAAATCCACTCATTCCCAAATTCCTGATGATGATATCATTCAAAATCAATGGAACATCAAAATAAAAGATACGACCATAAGGAAAGCAGATCCTAAGTTGCTTCCTCTCATTCATGATATATTTAAGCTTTTTTTCCCACTAAACATTGAATTATAATATTTAAACCTCTTTCTTTATGAAAGATTTTTAATAACTAAAATCTGTACATCAACAGATATTCATCAAGCCCGCTGGCTATGCTCATATGCTGGGTAGGGTGGAGGTTGTCTCTAACCCCTAATGTCAAAGATTGTAGTGTATAACTGCATGCTATACAGTCTGATAACTTATGTAAGTTATGATTGCAGTAACTTCACAACAAATTTAGTAACACACACACACACACACACACACACAGAGGCACAGGCACCCAGTACCTCTGACTCTCAATAGAGATTAATTGGTCATCCCCCTCCCCTTTTCCCCAAGATTCCTTGCAAATGTCCTTGCTATGACTTCACTGTAGTTGCCTATTTAGGTATTTGTGTCTCCCACTAGATTTTGAGTCCTGCAAGGGCAGGGATCCTGTTTTATACTCAGCACCCAGCTCCGGGCTTAGCAAATTGCTAATAATGTATCTGTTTCCTCCATGTGACCAGGGACTGTGCTAAGCATGTTAAGTGAATTATCTCCTTTTATCTGCAAAGCAATTCTATGATGCAGCACCTATTATTGTGTTCCGTTTACACGATCCTCCCTAGAGTTGTGGAGGAGGAGAGGATGACAAGGTCACACAGCCAGCAAGTGGCAGAGCTGGGATTCAATCCGAAAACCCAATGTGACCCCTTGCTGCTTTCTGCACGGTGTGACCCTGTGGCTGAGCTCTTCCGAAACCAGAGATCACGGAAGCTGGTTCCGATCACTTTAAAATTGTGCAAAGTAGCACTGCTGCCAAGCCTCTCAATATGGGCTGTGCCCCCCAGCAGATGAGACAGCTGCCTTGTCTCAATTAACCTTTACTGAGATCAGGTTGGGTTGACATTAGCTCCCTAAGCACCTCTTCAATCACTCATTCACTCATTCATGCATTCATGGGTTTTCATTTCAAATCGCTCCTTTGTGAACCAAGTTGGGAAATTCTCATTTTCACACATCACCTATTTTGATGGATTCTGCTCGGTTATTTTCTATTTTCATGATTGACCAGCAGCCATTTATACATTTTTCCAAACATCAGCTCCTTTGCAGCACTGGGCTTTCGACCTGTGATTGCTTTCAAGGAGGTATATTACTGGTTTTTTATTTTTTTTAAATTTTTATGGTGGCTCCCTGGTAGCTTCAGTTTTCAAATGAAATTGAAATGAAATTGAACAAGATGAATCTTTGTCACTTCCAAATCTATGGGATCTTGGTATACGCACACATGCATGCATATGTGAGGATACTTCAAAAAGTTCATAGAAAAATGTACTTAAAAGATAATTTTGTTTTGGTGAAAAAAATTCAAAATCCATACATAGTTTTTTCATAATATATATTACGCATGAACTTTTTAAAGACCCCACATATGCATGGATTCTGTACACACACACACACACACACACAGATGGGCACTTTAATATGTACATATGAAAGGGTCAAACTTTCAGGACATTCATTAGTACTGAAGGGGAAATTGCTATCCACTGACTTGAGGAGTGAACAGGCTAGCCACAAGCATTCCTGGTGAGGTGGGCAAGATGGCTTTTGTACATAAACTTTCTTTGGAACATAGCCACAACCATTCATCTGTTATCTATAGCTCATTGTGTGCTACAGTGGCACAGCTGAGTAGTCACAAGATTCTGCAGGACCAACCTGAAGAGCCATACAGAAATAGAATACATATGATAAATAGACAATATTTATGATATGGGTTTTTACAGGAAAGATTTACAACAGGGAAAGGGGCATACTTACACAATTAATTTGAACCCTCAGTCTGCCATTCGAGAGCATAGATAAGTCATAATCTTTCTGAACCCTGGATTTCAGATCAGTAAAATTATGTTAATAATGAATCAGGAAGTACAATGAAAATGCTAGGTAATCTGTAAGCGTTTATCCAATTCTTAACTATAACATATGTGGGGAGAGCAGTGTTGATGACTATATGAGTACACATCAAACTTTGTGGAAAATGGAATTAAAAGATAATTCTATATTGGTGCCAAAGTTTTTAAACATAGATGCATAGGATTCGTCGTCAAAAATGTATGGGAAATTTGCATTATGAAAAACTATGCATGGAATTCAAAAAAAAAATTCACCAAAATAAGTTTATCTGTAGATTTCATGTCCCAAGGACTTTTTAAAGCACCTTTGTATATATTAGCTATCGCTACATAACAAACTACCCCAAAACTCAGTGGTTGCATTATTTTCCACAAGTCCTTGTGTCAACTGGGTGTTACTGATCTCTACTAGGCTCAGTTGAGTGGCTATTCTGGTCTCTGCTGGACTGTCATTCACTTTAGTGCAGGCTAGAAAATGTTTTTTCTGAGTTTGCCTCTCATCCTTATTCTGGGGCTAGTGAGCTATGGTAGGCAATAGCAGAGTCACAGCCAAATAAGCCTAAATAGATAAGCACTCCTGAGGGTTGCCCATAAATCCTGACTGCTAATATCCCATTGACTAGAGAAACCTCACATGGGCTTGGTCAGGAGCAGCCACAAAAGGATGCTGCAACAAGCTCACAATGCAAAGAGAGTAGGGAAACCCTGATGTCAGTAAGGAGATGTACCAAAGCTGTTGTTTGAAGAGATTAGACTTCTTAAACTTTGATTATTAGAGCAAAAGTTTTCAATTTGGGGCAACTGTTAGGCAGCGCATAGGGAAAACACGCATGTCTAGCAATAGGCTCAGTGATCAAAGTCTAAGAATTCATGTTAGAGGAATTATCATGGAGGTATTAAAGATTTATTAATAAGGATGCCTACTATAACATTGCTGATACTGGTGAAAGAAAAACTGGAAACAAATGCTCAAAAATGGTGTCATGGTGAATTAATTATGGCCCATCTTCATGATAGAATAATATGGAACAGTTAAAAATGAAAATAAAAAGAATTATCTATTGAAAATCACGCATGCTATATCACTTGCTGGAAAGGTCATACAATTATTCTGCAATGTATTCATGTCTGGCAAAAATGTTTTTATATGGTGCTGGAGTCATATCATAGCAGGTACAGACACTGCCTGTGATGCTGGCATCCATTATGGGTGCCAGTTCATGTCCCAGCTGCTCCATTTCTGATCTAGCTCCCTGTTAACAGCCTGGGAAAAGCAACAGAAGATGGCCCACTGCCTCTCACTTGGGAGAACTGGATGAAGTTCTTGGCTCCTGGTTTTGGCCTGGGCCAGCCCTGGCTGTTGCAGCCATCTGGGGAGTGAACTAGTGTATGGAAGATCTTTCTAGATTTCCCTCTCTGTCACTCTTTCACAATAAATAAATAAATCTGAATGTATGTGGAATAGATAAGAGTTTGCATATATACTAAGGTATTTACAATGACTATATGTTAAAGAAAACATTAGTTTTGAATTTTTACTTTCTCTTCTGTAATATTGTTGGATTTTTCAAGTTATCCAAAGTAATCATGTATTGTTTTTGTAATAAGACTTGTTTTATACAAAATAAGATCATGTAAATTTTTCTAAGGTATAGGAAAGAATTATTTCAGAAGCAACATGCATATATAAATGGGTTTTTGATTCTTGCTTTCAGATATCTTTTCTCTAAGGCATTATAAGATAATCTGCACTTCATCTATTGATTGAAAATGCATTTTATTTTAAATGAATATCTTGTTGGACAGGAATCATTTATGACTTTGTAGCCATGCATCAATCACAATGCTATTGCTTATTTATTGTGAATTAGAATTATGATTATTGTCTGTCTGCCTAAACATTTTTATGTATAACTATCCCCTTGCCTCTTGTTAAAGCCCATGTTTTATCTTTGAACACCTAAAAGAGAAAAGATTACAATAGTATTGTCAGATTTTTCAGTAAAGCATTAAAAAAATAATGGAATTCCCAATGTTTGACGTATTAGAAGCAAACTCTATGCAAAGTTCACATGTGCCTCACCTGTATTCTTTTCCCCCCATCTTTGACCCACTTTTATATTTCACATTGTTGTGCCTGTTAAGGTTTATGCTGCAGAGGGAAGCTTCTGCCTCTGGAGCTAGCTTTGGCCAATAGAAATGTGTCCAAAAACACATTATTCTATTCTCCACTGAAGACCACTTTTGAGTGTTCATGAATACAATGAGGCACCAAATTACTTAAGAATTTGTAAAATAAGGCAATGCCACTTGCCTTAACAATTATATAGGCTACCTATTTCTGAACAGAATATTAATAAATCTGTTAATTGCATCTGCTTCAATTTTGATACTTGCATATAGTTAAAAATTGATAGTTGCAAATCTTTGCCAAAATAAACAATATAACCACAAACATTGGAAAGCAGGCAGCATATGCATTTTAGAGTCTGCCCGAGGAAGCACACCCCACTGATGTTCATGTGCACTCTTTTTCAATAACTTTAATGCACATTAAAAATTCAAGAAATTGCTTGTAGTATATGTGGTAATAACAATCAGATTGTAGAAACCATGTTTAGGGAAATGGATAAATAAATTACAGTATCACCACATATACTAATGCTGGTACGTAGCGATGAAAATAACTGAACTAGAATCATATGCATCACCATGGATGAATTTTACAAAATAATGTCACACAAAAAGGCAAATTGTGAAAGTATACTTTAATTACATGTAAATGATTCTGGTCATACAACATTTTGAAACATGCAAAATAATAAATAGTATTTAGAGATGCATATTGAGATATAAATATAGTGTGTATGCACTAGCAATTTATCATCTATACATCAGCTATGCATCAGGAATAATAAATCCAAAACACAGCAGATGGATTGCTGAAGGCAAAGATGGAATACATTGAAGGAAGAGCTTCTATAGTATGGGCAATACTTTAATTCTTTAGTTGGTTGAAGAGTGAAATGGAATTTATTGTATTATTTGCATACCTTTATATGTGTCTTAAATATGTTGAAATGAAATTTTAAAATAATTATTTTAGAAGATACATGTTTATGCCCCTAAATAAGTGAGGCTAAACAACATTTTTTTCACCAGTAATAGGTAAAAAAGATGACAATTTGGTTTAAACAGAGTTTACAAAGTACATTAAGGCAAAATACATTAAAGTAAAACCTTGAGTTTTTAAGAATATGAACTTGGAGCTGGCCTTATAGCCCTTGTAGTACTGGCATCCCATGTTGGAGTGCCAGTCTGAGTCTGAATTACTCTGTTTTTGATCCATCTTCTTGATAACATACATGGTAAAGCAGCAGAAGATGGCTCAAGTATTTGAGTTTGGTTTCCTGCCACACATGTGGCAGACCCAGATGGAGTTCTGGGCTCCTGGCCTCAGCCTGGCCCAGGCCTCGCTACTGTGGCCAATTGGGAAGTAAAACAGTGGATGAAAGATTTCTTTCTCCATCCATCTCTCTCTCTCTCTCTCTCTCTCTCTCTCTCTCTCTCTCTCCTTCCATATAGATAAAATAAATCTTTAAAAGAAAAAGAATATGAGCTCAACATGGCTATAGACCAATGAAGATTTGTACCTCCAGGAACCTATTTGTGCTGACACAAATATTCATACTGAGGACTCTGAATTTCAAGAAACTGCTTACTGAATGTTGGGAAAAGTTTCCACGCCTGAGAATTTAGTGCTGTTAATCTTCTGCCACATTTCTGCTGGGTCCATTAGACCATTCCAGGTCTTGTCTGTTTTTATTACTTGTTATATTTCTACTAAAGTTAAAGCTTTTAACGCTGCTTGGGTGCCTATGAAGTTGATGAATTCCCCTGCTACTGATGGTGTCTCATGCTGATCCTCTAATGGGTGCATTGAAATATAATCTGCTGGGTTATTTTCTTTCCTTGGCCCATGTACAATTTTATAATCATAACCATGTAGATATTGTAAACCCCATCACTCAGAGTGTATTGCTGCCTTGAACTGTGAACTGCCAAATATTGTCATGAGTACCTGATGATCTGTTACCACAGTAAATGCTGAGCCATAAATGAATAAAAGACGGCGTATGAAAACTAAGAGGGCTGGCAGGCCTGTGTCAAACCCCTAAGGATGATTGTGACACTCTTAAAATTGGTCTTCCATAGAAGAAAGCAAGTGCACTTCCAGCTAGGTTGGAGCATGAGATATATTTTCAGAAATTTAAGAAAGCTTTCATAAATCCGATAGAGTCTTTAAAAAAATGTTAGGTAATGGCCTGTAAGTTTGGATATTACAAAGCATGCATGAGCTTTTACCTTCATTTTCATTTGTCAAGCAGTTAAGAATTCACAGAATTATTTTACAATGCTTGATGCTAGAACAGCTTCCCCGTCAGCATGGAAGAGGAAAAGCTGTATTTCTGATGGAATCCCAAAATTGCAGTTTCTTTAAAAACTATGATGTGCTTGGCTTTGGTGTCTCAGCTTCTCCTTCTGTAAAATGGAAATAACAATAGCTTATGTGTCCTGGGGTGTTATATGGATTAATTAGTCCATGTTGAAGAGAAACTTTGAACATGTAAAGCCCCATGTGGAAGTCAGGAAAACAAGCTATAGAATATCTGAATTTTTATTTTACTTTTTGACAGAGTAAAACCCCAATCAAGTTTATTTTATTTCATGCCTTTGATTACATTTTTGTATACTTAAAAAAACAAAGAAAATTAAATTAACTGTCAAATGTTTTATATCACTTAGGGAGTAGGGTAGCTCTTTGGTATCTTAATAAATGTTAATGATGCCATAGACAGGAGTGTCAATTGGTAAAGTCAACAACAGGAGTCACTGTGCACTTACTCCTCATGTAGGATCTCTGTCCTTAATGTGCTGTGCATTGAGATTTAATGCTATAACGAGTACTCAAATAATATATTTCACTTTGTGTTTCTATGGGGGTGCAAACTGTTGAAATCTTTACTTAATGCATACTAAACTGATCCTCTGTAAAAAAAAAAAAAAAAAAAAGAAAAGAAAAGAAAAGAAACTATCAACTCCCAACTTGACTCTCACTGGGATTAAACATGACAATAGGTCTGATCTGATTTCATCATCATTAAAAAAAATCATCTATTATTTTTCACTTTATGTTTCTGTGTGGGAGCAAACTGTTGAAATCCTTACTTAATGTATACTAAGCTGATCTTCTGTATATTAAGATAATCGAAAATGAATCTTGATGTGAATGGAAGGGGAGAGGGAGTGGGAAAGGGGAGGGTTGTGGGTGGGAGGGACATTATGGGGGGGAAGCCATAGTAATCCATTATTCGTACTTTGGAAACGTATATTCATTAAATAAAAGTTAAAAAAAATAAAAATAAAAATAAAAATAAAAAAAAAATAAATGTTAATGATAATAAAATACTTGCTAATTTTAAAAAAGTCACTTTCTGTTACCTTTTCATATGTTTCAAGAACAAAGGTGACTTAATCATTTCCTCTTTCCAAGATAAGTTTTTTTTTTTTTTTTAACTGAACAAAGCTAATGGACACTGAAGATTTAAATATAAATTGCTTGGTGTATACAGAAGTTACTCAGCAAGTAAATTCCGTGTGTGTCTTTTCTGGCTCTGACCCCTTTCATCTTATATTCCAGTCTTCATCATCAGGTCTTTGTTTTGTTTCCTTGTGTCTAACACTCCAGCCATAGAAAGATGGAGTCCTACATTCTTGTTTCCATGACCTTGTGGGATACGTGGTAAGGTGATCTTTTGTTCAAACCACAGTGTTTTGTCTTTCAAGCATTCTTATCAGTTAATTGAATAAAAAGATAGCAGAAGTTCAGCAAATACCTACTATATTCCAAATATTGTCAAGTATTTTACACATGTAATTCTATTTGACTGCTACTGCAAGCCAACATAGTATGTATTGTATTTATCTTCATTTCATGGTTGAAAAAAGAAGCTCAGAAAGGTGGATTATTTTCCAAGTCCACAGAGCTAGTAAGCAGCAGAGTCAGCTTTCAAACCCAAACCTGCTTAGTGATGTTTGGATTCCTTATTTTCAGTAGCAGAAAAATCAGCGATTGTGATTTTGAAATATGTCCCCAGTTCTTTGACGCATCTTCATTCAAATTCCCTCTGTAGAACTTGGCAGAAGTAACTGTGTGACTTCTGCAACAAATCGAAGGGATTGCAGCTTCCTCCTTGTGCTTTTTCTTGGTTCATCAAACTGGGGAAGGTCAGCCATCTCTGGGAGGACTCTCAGCTAGTCCTTTGAGCAGACCATGATACCCAAGGATTCCTGTCAACAATCGTCACCAACTTACTTGCCACATGAGTGAGCCACCTTGGAGGCAACTCTTCCAGCCCAGTGAGATCTCAAATGACTAAACCTTTGGCCAAATCTTGACTACAGCCTCATGAAATATCTTGAACCAGAACCAACCAGGTAGGCTGTTTTCAAATTCCTCACCTCAGAAACTATGTGAGGCTATAAATGTTCATTGTTGCCTCAAGCTGCCAAGATTTGGAGTAATTTCTTATGCAGCAATGTACTAGTTAATAGAACACAGCAAAACGGCTATATGAAGTGATCACAATTTCGGGATTCTAGGACAATGTCAATAAGAAAGAGTAAGAAACAGATACCACTGTAGACACTGAAAATCAATCGTATGAGTTCTACTGTAATAGGGAGCAGTTTCAAATTTCAAAATGACTGGAATTTATCAATTTATCACAACTTCAAGTTGAGCTAACAATGTGATTTGTTTAAGAAGCTGACATTTGTGTTGTCCCAGGCAGCATTCAAAGAAACAGATTCACCTTCTCCCTGGTGTTTTCTGGACACATCAAACCACATCTGAAAACCTAGTTCCATTCTGAGAATCCCATTGGAAGGAGCACATTGATAGCTGGTTTGCTTCAAGAGGAGGTACCCATGATTCTGCGGAGTGTGGGAGGCTTGAAACACTACCAATGAGGCATCAAGGAAGCACCTCAGTGTTCTTCTTCTCTTCTTCTTCTTCTTCTTTTTTTTTTTTTTTTTTTTTTTTTTTGACAGGCAGAGTGGACAGTGAGAGAGAGAGAGAGACAGAGGAAAAGGTCCTCCTTTTTCCGTTGGTTCACACACACACACACACCCCTCCCCCCCCAGTGGCCGCTGCTGCCGGCCCACTGTGGCTGGTGGGCTGTGGCCAGCGCACCATGCTGATCTGAAACCAGGAGCCAGGTGCTTCCTCCTGGTCTCCCATGCGGGTGCAGGGCCCAAGGACTTGGGTCATCCTCCACTGCCCTCCCAGGCCACAGCAGAGAGCTGGACAGGGAGAGGGGCAACCGGGACAGAATCCGTCGCCCCGACCGGGACTCGGACCTGGGGTGCCAGCACCGCAGGTGGAGGATTAGCCTATTGAGCCGCAGTGCCAGCCAGTGTTCTTCTAACACTGCAACATTATAGTCCAGAAGTGGGAGAGGATGCATTTTGCTTTATTCCACGGGGCAGAACTAGAATCACTCACTAACAGCAGTTCTAGGCAGTTCCTGTTACTGCGAGCACTGAAGTACATGAAGTACACAGGATGAAATGTTGCTAACACTCAACAGAGTTCTAGAAAACTTGATTTCCCCTCATGGCAGGTTAGACTGCAAAACTCAGAATCTCTTTACCACTATAATTCAATGGCATCTGAACCCAATTTGGGTGTTTTTCTTTGGTTATCCACGTGGCCTGAACTACTCATGGACTTCTTTATTCATATCTCGAACATGATCCCAAAAGGACTGAATGTGTTTTATACAATGCGTATGCAACGCAGGTGAGGGTCTAGCCTACCTTTGAGGGTGTTGGATGAGAGAGGGGGAATGTCAGTTTCCTGGGAGATAGTTTTTGGTTGGGATTAATTGAGAGAAAAATGAGCTGCTCTGTTCCTGGATACCACCTTGCTGATAGTTCTACAAAACAGTACATATTAAGCTGTCTGAAGGTTTTAATTTACTTTTATTTTTGTTTTTATATAAAAGTACACACAATTAAAAATGTGTTCATGTTATGCATACTGCTTTTAGTGCAGCCTTTTATTTTCTCAAAAAAATTTTTTTCGGATTTTCCTTCTCCTTCCTACCCTATCCACCTTAAAACTCCTTACCCCCAAAAGATTTCCCATGTTAACAATCCAATACACATATCCTTCCATATGTCTTTCCATGCTCATATACATCTAAACACATATGCACTGAATATATCCAGATGCACAGAGGGGGATTTGGGTATTGGTTTATGAATATGGAATCATATTATACATAGTTTCCTGTTTCTTGCCAGTAATGGTTCTCATTTCCTCTTGCAATGCACAATACTCTTTTGCCTAAAGTGTAATGACTCCTTTTATTTTTTTGTCAAACCAATGCAAGCTTTCTTGTTGTTAATTTAATTTTCATTTCCCTGACTTGGTTTGTAACTTAGAGTTTCTTTTATATGTCTGCTGCCATTTGGAATTCCTCTTCTCTGAATTGCCTACCCATATGGTTGGTCCCTTTGCCACTGGATCCTTTCTTTGTCAATGTTCAGGGAAATATGTACAGCATAAGAGTTGTCCCTTTTGTGAGAGCTTGACAATAAACCAGCACATGTCAACAGCAGTAAGAATGGATTGTGGAACTCCTGCTCAGAATTCCTCATGAAACCTCTGTGACACCAGCGTATTGACATATTGATCATAGGGTGTTGCTATGGTCATCTTCATATTAACTTACTAGTAGAACCCAAATAAACACTACCTAAAAATAAGAATTACACCATTTTACTTCAATACACAATAGATCATCTTGTATACTAACAGTGACAAACATGCATACTTGTTTAATTTCTAGAAAAATGAGTATTCTTCAATCAATATCATTCTGATCTTACTGTTTATAAGATATTAACACTTGCCTTATTTTGATGAATGGTTACACAGATTTGCATCTGGGGCATTTAGGATGTACAGCATCTTTCTAAAATATTTGGCCCCCATTTTTCTAAATGTATATTTTAATCACACATTCTCCCTGATTGCAGTGAGGGAAGTAAAAGGGTGAGCTGAGATAGGGATTGTTTAAGGTCATCTGCCTCATATTCAGTTCAGCCAGACAGCAATAAGCCAAAAACTTCCACAGATGAGTAAGAAAGCAAGATTAGTCAGGAGTTAGGTTTAACCCATAAACTTGCTGGAAATGGGCCACAAATCTGGTGCAGAGCTTTCTTGCTGCCAAATGAAAGAGAGAAAAGCAATTGCCTATAAACTTCACAGTGTTCACGAGTTAACTATTAATCTGTTGCTCAGGAAATAGCTCGAGTATCTCTGTAATTTGACCAGAGCTTAATTCTTTTTTTCCATGGAGCTTTTCATGTCACAGAAGATATATGTTTGAGCCTTAGTTTTCCCTGCCTAAAGAGGAGGGACTGGCCCAGATCATCTCCTTGGTTTCTTCTAGCACTTGTCTGCTATGACATTTTGCTTCATTATTCTAGCATTCTTGGTTGTCATATGACTTCCCAGTATCACCCAGAAAGATCTGGATTGAATGCATATTTTTCTTAGTTCATCATTTAGTTGTGTGGAATTTGGTTGAACTAAATACAAGGCACAAAATAAAAATGTTCTCCATAAGGTTTGTACAAATCTTTGTTGGTACTTCTTATATTCTATATCTAGCTCCTGCAACTAGTCAAGGACTTTTTTTACCAAAATGCCATATCCTTAATTATCTTCATCTCTGGGTATATCTACTACTTATGATAAAAATTTTGCCCACAGATGACATTGTAATCTGCTCAGTTGGCTTTGGGTAGAAAAACTAGAGTAGTATTAAATTAATAGACTACTTTTAGATCAGTTTACATTGACAGAAAATTGAGCCAGCAGTACAGAGTTCCCATGTACTCCCACTGTCCCCCACTCAGTTTACCCTTTTTTGGCATATTATTGCATTAGTATGAAGTGTTTGTGACAACTGGCAAGCCAATCCTGATATATTATTAATTAAAGTCTATAGTTTATATTAGAATTCACTCTTTGTGTGTGTTGTATAGTTCTATAGGTTTTGTCAAATGCACAATGTCATGTATCCACCATTATAATATAAATAGAATGATGTCACAGCCCTGGCTTTGGGGGAATAACTCCAATAGTACTTTTTGTCGCTTTTTAGCATCACATAATGAGGCTACCACATTGATGTTCAAAGACAAAATTTCTATAGTCCACAAGTTCTTCCCAAATATGGCCATATATTTTAATTTAGAACATGGCTGGTTATACCAATCTTAGTTTACAATATATAAGCCTGTGAGAATTCTTTGACATTTTCCATAGAGATTTTAAAAATTTGGAAATTCATCTGAGGTGCTCAGCTCATTAGCAATTTATTATTCTGAAACAGCACAACATTCTCATGTTACAACAAGACATCTAATTAGATATTCAAGACATAGCATCTGGCCAGCACCACAGCTCAATAGGCTAATCCTTTACCTGCGGCGCCAGCACACCAGGTTCTAGTCCCGGTCAGGGTGCTGGATTCTGTCCCAGTTGCCCCTCTTCCAGGCCAGCTCTCTGCTGTGGCCTGGGAGTGCAGTGGAGGATGGCCCAAGTGCTTGGGCCCTGCACCCCATGGGAGACCAGGAGAAGCACCTGGCTCCTGGCTTCGGATCAGCATGGTGCGCTGGCCACAGCGCCCCGGCCATAGTGGCCACTGGAGGGTGAACCAACGGTAAAGGAAGACCTTTCTCTCTCTCTCTCACTGTCCACTCTGCCTGTCAAAAAAAAGAAAAAGACATAGCATCTGACTATCCTTTTCTAAGGAGCATTGTACTATTTCTAAATATTTGATGAATTCAATGGAGTGAGTTAGTCTTCTGAATTTTAAACTGTTGTGGATTTTTACTCATTCAGTAGGAAGTATTTTTGTTCTCAAAATATGGAAGCCTGCAATTTTTATGTTATTTTGCCATCTGTTAGCTAAATTTTTTGTACATGCAAAGAAAGGATCTAGTACCCACACAGGCCTTTTACTTTGTGTTTTCATTCTTCTTCCTGAGGCCGTAGGCCTGTTAGGCCTCTGTAGCCATCGTTTAGATAAGTTATCAACTTTAGCCAGTCTTACATCCTAGTGAACATCTCCCTGTGACTAGAGAGATATTTATGTTTATTTATGTGACCATTCTGTCAATGAATATACATTGAGTCCGCATTATGTGTTAGATAATGGAATAGATGCAAGAACAAAAAAGTCTAGTGATGTGACAGATAAGTTAACAAGCAATTAATTGCCAGTGCCGCAGCTCACTAGGCTACTCCTCCACCTGCGGCGCCACTACTCTGGGTTCTAGTCTCGGTTGGGGCCCTGGATCTGTCCCAGTTGCTCCTCTTCCAGTCCAGCTCTCTGCTGTGGCCCGGGAAGGCAGTGGAGGATGCCCCAAGTGCTTGGGCCCTGCACCCACATGGGAGACTAGGAGGAAGCACCTGGCTCCTGGCTTCAGATTGGCACAGCATGCCGGCCATGGCAGCCATTTGGAGGGTGAACCAACGGAAGAAAGACCTTTCTCTGTCTCTCTCGCTCACTGTCTAACTGTGCCTGTCAAAAAAACAAACAAAAAACAAAACACAAGTAATTAATTACAAGAGAGGTGACTGTATCTAGACATAGTATTTTAGAGTTCAAAGTAGCTAAAAACTCTCATTTTACAGCTAAATATAGTGAGGCTATGAAAATTCACATTTCAGAAGAAGAACAGATCTCTCTCTCCCTTATTTTGTCTCTTTTGCCTTAATAACACTATACTGTTCTGATAAAGCTGTGTCATTTTTAATATTTTAATTTGTGCTGCCTATATTCCTTAGGATGATAGGGGAGAAGGAAGATGCCTACTAAATTCTAGTGTCATTTAATTTAATTTGCCTTAGATGAAATTGAAGCTAAAATTGTTAGCCAAGACATACATAAGGAAGTATAAAAACTCAAGAGTATTTTGTTACTCTTTTCCAAGTTTGTTACAGATTAGAATTTCATCACTGGAGTTAAAAGCATTGGGGACATGTTGAATTACTTTTTTGATTGTATCTTTAAATTTTTTCAGCAGCCGAGTTTATTTTAGACATTAATCTTTGTGGCTGTCTCAAGAAAATACAAAAAAATAAAATGTTTTTCAAATAACAAGATCTTGTAACGAGTTCTGAGGGTCACCTTTGTTCAAATCTGGCTCAGAAAAGACAGATGAGCCATTGAGCAATTGAACTGTATCTGTTAAAATTGACCAGATAATATATGTGTCTTCTTCCTCCTATCTCTTCATCTGAGTGATTCACACCGATGCAAATTCTGACCTACCTCTATTATTCAGTTTAAGAAGAGAAAGTATAAAAGATATATTAGTGCATGGTGCTGGATCAGTCACTGTACTGACTTTCTCTCTCCCTTTTCCATTCTTTTTAAAATTAGATTCTCCATTTTTTCTTAAGGTTTCATGTACCTTCATTTTTATCATGCAATGTCTATAATTTCTCTACATTTGCAGCCAAGTCAGACTGTAGAACTTATCAATTGTATTTTTAATGGTACACACAAAACTGCACTGTTATATCCCAAAGGCAGAATAGTGATTCCATTAAATTACAACTATATGAGAACATTCGGGGATACTAGAATTACAATAAATGGCATGTCATCGAACATGTGGACCAAAATGTTTTCTCAGTCGCTAAAAATTGCTTTTATTGTCTGACTACAATGCAGCAGTTTTTTTTTTTTTTTCTTTTGGAGGCAAGGTTTTATTGCAGAAGTGGTGGGAGGGGCCTGGAGGTGGCAGGCCAGGCAGGGACGGGACTGAGGACGCCCTGGTGGCACTGGAGGGAACACCTTGGGGGGTGGGCACAGGAGCCCGCACTGGAACCCTGTGGTGGGAGCCGTGCGTGGGGCCGCACGGTCAGCAGTTTTAAGTTATGTTGAAAGTAAGCTAACAGAGTGGAATACACATTTGGAAGGACGTACAATAGGATGAAATAATCAGCATCTAGAAAGCTTTTCTCCTTGCAGGTGTCCTGTTTCTAAGGATTTGCCTTGACCCATGTTCCATCTGAACCAGGTAATAATGAGTTGCCAAGATTTCATAGTAACTTTTTTTTCTTTTTTTGCCCTTTATAGCTTACAACCATGCTTTCACATAATTAGCTCATTCTGAGCTGGTTCTGAATACACAAGGAATATGACCTCAGCAGCTTTGGCCCTTATCCTCAGGGGACTAAGCAGACCAAGAATAAATACTGTTGAATATCTACTCTAAGACTCATTGCTCTGAGCTCCTCTTCAGTCTTTTCTATCTTTTTGTTACTGGAAGATGTAAATGTTCTGAACATCAGTATCTCATCATAATCAATAACAACCAATCAAACTGGAAAAGGATGAGGAAAGAAACAGGAAGAAAATGAAATACAACTTAAGATCATTGGGAAAGGAAAAGCAGATAGTTGTACAAGATTTTAATTTTTCCTAACAGAGGCTGGGGATATCATTGCCTAAAGCCCCCTTCTCTCTTGATCATAGTCATAGACCACCACATTCTGTGTGCACACTCAAGAACTAACCAAGTCAGAATGGTAGTAGCAGACATGGTAGCTCTGGATGCCCTGCCTAGATGTTCACCAGGAGACGCTAGCTGACAATTCCCTTGTAGAGGCTTCCTACATGTCTCTACCCAAGGACATCTGGTGGTCCTAGGAGCATGTGCAGCCAGTGCATGGGGCAGACTGGAAGTGCTGCAGAGTTAATGCTCCCAGGAGAGACCCTCCACTAGGGAGGAATGATTGGTGATGGATGTGTTAGGCTGGGTCTTCTGAGAAGCAGCCAGTAAGAGGTTCTTAAAGGACACCCAGGGGGCCTGCACTGTTGAAGTAGCAAATGAGGCTGCTGCCTGCAGTGTTGTCATCCCATATGGATGCTGGTTTGAGTCCCTGCTACTCCACTTCCGATCCAGCTCTCTGCTATGTCCTGGGAAAGCAGTAGAAGATGGGCCAAGTGTTTGGGCCCCTGCACCCACAAGGGAGACCTGGAGGGAGCTCCTGGTTCCTGGCTTCAGATTGGTGCAGCTCTGGCCATTACAGCCAATTGGGAAGTGAACCAGCAGATGGAAGACCTCTCTCTCTGCCTTTCCTCTCTCTCCTCTCTCTGTGTAACTCTGACTTTCAAATAAATGGATAAATCTTAAAAAAAAATGGACACCCAGGGACAATGCTATGCAAAAGGAAATAGGGAGAGGGTCAGGAAGGCTGGAAGGTCTATCAGACCATTATGCAAGTCTAAGAAAGCAGATGAAAAGAGGGTTGGGTGGATCCAACCTATTCCTGAGGCAGTCTAAACTGTCAGCAAAGCAGGAGGCACCATGAAAGAAGCCCTGTGTCTCTGGGGTAGGAGTCTTCCATTGCATCCCAGCCCCACTCAGTCACTGGCAGAGAGCAGCCTGTGGGGGCCCCAGCCCACACCCTGCAACAGATTCCAAGGCACAGGCTCTGGGACCTCAGCCAGTTTGCTTGCTGTAGTAGTTGGGTGGTGATATGCATTCTCACAGCTGCCACACCTGATAAAAACCCAGGTACCATGAGGAGAAAGTTCTGAGGCGTGTTCCACATAGTTTCTCGATGTGTCACCACCAGGGCCAAGCCCCAAGGTTGTCCATCATAGTGACCACTTTCTCTGGCTTTCCTCATCTCACTTCTGCGTGTTCTCACGTGTTTCCTGCCATTGCCTGCCAAATACACTACTTACATTCAAATCCTTGGTTCAGAATTAGCTTGTAGGGAAATTCAAACCAACACAATTACTTGCAATGACCTCTAGTTTCAGTGATCCTGTCTACCCGAAAGCAGGGCCTTTTGTTGTGGCTGATGTTAGCCACTGTGGTCAGGCTCAAAATGGGATAAAGAATCATCAAAACTGTTGTTTATCACCTATTATTAGGCCTCAACAATAACTCTGAATCTCACCATCTTTCTGATTTTTAATTCATAGCCTGTGCCCAAACACATTTGAATGATCCTTAAGATGTTTCTTCAAAAATCTTTGCTTAGAATTGTTCTTTTTACTTTAATAGCATGAGAAAGTGATTGATTGGGATGAAAACAGTTATGACAAAATATCCATAGAAATATTCAGTTTTCTCTGAAAGTTTCATGTGGCTCAAGTAACTTTTATCTGATAATGGAGCTGTGAGCCATCCGACTTCTATACCAGGCCTAGCCCCTAATCCTGGAGGGTACCTTGTTTTCCCATTTCAGCAGAATAAAAGACAAGTATGCTGCATGCTCAACCTGTTTCCATAGCAACTTTAATACAAACTTATTTCAGTACTCAACTTGAGAAGTCAGGGATCGGCTCCCTATTCTGACCACTTGACTGATGAGTTTTCTAATAGATGGTTCAAGAGAAGATAGGATTCCAAAGACAAAATTCATCTTATTCTCCATGTGGAGGTCATCTAAGCACTAAACAGCTTTCTTTATTTCTTTTTTTTAAAGATTTATTTTATTTATTTGAAAGACAGAAGTACAGAGAGAGGTAGAGATAGCCACAGGGAAAGAGGTCTTCCACCCACTGGTACACTCCTGAAATGGCTGCAGTGGCAGGAGCGGAGCTAATCTGAAGCCCAGAGCCAGAAGCTCCTTCTGGGTCTCCCACGTGGGTGCAGGGGCTCAAGGACTCTGGCCATCTTCCATTGCTTTCCCAGGCACATTAACAGGGAGCTGGATCAGAAGTACAGCAGTAGGACTTGAAATGGCGCCCATATGGTATGCTGGCACTGCAGGCCTGGGCTTTAACCTACTGCCTCACCGTACTGGCCCCCTGAACAGCTTTCAGAACTGCTGCATTGAGTTGAACAAAGCACTATGTGTTGTGCACTGCATTTCTGCATACTGCTCTCCTTCCACCTTTCCACTTCATCTACTCTTGCAACAGTTGAGGATCATGCTAACAGGAGTTCCCCGGTTCTGAGAGTGGTGCAACTCCTGCGTTACAGTCTGGGCGACACAGTCGCAGCATCCCTCTTGAGAGGCCTCACTCCTGACGTTCTGCTATTTATTTTTCCTATTTCAACTTCAAATTCTAATGGGTAATATTTGTGCTATTGCCAAGGTTTTATTTCAAATAAATAAATGCTAAACCCTATCACTGTGATATTTGTAGGAATAAATAAATTTTGACATCAAAAATGAGGAAGAATGTTATCTCATAGTAAAGGAAATTATTCCTAAGAAAAGATGCATTGTTTCTTTTTAAAACATTTTTCATTAATTTAAAGAGAACAGATTTCATATATTTCATGGGTACAATTCTAAAAAACCAGAATTTCTCCCATCCCTAAATCACCTTCCCTACTTTATTTTTCTTAAATTTTTGCATATACAACATTTCAGGCCACTCTCTAATCACAGGTTTAGTGCACAACTAGCCATAATATTCAACAAATAAAAAATATAAAGAACACATTCTACAGGAACATAAACAAGGGTTAAAAACAACAATCAAATCACAAATGTCTGTTTTCATTCATATAAATATTTTTGTGTTCTACATATTTTTAAGAGATTTATTCATTTGAAAAGCAGAGTTACAGAGAGAGAGAGAGACAGGGAGAGACAGAGACAGATCTTCTATCTGCTCGTTTACTCCCCAAATGGCCACAACAGCCAGGGTTGGGCCAGGTTGAAGCTACGAGCTAAGAGTTTCTTCCATGTCTCCCACATGGGTGCAGGGGCCCAAACACTTAGGCCATCCTCCTCTGATTTCTCAGGCACTTTAGCAGGGAGCTGGATCAGAAGTGGAGCAATCAGGTTTCAAACTGGTGCCAGTATTGCAGGTGGCGGCTTAACCCGCTACACCACAACACCAGCCCCTACTGTATTCTATATTAACTACTACATTTCAGAGAAAACATAATAATGTTTGTCTTTTTGGGACAATAATCATAATGATTTCCAGTAGCATCCATTTTGTTGCAAAATATGTGATTCAATTATTTTTATGGCTGTGGAGTATTTGATAGCTATTATATATACCACATTTTTTTATCCAGACATCAACTGATGGACATTAGGGTTGGTTCCAAATTTTAACTATTGTGGATTGAGCTGCAATAAACATGGGGAGTACAGATAACTTTTTCATATGCTGATTTTGTTTGGAATGGGTAAGTTCCCAGGATTGGGATTGCTGGATCATGTGGTAGATCTATTTTCAGATTTCTGAGGACACTCCATACTGTCTTCCACAATGGATGTACTAGTTTGCATTCTTATCAACAGTGGATTAGGGTACATTTTCCCCCACATCCTTGCCAGCATTTATTATTTTTTGATTTTTTGATGATAGCCATTCTAACTGGGGTGAGATAAAACTTCATTGTGTTTTTTTTTTAAAGATTTATTTATTTGAAAAGCACAGTAACAGAGACAGACACACACACACAGAGGGAGAGACCTTCCATCCTCTGGTTCATGGCCCAAATGGGTGAAATGGCTAGGGCTGGACCAGACTGAAGCCCATAACCAGAAACTTCTTCTGGATCTCCTACATGGGTGCAAGTCCCAAATAGTTGGTCCATTATCAACTGTTTTCACAGGCACATTAGCTGGATTGGAAATGGAGCACCCAGGATATGAACTGCTGCCCACATGGAGTGCCAGCATTTCAGGCAGTGGCTTTACCTGCTGCACCAGAATGTTGGCCCCTTCACTGTGGTTTTTATTTGCATTTCTCTGATGTCTACTTATCCTGAGCATTTTTTCATATGTCTATTGTCCATTTATTATTCATCCTTTGGAAAATGCCTGTTCATTTCCTTTGCCCATTTCTCAACTGGATTGTTTGATTGTTGTTGAGTTACATGAGTTCTTTATAGATCTTGGGTATTAATCCTTTATCAGTTGCATAGTTTGCTAATATTTTCTCCCATTCAATCAGTTGCCACTTCACTTTGTTGAGTATTTCCTTTGCAGTGCAGAAATTTCTTAGCTTGATGTAATCCCATTTGTTTACTTTTGCTTTTATTGCCTGTGCTTTTGGGTCTTTTCCAAGAGTTCTTTGCCTATGCCAATGTCTTGCAGTTTCCCCAGTGTTTTCCTGTAGTAATTTGATGCTATCAAGTAATAGATATAGGTCCTTGATCTATTGTGATTTGACTTTTGTAGAAGGTATAAGGTAGGGGTCTTGCTTTGTACTTCTGCATGGATAGATCCAACACCATTTGTTGAAGAAACTGTCATTTCTCCAGGGATTGATTTTAGCTCATTTGTCAAAGATTAGTTGGTTGTAGCTGTATGGATTAATTTCCAGGGTTTTTATTGTTTAATTTTTCTACATGTCTGTTTTTATGCTATTACCAGGCTGTTTTGAATATAACTGCCCATAGTATGTCTTGAAATCCAGTATTTGATGCCTCCAGCTTTGTTCTTGTTGTTTAAGACTGATTATTCTGGGTCTCTTATGTTTCATTTGATTTTAGCATTATTTTTTCTTGATCTAAGAAGAATTTTATTTGTATTTTGATTGGGATTGCATTGAATCTGTAAATTCCTTTGAATAATATGGACATTTTGATGATATTCTTCCAATCTGTGAACATGGAAGATTCTTCCTTTGTTTGGTCTTATATATCTTTTTAAGGTTTTGTAATTTTCATTGTAGAGTTCTTTTAACTCTTTGATTAAATTTATTCCAATTTTTTGTAGCTATTGTGAATGGGATTGATTTTACAAGTTCTTTCTCACCCGTAGCATTGTTTGTGCATACAAAAGCTATTCACTTTTCTGTATTTATTTTATATCCTGACATATTACCAAAATCCCTTATGAGTTCCAATAGTCTTACAGTGGAGTCTTTTGGTTCTCCTATAAATAGGATCGTGTCCTCTGCAAACAGGGACAATTTGACTTTTTCCTTTCCAATTTGTATCCCCTTGATTTCTTTATCTTGCACATGGATCTGGCTAAAACTCCCAGAAGTATATGGAATAGCAATGGTAAAAGTGGGTATCCTTGGCCGGTGCCACAGCTCACTAGGCTAATCCTCCACCTACGGTGCTGGCACCCTGGGTTCTAGTCCCAGTCGCAGTGCCGGTTTCTGTCCTGGTTGCTCCTCTTCCAGTCCAGCTTTCTGCTGTGGCCCGGGAAGGCAGTGGAGGATGGCCCAAGTGCTTGGGCCCTGCACCCACATGGGAGACCAGGAGGAAGCACCTGGCTCCTGGCTTCGGATCAGCACAGCACACCAGCCACAAAGTGCTGGCTGTAGCGGCCACTTGAGGGTGAACCAATGGATAAAGGAAGACCTTTCTCTCTGTCTCTCTCTCTCTCTCGCTGTCTGCCTATAAAAAAAAATGTCAAAAAAAAAAAAAAAAAGTGGGCATCCTTGTCTGGTTCCAGATTTTAGTGGAAATGTTTCCAATTGTTCCTCATTTAATACAATACTGGCTGAGGGTTTGTCATATTGCCTTGAGCATGCTGAGGAATGTTCCTTCTATGTTTTTATCATGAAAGTATATTGTGTTTTATCACATACTTTCTCTGCATCTTTTGAGATAATCATATTGTTCTTCAATTTGTTAATGTGATGTGTCACATTTATTGATTTGCATATGTTGAACCATCCCTGCATACCAGGGATAAAATCCCACTTGTTCTGGGTGGATGATCTTTCTGATGTGTTAGATTCTTTTAGCTAGTATTTTGTTGAGGATTTTTGCATCTAAGTTCATTAGAAATAATGGTCTATAGTTCTCTTTCTTTCTTATATCTTTTTCTGGTTTTGGAATTAAGGTTATGCTGGCCTTATGGAAGGAGTTTGGAAGGATTCCTTCTCTTTCAATTGTTTTGAATAGTTTCAGAAGAATTGGGATTAGTTCTTCTTTACAAGTTGGTATAAAATTAGCAGTGAAGCCATCCAGTCCTGGGCTTTTCTTTATTGGGAAGGTCTTTATTACTGATTCAATCTCTGTCTTGGTTATTTATCTATTTAGGTTTCCTATGTCTTCATGAGTCATTTTTTGGTTGTATGTGTCCAGAAATCTATTCATTTCTTCCAGATTTTCCAGTTTGTTGGTATATAGATGTTGGTAGTAATTCCTGATGGTTCTTTTTATTTCTGTAGTAACTATTGTAACATTTTTTCATCTCTGATTTCATGAATTTGTATCGTCAATTATTTTTTGTTTTGTGTTACTTGAGTCAATGGTGTATTAACTTTATTTTTTCAAAAACATTTCCTCATTTCACTGATCTCTTATATTGTTTTTTGATTCAGTTTTGTTTGTTTCTTCTCTAATTTTTTCTTTCCTCCTACTAATTTTGGTTTCAGTTCATTCTTTTTTTTTATAGGCAGAGTTAGACAGCGAGAGAGAGAGACAGAGAGAAAGGTCTTCCTTTATCCATTGGTTCACCCTCAAGTGGCCGCTACAGCCAGCACTTTGTGGCTGGTGTGCTGTGCTGATCCGAAGCCAGGAGCCAGGTGCTTCCTCCTGGTCTCCCATGCGGGTGCAGGGCCCAAGCACTTGGGCCATCCTCCACTGCCTTCCCGGGCCACAGCAGAAAGCTGGACTGGAAGAGGAGCAACCAGGACAGAATCCAGCACTCCAACCGGGACTAGAACCTGGGGTGCCGGCACCGCAGGTGGAGGATTAGCCTAGTGATCCACGGCACCAGCCTCAGTTTGTTCTTGTTTTTCTAGGTCCTTGAGATGCATTGTTAAATCATTTATTGAATACCTTTCCAGTTTCTTGAGGTAGGTACTCATTGCTACACACTTTCTTCTTCTTTACACTAACATTTACTTTTTAGGGGCTGGAGTTACAGTGTAGTGCCACTCATGCTGGCATCCCATATCAGAGTGCCAGTTCAAGTATTTGCTACTCTGCTTCTGTTCCAGCTTTCTCTAACATATCTCACATACAGCAGAAGATGCCCAAGTGCTTTAATCTTTGAAATCCGGAAGGGAGACCAAGATAGAGTTCTTGGATCCTGGCATTGACCCAGCCCAGACCTACCTGTTGCAGCCATATGGGGAGTGAAAGAGCAGAGGGAAGATTCATTTCTCTCTCTCTCTCCCTCCCTCCCTCTTTCTCTCATCTCTTCCTCTCTTACTTTCCTTTCAAATACATAAGTACATCTTTAAAACAACTTCATTCACCAGGGGAAAAAAATGTTCATCTGAGAATTGGCATCTTGAAACTGCCAAAATGAAAGAGCATTAATAATGAATATTTTGCACTGGGCTAACAAGGCAGTACACTATTGCAGATGCCTCATCTCATTTAATTCCCACAATAACATGTGATGTGGCATTACTGTTCTCTCCACACTACAGGTACATGGACTGAGATGATGAGAACAAGTTGCTTTTCCAAGTTTATGTAGTCAACCAAGAGCAGAGCAAACACAGGATCGAAACTCTGTGCTTGAAGTCCAGAGTCTACATTTTTAATCCATATAATTTACTTCAGTGATTTCCAAAGTGTGCTTCAGCACACTTAGAACATATTAAAAGTCACGGTTCCCACTCCAGATGAACTGGATCAAACAGGAATGAGGTGTGGCCAGGTAATCTGTTAAGAAGACCCCTAGAGAATTTAGAAGCCAGCTAAAGTTTGAGAATCAAAATTGTATCCCATTCCAATGTATGCACTAAACTAATATACTTTAAAAAATGTGGCCAGCACCACGGCTCACTAGGCTAATTCTCAGCCTTGCGGTGCCGGCACACCGGGTTCTAGTCCCAGTCGGGGCGCCAGATTCTGTCCCGGTTGCCCCTCTTCCAGGCCAACTCTCTTCTGTGGCCAGGGAGTGCAGTGGAGGATGGCCCAAGTGCTTGGGCCCTGCACCCCATGGGAGACCAGGAGAAGCACCTGGCTCCTGCCATCGGATCAGCGCGGTGCGCCGGCCGCAGCGCGCTGGCCGCAGCGGCCATTGGAGGGTGAACCAACGGCAAAGGAAGACCTTTCTCTCTCACTGTCCACTCTGCCTGTCAAAAAAAAAATGTATTTTAAATATATTTGTAAAAATATTGTGTACTTCTTAAGGATGTGGCAGAATCAGGTTCTTGAATTTCCTTTTTATCCCGTAGTGTAACTTTTGTAAAACATTTGTAAAATTAAAAAGGAAACTCTACCTTGTGTCTTGAATGACTTAAGTTCGATTGTGTATAATGATGAGATGCTAGATTAGAGAACTTCTTGAGATTCTTTGCATCTCCAGTACCATAATACTGTTCCCATCTCTCATTGCATATGTTTGTGCTAATCAGGAATTACATGAATATAAAACTAATATAGCATTTTGCTTGCATGTGTGATAATCATTAAAAACACAGCATGGATCATAGCAACATATGGCATTTAAAAATAAGCTTTTCAATTATGCCAGGAAAAGCATAGCTCATTTTGTTTTACCACAGAGTGTGTAATATTGGTAAGTAAAGGTTTGAACGAGTGACTTTCTTTGGAATACATTAGAAATGTTTTTTTCTTCCATGTACAACATTGGCAGTGTACCTTTATCACAAATTGTAAGAGCAACAAGACAATTCTCTAAACTTGATTTTCAAGAAAAGCCCTCTAGAATACCCATATTATCATTACTAGAAATATAATAGAACAGAGACCTTGTAATCCCATAACTGAATTACATTTCATGTGATAGACTGTGGATATTACATGTGATTGAGCACAAACAATATGCTTTGGAAAAGTCTTATAATTATAAAAAGAATCTGAAGTGCCTGTGTATTCCGCAGGTTTTTTAAAATGAAAGGTTTAATTGAAGACTTCCTTTAATTCACTGTCTCAAGGATGGCATTATATGATCATCACTGAAAGGAAGAGATAAACAAATTTTATGTTCATTTTTAATCTCTTTGTCAGCATCCTTAACCATAAGGCTAAGTTATTATACAGAATCTGTTAGATTGGTAAGATTTAATAGGATGTATTTATAGAGATTCAAAAGGTACTTTATTATTAATAGTACTGTCTATTAATACTGTACTCTCAGATATTTTTATTATCCTTCACTGAATGTAACTGGCGATATATACTCAAAATGTTCTTCTTAGCTCTATTTTCTCTAATAAATTGTTTTGGATAGTCTATGTCTACATGCAGTAATGCGCTAAGGAGATTAAGTTGTATCAAAATGTCTGGTCATCGCTCCCCCCCACCCACATGTTTTTCAGATGACTTTTATTTTCAAGAGTTGATTTTGGACACAAATTCATGAATTACTCCTATCGATTCCAATTTATAAAAACTACTCAATCAACAGAATCTATTCAATGTGATTCAAAGAAAAGGTAGAGTTTTGTTAGAAGCTCTCTGAACATCTTCCTAAGATGGTGGTCAGGCCTCGGGAGCAGAGGTCTTGAATGGGGGAACTGAGGAAGACTTCACCTGGTATTAAACCCATGGGCTGGTTCTTATTCTATATAATGTTTTTACCCGCCCATCTCTCTGTAGAATGGCTTTCTCAGGTTCTGCTGAGGCAAAACAAACAAGCTGCTACCTTCAGGGTCACCACTAGCCCATATGGTACTTGCATGTCAATTATCAAGTTTTTTTTTTTTCTTTCTTCCCCAAAATTGTGCTTAAAAACCCCACTACTACTAGTCCATTTGGGTTTTGCCTCTCTTGGAGTACCTCTCCCAGGCCACTGTGGCTACAGGTCTCTGACCTGAGAGAAAGAGAAAAAGGGGGAAGGAAGGAAGGAAGGAAGGAAGGAAAGAAAGAAGAAAGGAAGTCCCAGCTCCTCCACTTCTGATCCAGCTCTCTGCTATGGTCTAGGAAAGCAGTAGAAGATGGCCTAAGTCCTTGGGCCCCTACACCCTCATGGGAGACCTGGAAATAGCTCCTGGCTCCTGGCTTTGGATTGGCACAGCTCTAGCAGTTGTGGCTAACTGGGGAGTGAACCAGCAGGTGGGAAACCTCTCTCTGCCTCTGCCTCTCTGTAGCTCTGCCTTTCAAGTAAACACATAAAATCTTTAAAGAAAAAAATAAGAAAAGAAAAAAAGAAATGGATTTCCCTTCTCAACACACTTTGACTCCATCAACCATAGAATTGTCATAATATTGATTTGCAGATATTAAGACTCTTGCTGGAGAAATTTCAAAATAAATATACAAGACTACAACTACAATGTGCAAGGTGCCCCTTGTAGTACACAACCTGCTTAACTCGGCCCTGGCCCTGGTTTACTTCTCTTTGACTCAAACCTGAAGCATGGAAAGATAACCAGGAGAGAGTGCACTATTGACTGAATCTGAATTTGGACACAACATCTCTAGATGGAGAGGCACCTAGAGAAAGTGAGTGTGTACAGGTCCATACATGACTGTCAGCTGGGGTCACCAACCATTACAGTTTGCCTGATACTGAGAGATTTTGGGGGGCGAGGGTAAAAACTAAAAACAGGAAGTTTTGGGCAAACCAGACAAGTTGTGAAAGTCAACACTCAGTTCTCAACAAGTTTTAAATGATAAGACATCCAAGAGGGCTACAGTGCACATCATATGTTTTGCTGTTTGGTGTTGAATTATCATAGCTAGTTTGGTGCTTCGACATTGTAGAGGCTCAACCCTGAAGTAATTAGATTCCATTTGGCCTTACAAGGCTATCATAAAATATCATGGTAATCTTTATTTGGGTATCCTAGGCTATATATCACATTTCTATTTCTTTTCTGTTAAAATTCTATTTCAGCAAAGGAATTATTGTTCTATATTAAACTTGAGGTTTTCAGTCTTGACATTTTGCTTAGGTTAATGTGGCCACTGCTTTTTCTTAGGGAGTTTTTGAAATGTTCTCTCTTTAAGACAGAAAACTTTCAAAAGAAAAATATAGCTATGTGGACTAGATTATAAATTTGATATGGTTTTCAGTGAAGATGGACTTTTATGCATGACATCTAGATAAATAATAAAACATTTATCTCCTCAGAGTGATGTTACCTTCCATTCTGGTTTTGGATACATGGGAGACAAGAGGTAGAGCAGAGTTGAGTTCCTTTTGGTGGAAAGACAAAGAAGGACAAGCATTATCCTTGGAGCCCAGCTTCTCAATCACAAGCAACTTAATTTAGATTTATAATTTCTATTTTGCATAAAACAAATTGAAACATAAGCTTTGATAAAATTACTCATTTTCAATAAGTGCTACTTTCTAAGTATATTTTATCTATATAGCCCACTTCAATTCCTATTGGAAAAAGGATTAGAAATCTTAAATATCTATTGAAAAATGTAATTGAGGTGATATTGGATTTAGAAAGAGAGAATTCACATGATAATAAAACGAGAGCCCAAAACACGGACATTCCAGGTCAGAGATAAGGTAAAGCATTGAGGGGGTAGAAAGTGGAGGCTGAGAAAAAGAAGGGAGAGTGATTGAAGTCAAGTGAGGTTACACTTACTGGTAAAGAGAAAGAGATGGGGAGGGGTAGATCAAGAAAATAGAGTAAAGATCCACTCAGGTGTCCTAAAAAAAGATTTTCTTCTTTACTTTTCAAATTATTATTTGAAGGGCAGAGAGACATGGAGAGAGAACCTCCGTCAAGTGATTCATTCCCGCAGATGCCCACAGTTGCCACTGCTGGGCCAGGCTAAAGCAAGGAACCCAGCACTCAATCACGGTTTCCCACATGGGTGGCAAGGACTAAGTACTTGTGTCATCATCTGCTGTCTTCCTAAAGTGCACATTAGCAGGAACCTGGATCAGAAGCAGAGGTGGGACTAAAACCAGGCATTCAGATATGGGATGCAGATGCTGCAGGTGGTAATTTAACCACTGTGTCAAGTGTCCGTCCCAAAGGAGAAGTTCTCTTTAGTTGATAGATTCTCAGTAAAACTCTGTGAAGTGAGAAATCGGTAGACTGCAATCTCGGTCACACCATGTGCCAGAGCATGACCAACTTTGTCTCTGAGCTTCATTCACTCCCTCCATTAAATGGAGGTGAGGATGCTTATGTGGTGGGGCTGTTATGGGGATAGGATGTGGATTTGTTTATTATTGCCATGCTTTATTTCTTACTTTTAGAATATTGTCATTGTCTTTGAAAGGCTAATTATGTGGTGAACTGTTTTCAAATTTAATATAATTCAAGTAGTTATTTATAGAAGGTTGATGCCCTGCCAGGTACTGGAAAGATAAAGGTAAAATATTATTCTTAACTTCAAAACCTCAAGATCCTATTACAATGAGAGAAGTGCACAGAGGTGAGTTCCAGGCACAAGAGGTTAATTTGGTTGTAGTGGCTCAGGGAAGGCTTCTTCAAGCCCGGAGATGAGCCTTACACATATTTCTCAAATTTTCCTCAGCATATAAATCACTGACAGATCTTGTTGCAATAGAAATTTTGAGTCAGTAGTCTAGAGTGAGTCCTAAGAGTCTGGGTTTCTAAGAAATTCCAAAATAATGTCAAGATTGCTGGTCAGTAGACCACACATTGCATAGCAAGTAAGGAAGTGGTTCTGTTGGTAGACCACACATTGCGTAGCAAATGAAGAAGTGGTTCTGTCGGCCACACTAGCACATTAGGATCACCTGGGGAGCATTTTCAAAAATTCCTGCTGCTCAGTTCTGACAGTAGTCTCATTTCTGAAATAGTCTGATTGCATTAGCCTAGGGAGGGGCCCGAGCATCCTAAATTCTCCAGGGCTCCCCAGCAATTCTAATGTGCAGCCAAGATGGACATGACTGCCTTAGAGGATGAGCTGAACTTGCCAGGAGTTTTAGCAAACAAGGTTGCTTAACAGAAAAGAAGAGCATGTGGGAAATACATGGATGTGTGTATCCAAATGATGTGTTTAGGGAATTGCACATCATTCATTTAGAAGTTATGGCTGGAGCAAAGGATGTGGAGTGGTGATGAAAGATGAGGTGGGGAGGGAGAATTACATATATTTGTCCTTAAAAACATTTTATAGTGGTAAAATATATATAGCATTAAATTTACAACTGTAACTTTTTATATCTACAGTTCAGTGACATTAAGTACAGTCACCATGCTCCAGTAACCATCATCACTATCCATTTCCAAATCTTTTTCATCACTCTAAGCAGAAATTCTGTAACCATTAAGCAGTGACTCCACATCTCCCCTTCACCTAGTCCTTGGTAAGCTCTACTCTGCATTGCTTCTATAAACTTGCCTATTATAGATATATTATATAAGTGAAATCATACAATATTTGTTCTTTTTGTCTGGCTTATTTCACATAGACTAATGCTGTTAAGTTTCATATATCACATATATCATTCATCTTTGTGGACAGATAATATTTATGGTATGAATAAACTGCACTTGGATCTGTTACTGGGACATTGAATTATTTCCATCTTTTGGCTACTATTGAGAATGCTACAGGATCATTCAATACTAGTGATACAGTGGAGTACTTAAGTAACATTTTTAAAAGTACTGCTGTATCAGTCTTGCTTCCAGCCAACCAGGTGAGACTCTCTGGACATTAAGTCAGACATGGTTGCTGTGGCTTTAAACCTCCCGAAGTGATTGCCTTTTTTAGCCAGAAATGGGAACTGTTTATTGACATATGGACAATTAAGTCTAAGTCCCAGGTACAAGTCCTTTAAGAGTTAACTCCTGCAGCCAGTGTTGTGGTGTAGCAGATAACATTGTGATGCTGGCATCCCATATGGGCACCAATTCACGTACCTGCTGCTCCATTTCCAATCAAGCTCCCTGCTAATGTGCCTGCCAAAGCAGCAGCAAATGGCCCAAGTCCTTGGGACCTTGCACCCACATAGGAGACCAGAGGAAGTTCCTGGCTCTTGGCTTCAGACTGGCCAAGCCCTGGCCATTGTGACCATTTGGGTATTAGTGACCCAGTGGATGGAGCATCTCTCTGTTTTTACCTCTCTTTCTCTGTAAACTCTGCCTTTCAAATAAATAAATCTTAAGAAAAAAAAGAATTAATGCCTTTAAAGTTTGGTGTATAGGGCAAACAACTGGAGTGCTTATTGAGAGGGCTTCAAAACAGTCTCCAGACAGGAAAAGTCTGATTCTTAATGCCTAGGATATGCCCTAGGAATCCTCATATTGGTAGCTTGGAATTCCACCTTGAAAAACATTGACATGAAGACTATTTGCTTGACATAAATCATCTTTGTTACACTCTGATAAACATTAGTATCATTGCACCTGTAGTTGTAAGAAGCCATTTGTCATAAGATAAACTGAGTGAGAGTACAGAGATGGAAAAACTCTTTTCTGCTAAAGAGAAATAATTTGAGCCAGCGGAAACATCATCCATACAAAGTTTGATATAGGTACAGTGCACACGTCAGTAGAGAAGAATACTAAGACTTCCTTTCTTACATAGCTCATTTTCTAGTTCTGACCCTTACTGTATTAATGAGCCTTGATAGTTGAATTTTACTTCTAGATTGCATACACTGTTGACTTTCATAAAATGAGGTGTTCAGATGATTAAGTATCACTGTCTTAACTTGGACTCTAACACTCTGTCTTTCATTTGTGTTGCAAACAAATATAAAATTGCGACTTCCATCAAACTGCACCTGGATTCTTTCGGCTGATGTTTATTTTACAAGATAATTTTTTGGTTATGTTAACTCTTAAACACAAATATTTAACCTTTTTGGTATTAAAATGTTTCCTTATACGTGTTCTGTCATTTCCAGTAACACTTTCAGGAATTGATCAACTATTCCACACCTAGGGCATGGGCATTGTTGTGCAGAGGGTTAACAGCATCTTGGGACATCTTTGTCCTATACTGGAATGCTGGTTAAACTACCATCTACTGTGCTTGTGATTCAGCTTCCTGCTGATGTATCCTAGGAGATATCAGATCTTGGCTCAAGTATTTGGACCCCTACCACCACATGGGAGACCTGGATTGAGTTCCTGAGTTCTGGCTTCGTCTGACCCAGTCCTTGCTGTTGCAGCCACATGGGGAGTGTACCAGTAGATGGAAGATATCTGTCTACCTCTCCCTCTGCCTTTCAAGTAGGTGAAAATAAACAAATAAACATTAAAAAAATTTTCACACTTAAATGCCTACATAGTGGAGTGACAAAGCATTTTCTACATCTTCATGTTTACTACCATTAAAAAGCTTAAATCTTACCCAATCTATTTGTGTGTTACTCCATGGCAGAGTTATTAGTATTTGATGTGTCAGACAAGAGAAAATTCTGTCTTTCTAAGCATGGACAGAAATACACTTAAGTATAAAATTATGAAGGATGTAATTTTGCACTCAAATTTTGATTACAATAATTCTTTCAATTAACGTGCCCTGTTTCCTATTTTCTTGGGCCCTTAAATCTGACAATCTTCTTTTCCATAAGGGAGCAAATAGGAGATTGCCTCAATACAGCTCAGAAAGGAAAGAGGAGTTGGCAGTTTTATTACTTTTTCTTATTTTTATTATCCTCAAAGTTCAACTCCTGTGTTTTGACAGCTTTCAAAAAATGCTCTCAAGATTTTTCTGTATTCAAAAAATGAGACGTTCATAGGGAATTTTGACTTGTGCATGTTCACATAAGCACATGGTTCCCTTTCTGAGTGTCTTCTGAAATAGACAGCCTTGATGGATGAGGAGACAATAGACAGCCCTCTTCCGTTGGCTCCTGAAATCAGGGGGACATTATTCTGGGTCTGGAGGGCAAGTCTTACTCCAAGAACTGGTAGCACCTCTTGTGTGCTCTGGCTAGGACCAAAGATACCTTAAAAGTTAAGCTACCAAGGTAAGCTATTCAGCCGTACTTTGGGATTAAAAACAAACCAAAACTATAATGACCTCTGAATAGAGCTGGATCTTATGGAGTATCTACTATTTAAATCTTTTCAAAATGAGGAAGAAATTTGGGCACATTTGTGGTACAGCACGTTAAGCCACCACCTACTATGCTGGCATCCCATTTGAGTCCTGTTTTGCATCCTGGCTATTCCACCTCTGATCCAGCTCCCTGTTAATGGGCAGGAGAAAGCAGCAGTAGGTGGTCTGAGTGCACGGGCCCCTGCCCCCATGTGGCAGACCTGGATGGAGTTCCAGGCTCCTGGCTTCAACCTAGCCCAGCCCTGGTCATTGCAGCTATGTGGGAAGTGAACCAGCAGATGGAAGACTAGCAGATGGAAGATCTTTCTCTCTTTCTCTCTTTCTCTCTCTCTTTCTCTTTCTTTCTTTTTCTCTTTCTCTCTCTCTCTCTCTCTCTTTTCTTTCTCTTTCTTTCTCTCTCTTCTCGCTCTCTCTCTCTCTTTCTAACTCTGCTTTCACATAAAAAAATAAGTCTTATAAAAATCAGGGTGGAATCAAAAAGCCACCTCTTATAAGGAATGATTCATTAATGGATTTTATAGCATAGAGACAAAGACGACTCGGCTAGCTGCCTTCAACGATTTGACAGTCGCCACTTGTGATGAGGAAAGCATCCTGGCTCTGTGGATCAAGACACTATGCTCAGCACCTCAGTACCACCTCTGGGTTTGAGGAGCAGAATTGCCACTCTGCCCTGTCCCTAGAGTTCAACCGCCAGCTTTGGCCCAGCTACAGCATCGTTGTCCTGGCATTTAGTTTCAAATAATAGAGTTCTGTGAAAGTATTATTAAAACAAGAGGAAATACCTTTACATTTTTGTGTTTTAGCAGAAGCTTCTTGTCAAGACAATAAATACTGAAAATTTATTTAATTTTAAATGAATAAGACCATTGGAAACATGTCTGCCCAGTAAGGGTTTCCAGCAATCCTCAGTCAAAGCCTGACTTCTTCCTCCTGCATGTCACCAGCAGGTTGGAGATCCTTTGGAGCACCCTCTGCAACCCACAGGCTGCTTTGTAGGTATTTACACCACAATGCTTGCCAAAGTGTTACCACTCAATGAAAATGATGGTTAATATACCAAAATAAATTAAATAACTAGTGTTAATAGGATGAGATCATTGTATATTTTTGTGGATATAATATCCTTGCTGGAATAAGCAATTATTTGGACAGCAACAAATGCTAATGGAAAACTCTTTGGCTGCATGTCATTTTGTGTGTTTATCTGATTTTCAAGTTCGAAGATATGATTGTACAGCCTGAGACTTTTGTTGGTTTTCAAGTGTTAGCCTGTGGGATACATGTGCTCACAATCAACTAACTTCCTTTTGTCTCTGTTGGAACTTTCTCATGCAAGCTCAACAGGTTTCATTTCATGAGTAATTTCCTCCAGGATGTGATGTGACTTGCAGTAGTCTTCTTGTCACCCGGGCAGACACTTGCAAAGGAATACTATCTTAATGGATTCCTCTCTATACTAAATCAGTCTTTTAGTTTTTGTAGCTCCAAAAGGCACATCTTATTTCCCCAGAAAGAGTAATACTAATCAAATTCATAAACCAAGTTGATGTATAAAGTAGAAGATTAATTTCCATGAAAGTTTTAGCTACCTCTTTGGACTACAGAGTAATTTTCTTAGATCATATAGTCTGTTCTATTAGGGGACACTGTATGGCAAGAAACTTGATAATCAGAGGGTCACTTTTGTGATTCTGTCATTATAGTTGAATATTTATGAGTAATAGCATCAAGTTGTAATACTTAACAACCATTGAGCTCTTAATGTGTTTTAGGCACATTTTACAAGCTTTACACACTATCAACATGTGTAGCCATTATGTGATAGAAGGTGCTTTAAATGTTGTTACTTAATAACAGATTTCATTATCCATGAGGCCATTCACTATTATTATCATCATACACATTTTAAGATGAGAAACATGGGCAGGTGTCGTGATGCTGTGGGTGAAGGTGCTGCCTAGCACGCCAGCATCCCTTATGAGTGCTAATTCAAGTCCTGGATGCTCCACTTCTGATCCAGCTCCCTGTTAATTCACTTGGGAAGACAACAGAATAAGACCCAAGTACTTGGGCCCTTGATCCCCACATGGAAGGCCCAGACGAGTCTCCTGGCTTTGTTCTGGCACAGCACTGGTCATTTCAGCCATTTGGGGAGTGAGGCAGCAGATGGAAGATCTCTAACTCAGATCTTAAAATAGTTTTTAAGAAAAAGGATGAGAAGTCCAAAGGGGTTAAGTAATTTGCATAAAATCACTTGTAAATAGTGTAACTGGGATTTGAACACAGGCTGCTTAACCCCTGCTTTTTACCAAATTCTCTCCGTTTCTTGAGAATGCATCACGTACACATTCACGCTGATCTCAGAGCCATCCTCCCAAATGACTTTCTAGGACTCTGAAAATGTTGCTTCTCGCAATCATTTTCTGGATTTCAAAACTGCTGATCCCTCAGGGTTGGCACATGTTTTCTTAGAATAGTTTAATCCCATTGGTTAGTCAATGCCAAGGCTTGGTCTTTCTTCTCTCTGCCTGGATATACACACACACACACACACACACACACACACATATATATATATATAAAATCTTAAGGTGACTTTTCCAGGTAGTATCTGATCTCACCCATCATGCGCTGTCTTAATTAGATTGCTTCTCAGAACTCCTCTAACAATATGACCCACTATTACCTATAGTTAGATTCAGAAGTGTTAGAGAAATATGGACAAAGTGAATTACAGTAATTAGAAGTCAAAAAGGAAGGGACAGAATAGAGAAAATGTGATGAAAAAAATCATTCTTCATTATATACGGCCCTAGACTTTGTTAAAATGATTTGTAAATTCAGTTTTCTTTTGATTTGACTTTTTCCAAACACCATGCCAGCAACACACAGCAAGTATGACAACAGTTACATAAATGTAAGATCTAAGAGATGGAAAAGAAATGAGGGTATGAACTGTACATAAGCCAAAGAAACAACTTGCAATTACTCCTTCACTTACCAGAGAAAATAATTGCTAATATCAATGGTGTAGGCACTTGTAATGACTGAATTCTGTTAATAGTGATTAGTGGAACATGTTTTTTGCTTGTCAATATGCTTTTGGTTGATCAGACTGTCGGTATGCCTATACAATGCAACCAAACAATTCATTCTAAACAGCCAGGGGCTTACAAACATCTTAATATTTATTATAATAATGTGTGCGAGGAAAAAGGGCTTAGGGATGTCTTTCTCACATTTTACAAACATTTTGACATTGTGAATATAATATATGAATCTACATTGTGTAGTTTAAATGGCTTGTATACATTAAATATTTCATTTGAGGTTTCCACAACTTTGCTTATTCCTGGAAGTATTTATTTAACATTTAGTATAGTACTTAACAGATATTTTGAAAAACTAAAGGTAAAAAAAGAAACAAGTGTTTTGAACACCATTGAACCACCTAAATATCCTTACTGAAAGAAGAAATGATCATGTTGCAAATCATAAGTAGCATCATGCTGCAGAAGGAATTTACTGCTAAAAATATGGGGATTTTATTTGTTTTTCAATTTTTATATATCTTCATTTTGTTTGAAAGGCAGAAATAGATCTTCATTTGCAGAATTTACTCCCCACATACCTATGACAGCCACAGCTGGGCCAGACTGAAGCTAGGAGCCAGAAACTCAATTCACATGGGTGACAGGGACTTAAATATTTCAGCCACCGTCTGCTGTCTCCCAGGGTGTACATTATTAGGAACCTGGATGGGAAACAGAGGATCTGGCAACTCGAACCAGATACTCGGATATGGCATGCAGGCATCCCAAGTGGCTACTTAACTGCTTTGTCAAATTCCCACCCTATAAAAACATGTTAGGGTGCCAGCACTGTGGTGTAGCAGGTAAAGGCGCCGCCTGCAATGCTGACATCCCATATGGCACCGGTTTGAGTCCTGGCTGCTCCACTTCCAATGCATCTCTCCGCTTTGGCCTAAGAAAGCAGTGAAAGATGGCCCAAGTCCTTGGGCCCCTGCATCCTTGTGGGAGACTCTGAGGAAGCTCTTGGCTCCTGGCTTCCAATTGGCATAGCTCCAGCCTTCGTGGCCAGTTGGGGAGTGAATTAGCTGATGGAAGACTTCTCTCTCTCCCTCTCTCTCACTCTGCCTCTCCTCTCTGTGTAACTCTTTCAAATAAATAAATCTTTGAAAAAAATAAAATAAAAACATGTTAGTAGACCAGTACTGGAAAACAGTACAGAAAAGAATTAACTAGATTCCAGAATGTTATTTAGCTATTATATTCTTTTTTCTTTTTTTTTAACTTTTATTTAATGAATATAAATTTCCAAAGTACAGAATATTGATTACAATGGCTTCCCCCCCCCATAATGTCCCTCCCACCCGCAACCCTCCCCTTTCCCACTCCCTCTCCCCTTCCATTCACATCAAGATTCATTTTCGATTCTCTTTATATACAGAAGATCAGTTTAGCATACATTAAGTAAAGATTTCAACAGTTTGCTCCCACACAGAAACATAAAGTGAAAAATACTGTTTGAGTACTAGTTATAGCATTGAATCTCAATGCACAGCACACTAAGGACAGAGATCCTACATGAGGAGTAAGTGCACAGGGACTCCTGTTGTTGACTTAACAAATTGACACTCTTGTTTATGGCCTCACCCTAGGCTCTTGTCATGAGCTGCCAAGGCTATGGAAGCCCCCTGAGTTCACTGACTCTGATCATATTGAGACAAGGCCATGGTCAAAGTGGAAGTTCTCTTCTTCCTTTAGAGAAAGGTACCTCCTTCCTTGATGGCCCGTTCTTTCCACTGGGATCTCACTCGCGGAGATCTTTCATGTAGGGTTTTTTTTTTTTCCCCAGAGTTTCTTGGCTTTCCATGCCTGAAATAGTCTCATGGGCTTTTCAGCCAGATCCGCATGCCTTAAGGGCTGATTCTGAGGCCAGAGTGCTGTTTAGGACATCTGCCATTCTATGGGTCTGCTGTGTATCTCACTTCCCATGTTGGATCATTCTCTCCGTTTTTGATTCTATCAGCTAGTATTTGCAGACACTATTCTTGTTTATGTGATCCCTTTGGTTCTTAGTCCTATCATTACGATCAATTGTGAACAGAAATTGATCACTGGGACTAGTGATATGGCATTGGTACATGCCACCTTGATGGGATTGAATTGGAATCCCCTGGTATGTTTCTAACTCTACCGTTTGAGCTAAGTCAGCTTGAGCATGTCCCGAATTGCACATCTCTTCCCTCTCATATTACCTGTTAGGAATTTGGAAAACATTATGCTGAGTGAAATAAGCCAATCCCAAAGGGATAAATACCATATGTTCTCCCTGATAGGTGACAACTAACTGAGCACCAAAAAGGAAACCTGTTAAAGTGAAATGAACACTATGATAAACAGTGACTTGATCAGCCCTTGCCCTGACTGTTGATGAACAACTTAATATGTTATCACTCCTAGTATTTTTTTGTTTGTTCCACTTAATACTTTTGGTTGAATACTGTAATCAATACACAATTATTCTTAAGTGCTGAAACTTAACTGAAAAGTGATCGCTGTTTTTCTTATTTTTAAACTTTTGTTTAATAAATATAAATTTCCAAAGTATAACTTTTTGATTGTAGCAGCTCTTCCCCCCATAACCTCCCTCCCACCCACAACCATCTCATCTCCCACTCACTCTTCCATCCCGTTCTTCATCAAGATTCATTTTCAATTATCTTTATATACAGAAGATCAACTTAGTATATACTAAGATTTCATGAAACTGTACCCACACAGATACATAGAGTATTGTTTGAGTAGTAGTTTTACCATTAATTCGCATAGTACAACACATGAAGGACAGAGATCCTACATGGGGAGTAGGTGCACAGTGACTCCTGTTGTTGATTTAACAATTAACACTCATTTATGACGTCAGTGATCACCTGAGGCTCTTGTCATGAGCTGCCAAGGCTATGGAAGCCTCTTGAGTTCACCAACTCCGATCTTATTTAGACAAGGCCATAGTCAAAGTGGAAGTTCTCTTCTTCCTTTAGAGAAAGGTACCTCCTTCCTTGATGGCCCATTCTTTCCACTGGGATCTCACTCAGAGATCTTTCATTTAGGTCATTTTTTTTTTTTTTTGCCACAGTGTTTTGGCTTTCCATGCCTGTGAAACTTTCATGGGCTTTTTAGCCAGATCTGAATGCCTTTGTCCTGACTGTTGAGGAACAACTTACTATTTTATTCCTTTTAGTATTTTTTTTTCTACTTAATACCATTGGTTGAACTCTTTAATACACAATTATTCTTAGGCATTTAAAATTAACTGAAAAGTGCTCCCTGTTAAATATAAGAGTGGGAGTAAGAGAGGGAGGAGATGTACAGTTTAGCACATGCTCACTCGGACTTACCCCTAATGGTAAAGCTAGAAACGTGCCAGGGGATTCTAATTCAATCCCATCAAGGTGGCACGTACCAATGTCATCTTACTAGTCAAAGTGATCAGTTGAAGTTCATAATTGATCAAAAAGATAGGATTAAGTGTCAAAGGGATTACATAAATAAGACCAGTGTCTGCAAATAATAATTGATAAAATTAAAAAGGAGAGAATGATCCAGCATGGGAAGCAGGATACACAGCAGGGTCATAGAATGGCAAATGCCCTAAACAGCACTCTGGTCTCAGAGTCAGCCCTTAAGGCATTTGGATCTAGCTATTATATTCTTATGGGTTGCTATCAGGTTCAGATACCTTGGGCTCTATTCTGTTAGTGAGTAACTTGTTATGGTTGATTATTGTCAATTATTAAATATTTTGGTTCATTTCAAAACAATTTTAGATGTTTTGAATCACTTGTATTTGAGGTCATACTGTGATAGCAAAACATTCTAAATCAGAGTTGCTGTAAAGCAATACTTCTCCTAGCAATAATAGGCATTCTTGGATATATTTATATACTCAAATAAATACCAAAGTCACAAAATGAAAAAAGAAATTGCAAACTTAAAATCAAAAGTAAATTTGCAATTGTAAGTAAACACACTGACACCTTATGTACTAGCTTCTGTTTCAAGCACTTTACATAAATTAATTCACTGAATCCTCACAGCTACTCTGGGATAGGGACCATTATCACCATTCTACAGATAACAAGATTGAGGTACAGTGTCATTAATTCACTTGTCCAAGTTAGCTACCTAATAGAGTGGCAGAGATTGAATTTAAATTCAGGAATCTGGCTCCAAAACCACAATTTTTTTTTTTTTTTTTTGACAGACAGAGTTAGACAGTGAGAGAGACACACACAGAAAGGTCTTCCTTCCATTGGTTCACCCCCCAAATGGCCGCTGTGGCCAGTGCACTGCACCAATCCGAAGCCAGGAGCCGGTGCTTCCTCCTGGTCTCCCAAGCAGGTGCAGGGCCCAAGGACCTGGGTCATCCTCCACTGCCTTCCCAGACCACAGCAGAGAGCTGGACTAGAAGAGGGGCAACCAGGACAGAATCCGGTGACCTGACTGGGACTAGAACCTGGTGTGCCGGCGCCGCAAGGCAGAGGACTAGCCTAGTGAGCCGCGGCACCAGTCCCAACTGGGACTAGAACCTGGGGTGCCGGTGCCGCAGGCAGAAGATTAGCCTAGTGAGCTGCGGCGCTGGCCAAAACTACACTTTCAACACATAATGTCTATTGTTTCTGTGACAAAACTTTGTGAATATGAATTTACCAAGAGACAGTGGGATGATGGACAAGAAGACCTAAGTAATCCAAAAAAGTAAAAATATGTAAGAGTTTGTACAAATATATAAGCTAGTAAGTGTTCAAAAGAAATGGACAGAGATTAAAAGAAGAAATAAATTCATTAAATAGTAACATAAAAATCACCTTTGTTGCAATTAGAGAAATACACATGAAAAGTCATTCAAAGACATTCTCAAATTGGTGAAAATGAATAAATGTGAGAAAGCTCAATTTTATAGGAGGTCTGGGAAGACAGATGCACTTTCAACGGCTATTGGCATAACAAATTGACGGAAGCTCTTTGGAGAGCAATTTGGAAGACGGTTCTGAGAGCTTATGCTATGATCACTCGCTTCCCTTTCAGGCAGAAATTCCAGTTTGAGAAAAACACCTCAAAAAGTAACTTTAAGGAGAAAAATGATCAAGTCATAGCTTACACTGGTATATATAACAGAGGAAACCTGATAATAACTCAGATGTTCTACAAAAAGGAAGCAGCTAAATGAACTATAGTTTCTTGCAAACACAAAGCATCACATAGGTATTAAAAATGAGAAGCATGTGAGTTTTATCGGTATTCAGAAATACGTTAGTGGGAAAAAGAATTTAAAAATAAAATAGACCCAAAGATAACCCATAATTGATAAACAGTAATCATGGAAAAATACATATGTATAATTTGTTATAAATCTCAAACAAGTGATACATGTCAGAATTGAGCCTTTTGGTGTGTTTGCTTCCTTATTTATTAATCTTATAGTACTTATGACTTATGTTCTCACTAGCTTACTCTCTTGTATATGACAGAACAAATGAAAGAAGTGAGAAAGCACATTTCAGGAACGGATCAGTTTTATCTGGATAGAATTACTCTATACATTTCTTACATGGCCCTCCATGGAGCTGCCTGGGAGCCCTATCTGAGCGCAAGCACCAGGATAAGGCACAGGAGGAAGGAAAAAGAAGTTCATGCATGTAAGGTCAGGGAAAACAGTCTGAGCATTCATCACGCTTGGCTGAAACATACATGTGAGAACAACTCCACCCTAACGATCGCAGCCAGCCTGCCAAGCGCAAAAGCAAAAGAGCAGCATATGCTGGAAATTGTGCTGTGTTGATGATATGCACAGAGACATTCTCTCATACATTCCCTTCTTCCACACTGCTGAGAATCCAGCCTGCCATTTGCTGTGATTTCTTTCAGATTTTTTTTTTTGGGGGGGCAAATTGTCGACTTTTCTTCTCACTCTGCACAGTGATCTTCAGCATCCAGTCTGAATGTGTCTGTTTGATATTTCAAAAATACACTTGATTCACCAGAGCCTCCACTTCCCTTTAATTCCCCCCACCTCCTCACCATCACCACCATTTACCATTTACTGGATGTTCTACATATAGTCAGATTTGCCTCACTTGGTGTCATTATGAGTATCAAAAATAGAATTTTGAAAGAAAACACATTTACTCTTCTGTGCTGTACATTTCTCCAAGAAGTACAACACTGCCTAGTTTCTCAAATGCAACCCCATTTTCATCTTGCCAGCAATTTGGCAGTTCTCAAAAGGTTACTGCTCTGAATTTGTTTTCTTTGTAATCTTGCAGTCCATTTGTTCTGCCTTAATGCTGAAAATCTATGTAAGATCTCGACCTCCATATGCCATACATCAATAGATTTACCCTTTTCTTTAAAAATCTCTTCTACACTAAAATGAGAAAAAGAATGTATTTCATGATTTCATAAAATGGCATAAGGACTAAATGTTTAAGGTTAAAATCTACAGGACCTCAAATCTTAGGTAGGAGCTAATTACCTGCTGTGCCTTTAAGGGTTTTTGTATTTTACATTTTTTATTTTTCATTTCTTTTTTTTTTAAGATTTATTTTATTTATTTGAAAGTCAGAGTTACAGAGATACGTAGAGACAGAGAGAGATGTTTTCCATCCACTGGTTCACTCCCCAGATGGCCGCAACAGCCAGAGCTGTGTCGATCTGAAGCCAGGAGCTTCTTCTGGTTCTCCAATGTGGGTACAGGGGCCCAAGGACTTGGGCCATCTTCTGCTATGCCAGGCAGATAATAATAGAGAGCTGGATCGGAAGTGGAGCAACTGGGACTAGAATGAGTGCCCATTCGAGATGCCAGTGCTTCAAGCCAGGGCTTTAACCCGCTGCACTGGCCCTTGGTTTTTTTTTTTTTTTTTTTTTTTTTTTTTTTTTTTAGAACTAAAGACTGTTTCCAAATTTATTAGTCACATCTTTAAAAAAAATTCTGACCCACATTAGAAAAAGTATAGTTAACCAGGCCTGTTAGGTACCTTGTCCTGAAGGTAATTCTATCTCTATCTTAATGACTACATAAAAGAGAATGATTATGGGTCATAAACCAAAACTAAAACCAAATATGAAAGCTAGCTCTACATGCAAAATAACAGGCAGGTAAATATCTAGTGGAAAAGTGAACTCACCGTGTCTGGCCATCTCCTGTGCATCTGGCCTGTGGATTGGTACAGAGTTTCTCCAAGTGTTCTGTGTGATGATACCAGATTCTGTGGGGCCAACAAAAATGCTAAACATTCCCCATCCTCAAGAGATTTCTTTATAATTGGAGGAGATAGGATTAACACTGTCACAATAATTAGAAAGCAATACATGTCAAATCATGTGTCTGAACAGACATGTAGGGAAACGAGAGAACTTCTGGGCTGGAGAAGTAGGGATGCTCTATAGAGGCAGCAGGATAAGAGGTGAGCAATGTGGCATAGGAAGGAAAGAGGTGAACGAAGAGAAGGTGAGAGCAAGTTGGGCCAGAGTGCTAAGTGAGGGTGTACCAGGTAGAGAAACATCCAGGCAAAAGACTACAGGGAGAAGAAACAGGGTGAATATGGGGGATGGGTCGAACGAGACAGCAAATGTGGCTGGATCAGAGGGTTGAGAATTGGTGGAGGTTTGGACTCCATGGGGCTGGTACTAGGAAAAATTGTTGAGCTTTTCTAAGAGTAAATGGTGCTCTTGAAATAACAGTCTAGTTTTGGTTAGGTCCCTCCACTCACCTGAGTTCAAAGCTTGCTGTTTTCTTGGAGAAAGGTGCAAGTTTGAAGAGTGCTTCAAAGAAGGTAAGAGAAAAGTTGGTGGGACTTCTAGTCCATGGTGGCTCCTTCCAGGAACACACCTTGGAAGTGGTTGGTGTTGGAGGACTTCACATTTGATCTTATAGTCTTCATGTACTTCAATATGAATATATACACACATTTGAATGCAGATATACAATTGTATATACCACATATGTATACATATACAGCCATCCCTTTGTGTTCATGTGGGACATGGGTATTGGTTCCAGGATCCTCCTAGGATACCAAAAATCTATGGATGCTCAAGGCCCTTATGTACAAGGCAATAGTACATACATATACTGTATACATATTCCCCATATATTTGAAATAATCTCCAGATTATGTATGACACCTAACAAAATATAAATGCTTTGTAAGCAGTTATATTGTACTGTTTAAGAAACAATGACAAGAAAAAAGTCTATGTGTTCAGTACAGATGTAACTCGCCCCCTCCAGTACTTTTATAACCACCATTGGTTGAATTCAAAGATACAAAACCTCTGGATGCAGGGCCAGCTCTGTGTGTGTGTGTGTGTGTGTATGTGCTTTAAAGAAAAGGCACACCTTACTTTTATGGTACATTTTAAAATGTAATACAAAGATTAGGCCGGCGCTGCGGCTCAACAGGCTAATCCTCCGCCTTGCGGTGCCAGCACACCTGGTTCTAGTCCCGGTTGGGGTGCCGGATTCTGTCCCGGTTGCCCTTCTTCCAGGCCAGCTCTCTGCTATGGCCTGGGAGTGCAGTGGAGGATGGCCCAAGTGCTTGGGCCCTGCACCCCATGGGAGACCAGGATAAGTACCTGGCTCCTGGCTTAAGATCAGCGCAGCGCGCCGGCCGCGGCGGCCATTGGAGGGTGAACCAACGGCAAAGGAAGACCTTTCTCTCTGTCTCTCTTTCTCACTGTCCACTCTGCCTGTCAAAAAAATAAAAATAAAGAAATAAAAATATTAAAAAAAGAAATAAATCTCTAAAAAAATGTAATACAAAGATTTATGGAGGACTTCACAAATAATGACACCATTGAAAAAATGGGTTAACAGTGGAAGTAAGTTAGTTTCATTTCTGGAAGGTATATGTGTTCACCCATGTGTACACACACCTCTAGATCTGATGTGCACATCATGTACATCCTTAATCAACTAACTTTTATCTCTGGGTCCTTAGGCTTTTGTAGATCTGAAATTCTATTGCCTCTTACCCCCATTTCATGATGTCTCTGCCACTCTGTCTCTGATATCTCTATACCAGAAAGATCTGGCCTTTGCTGCAGCTTCTCAGTTGTCAGGATCAACTTGAAGACATTCTGCTGGGTCTGCCTCAAGTTTCTTTAGGCTAAACTCACCACTGTCCTTTGCATCGTACCAGAGCTGTGTGGGCTGCTCTGCAATCCATCTTCCACACTTGTCCAACTCAGTGAACATGACTTGCAGCGAAAGTGATCCATTGCTGGTGCACTGGGCCAGTGCCAGGACTTTGTTGACTGCAGCCCAGTGTGGATTAATGTTCATGGGCTCACATTCACTAGCGTGCAATCAGACTTCCCAGCTGATTTCATAATTCATAGAAAAGATGCCCTGCCCCTGTAGTACACAGCAGTGGCATCTTGCATATGAATTAAGAACCTCCAAATAAAATCAAGCCACAGAACCTTTATAGGTTACATATGTGGCATCTGGTCAGCAGGAGACTTGTGGTTCATACAGTAAGGATTTATTTATCTGAGGATTTATTTATCTGAATTCCAACATGTATGCATGGCTTTGCATTAAGAAAGTTTTGGGGAAAATATACCATATTTTATGGGAACAGACATAGGGCGGAGAAAAAGTGGTTGGAAGTGGTGATTTAGTCAATGATTATGAAACAAGAGCAATTGTTTCCTTAAAATGGGGATAAAGATCTTAATACTTGACCACAATAGATGAATATGAAAAAGATGTTAATTCATGTGTCTCACTTCTACAAATTTGGCTTTTGAAATTGTCAACTGTTAAATTGCTCAATTTTTTTTTTGTCTTAAAATTGTGAGTTTTGGGAGAGAAATAATACATCTATGACAAAACATTCTTCAATACTTTCTTTCATCAAAACATTCAAAAATAAACTAGAACAAAGCTGAAAGTTTTTAAAATTAAAATAATTTCTGTATAATTTCATGGTACAAATAAAGTTGAGTATTTTATAAAAATTAAATAAAAATTTGTGGATTATTGAACAAATCAGTGTATTATTTATCCTAATCATAAAAAAATTTGGTACCTCAAAAAAGACAAAAATTGTTAAGTGGGAAGAAAATACATATTTATGAGATTTTTGGTAAAAGCAGAGTATGTTACGAAACTCTTTCAGAAATTTGATAGTTTTGGAAATAATTTAGTCTTCAAAGAATCACTGAGATACCAGGAAATTCTAGGCACTGTGCCCCAGGCTAAATGTTAAAGACAACATAAATAGATCCTGGCCTTTTAGAGCTTATGTTGGAGTCTGGGGGACAGGAATAAAAATGAATATGTTTGATAATGATTGAATGAGCTACTTCAACAAGAGGGTATTGGGAAAACTAGTGATGGAGAGGGAGTGGGCAGGGAAGACCTCTCCAAGGTGATGATATTGGGGTGGAAATGAGTCAACAATATCTAGATGAAAGGAAGAGCATTCACAACAGAGTGGACAGCCAATTCAAAAGTTGAAAGAAACCAGCTTCTTGGGGCTGAACTGAGTGGAATAAAAACAGTAAAGGGATTCTCTTGCCAGCTTTTCTTGGACCTTTTGGGCCACCATAACAAATTTAGATTTTGTTCCAAGTGCCAAAGAAAGCCATAGGAGTATTTGAAGCAGGAGAGTTATCTAATCTGATTTACAGGCTCCTGTGTACATTTTTAAGAACTCACTTTTATTCTTTGAGGAAAATGGATTGGAATTGGCAAGAGCTAGAATAGAGAAGCCCCATGAGGTTATTGGGGCAGTCCAAGGAAGAGGGGATGGAAGCTTTATGTCGTGGGTGATATAAAGATGGAAAAGAAAATTCTGAGTATATTGGTAGGTAAAACTAACAGGACTTGGATGAGGACTGGCCAGCTATAAGAATCAAGAATGACACCTAGATTTGTGGCTTTAGTTATTGCAAATAGTGATGTCATGTGCTGTAGCAGAAAGACTCAGAGAGGAAAGCTCTTGAAAGAAAGAAAAAGGAAGAAAAGGAAGGAAGGAGGAAGACTTCAGTTTTGAATGTAAGCTGAGATTCCTATCTAACATCCATGTTAAGATGTTAAATAGGCAGCTGGATATGGAATTCAGAGAAGCCTATATGAAAATATCAATTGGAGACCATCAGCATGTGGATTTAAACCGAAGGTCAGGATGAGTTAAACAAAGGACAGTAGGTAAGTGCACAAGAAGATTTAATGTTCTAAACAGGTAAAGATACACAGAGATCTCTGGAAAAGTTGTAAATTCAAAGATAGAAAATGATGAGTGTATGGTGTTTCAGGAACAAGAGGAGAAAAGGGACCAACTATATGAAATTCAAGTAAGACGGAGTCAGAGAAAAGTCATTGAATTTCGTAGCCTTAAAAATTTTGTTGGCAGCAATTTTGTTGGAGAATGAAGTCAATGAAGAATGAAGTTAGATGAAGAATAGATGAGAGACAAAGATATAGATGCAGCACGCATAGCAACTCATTTGAAGAGCTTGAGTGAAAAGAGAAACTAGGAAATAGGAAGGAGCTGGGTGGGGAATGTGAGGTCACGGAGAAGCACTTTTTGTTCTTCTTTTAATAGATGGCACATATTCAATATAGAACTGGTTAAAGGAGTTATAACACATCCACACAATGGGACTATATATCTTTAAAGCACAATGAGGAAGCAAGGTATGCACTAAGATGGAATGATGTCCAACATGTGTTAAGGGCAGACACAGAACAATATGTGCAGTATGCAACCTTTGTTTTGTGGAGTTCATTTAATGAATAAAATCAGCCATGAGATCAGGGAAATGGAAGAGGTGGGGGAATTTAATGATTGCAAAAACGGATTATACTTCCTATGGAAAAAGAACATAATATCTGGGTAAAGTTGGGCAATCACAAATTTAAAAAAAATGTAGTTGGGCTGCATGCTTACTAATTTCCAGTCACACTGTGATATCTAAGTGTTTGTCCAGGTGAGAAACTTGGTAGGGTGTTATCCTTCTAGAAAGACTGAAGCCAAATAGGGCTTCACTTGAAATTTGAAGACATTTCAAGAGATTCAATGAGGAGCCTTGGAATTTGGCTGGATAAATTGTAGCATGAAGACTAGGGTGAAGGACACGGATAATTACAATTAAGCAGCTTCAGCATATTGGGAGTTTCCATCATATGGATGAAATGGCACAATAAGGAGTACAAAAAGAAGTGAGCTGAAAGGAAATGGTGTCTGAGAATGCGATGTGAAATAATGAGTGGCAGCATGGCTGAGTACAGATCCAAGGAAAGAGGTTTCTGAGAATAATGGAAGAAGATGTTGCAGATGAGGAGCTTAAAGGAAAATATACTGGGATGTTGAAAGAATTATGGACACAAAACAATGACCCAAGTAGAGTTGGAGAGGAAGATTGTGATCTGAGAGCTATAGAACTCAAAGAAGGTGAGGGATGGGAGAAGTGGTGAACAGCTGAGTTTCATGTGAACTGAGATACTTAAAGGAGGAAAAAGAAATGACTTGAAAGTCATAAGAGAAAAAAAAACCCTCATAAGTGGCTTATGAGAGGGGGAAAGAAGCAAAATATCCCCATTTTATGAGGGCTGTAGAGGAAACATTGTCCTCAGGGGAAGGTAAGACAAAAGATCAGAGGAGCACCGAGAGAAGAGTTGGAGAATACAGAGAAATTTCCTAAGCAGGCAGGCATTCCAGAGGGCACAGTGATATGTAACTGATACACATCTCTTATCTTCTTTAACCTCATTTCTTTTTCAGCCAGCCAAATACCCACACCTTTCCACCTGGAACTAAGGTTCTTATCTTTTGACCTAGATCCCCTGGCTTATTACAGCTTCAGAGACATGCCAAGTGGAGGTCAGCCATGGCTCCCTCTTGATTTCTATGGGTTGGAGAACATTACCTAGCAACTCTGAGTGTTCTGGTTAGAGACAGAATATAGCTCCAGGGAAAAAGAGATGCAATGCTAGCCACATAAAGCAAGAATTACGCACTATCAACAAGTTGTAGCCAGAAGTTGAACATATCATTCTCACATGTCAGCTGGTATATTTACCCAGCCCTTCATATCCTGGCTCTGACCTCGCACGGAGATTAATTGATGCATCTAATGTACCATAGGTTGAGTCAGTACTGGTGGTGTAGACTGCAAGTGAGATGTGAGTAGTATTGGAGATAATGAAGGAGAAGAAGAAATTATATCACACAACAATTCCTCAATTCTAAAGACCAAAGAGCTTAATTACCCATTTCTGTAGCGTGTAAGTCATTAAGCTGGTCATTAAACTATGTACTCTTAGAATGCTCTGGGTCTTTGCAGTGCATATATTAGGATTCTAAGACACTGAAGGTTGCCTTAGGAGCCTCAAGAAAAAGGATTCCTGCCACTGGGAAACTTATTTTAACAGTTTTTTCCTGAGACAGAGTGAGAACTATGTGATTTTTTTTTTTTTTTTTTGGACAGGCAGAGTGGACAGTGAGAGAGAGACAGAGAGAAAGGTCTTCTTTTGCCAGTGGTTCACCCTCCAATGGCTGCCGTGGCCGGTGCACTACGCCGATCTGAAGGCAGGAGCCAGGTGCTTCTCCTGGTCTCCCATGGGGTGCAGGGCCCAAGTCCTTGGACTAGAACCCGGTGTGCCGGTGCCGCAGGTGGAGGATTAGCCTATTGAGCCACGGCGCCGGCTCGAACTATGTGATTTTTAAAAATTTACCACTTTCCCTGCTCTTTCTGTATCCCAAAACTCTACAATTCTAATAAAATCACATGCAGACCCTAATATCGTTATTACTTAGTTTATCAGAAGATCATTCACCTTATTAGCTTGTGTATTTCTTCAGCCTGAGTAAAACATGTGGCTTTGCTTATTTTCTGAGTTTCTAGTTATAGCTACTAGCTATAACCTCTAGCATACAAGTTTCTGAGTTCTATCCCTTTCTGTTCCATCTGGCTTTCTTCTGTTTCAAGACCAAAGACTCACCTTTAACTCTGGTCAACAATAGACAACTTCTATGCCTGAGCAGACCAGATCAGGGAGTCTAGCTCGAAGTTGGTGTTTAACAAGGACTGTTTTCTTTCCCCCAGTACCATATCCTCACCGGTCATGGGACATTCTTGTCAATACAGAGTAGAATTAACCTCGCAGCATATCTTTTGTGATCTTCTTAATATTGATGGTGAGGGCCGGCGCCGCGGCTCACTAGGCTAATCCTCCGCCTAGTGGCGCCGGCACACCGGGTTCTAGTCCCGGTCGGGGCGCCGGATTCTGTCCCGGTTGCCCCTCTTCCAGGCCAGCCCTCTGCTGTGGCCAGGGAGTGCAGTGGAGGATGGCCCAGGTGCTTGGGCCCTGCACCCCATGGGAGACCAGGAAAAGCACCTGGCTCCTGGCTCCTGCCATCGGATCAGCGCGGTGCGCCGGCCGCAGCGCACCGGCTGCGGCGGCCATTAGAGGGTGAACCAACGGCAAAGGAAGACCTTTCTCTCTGTCTCTCTCTCTCACTGTCCACTCTGCCTGTCAAAAAAAAAAAAAAATTGATGGTGAAATATGCAGAAATGGTTAAGACTTTCTTCTCTTCCTTTACTGGCAATTCTACAGTTGAAGCTAGAAGGATCAGAGAAGTAGATTTACTATAATGATAAAATATTCAATCAAATTCAAGATGAGCTACTTATTCATGAGCACAAGTTAGAACTGGAGATATTTCAACAATTATTGAGAGAAGCGGGCCGGCGCCGCGGCTCACTAGGCTAATCCTCCGCCGTGTGGTGCCGGCACACCGGGTTCTAGTCCCGGTTGGGGCGCCGGATTCTGTCCCGGTTGCCCCTCTTCCAGGCCAGCTCTCTGCTGTGGCCCAGGGGTGCAGTGGAGGATGGCCCAAGTGCTTGGGTCCTGCACCCCATGGGAGACCAGGAGAAGCACCTGGCTCCTGCCATCAGATCAACGCGGTGCGCCAGCCGCGGCGGCCATTGGAGGGTGAACCAACGGCAAAGGAAGACCTTTCTCTCTGTCTCTCTCACTGTCCACTCTGTCTGTCTAAATAAATAAATAAATAAATAAATTATTGAGAGAAGCTTTGATAGGGGATAAGCCTGTAGGGTAATTTGCCTCCCAATGATTTTGCACTAGCTTTTGACAATTTAGAAAGAAGCGAGATCCTCTATCAGTTTGAATATATTGGGGATGAGAAGAAAAGAGAACAGTCATGATGGAACTTCTTTCACAGATTCAGGAAGATGTAGGAACATCTTTGGCCTTGAGATACCCAGATAAAAGGACACCTATGTTGGTTTTGTTTTGTATGAATAGCCCATTCATCATACAATGATGAGACTTGGTATAGCTGACTATGCAAGGAACTAAATGTGTTGCTAGGATTGGCTTAAGAAATTGATCACCTTCCAAGAAATAAAAAGATTTCTTTTTAGTTCTATCAACTCCTTCAGGTGAAACAATTTAAAAAACAAATTGCAGCACAATTTAATGGGAGGAAATTGAGTCTTGTATGCAAGATATTCAACCTACTACTGCAAAGGTTGTCTAGAGGCACACTTAGATGAAATGGGCTGCTGGGAAATTTTAACAAAGATGACATCCCTCACTGACTGCAGCTACCAGACCATCCACGGCCTAGTGGAAGGCTGCTCTGAAGAGATGCCACATGCCCCAACTGCTCTCTCTCAGCTTCTGTCGGCACATTGAAATACCCTAGTCACTCACTACTCATTTTCTGTTCCGTATGTTCATTCTCACTGATTTGACAAAGCTTAAATGTCATTGAAGTGACCAGGATTTTCACTGGGAGGATATGTGGGTAGAAAGTATGTGTGTTTATTTCAGTTAGGAATATGAAGTAAATACAGCTTCCAACACAAGGACTCTAAATTAGGTCATTGAGCCTAAAAATTATGTGAGTCCCACTACAATCAATAAGATCCCTACTTGTGCATCTACACCCAGGTGACAGCAGATTGGATTCCAGAGACAGCTTATTAGACTAGTACCTTCCAGAACCCTTGATCTCCTGTTCCATCTTCCCATTGAATTACTGAAATTTTCCAGGAGAGAAGATCATGAGTTTCAGGTAGTGAAAAAAAACATGAAATTTAGTTTCTCAATCTGTAAGAAGTTTGACTTATTCATAAGAAAAATTCTGGAAAATCCTAGAAAATGCTAATGTAGCTTTCTAGTATTTAACAACATATTTTCCTTCCTCTAGAGTCAGATACATCAGCTATGAAAGTAAGGTAAATAACATGATATTAAAGATTACCATAATCAAACCAGTATTTCCCTCAAGACTGTAAAAAAAAAGCACCACTTAATAATACATGACACAACTCCTACCCTTGGTAAAGCAATATTTTAAAACTAAAATTATATTGTAATTAGCCTTTCAAAAATGTGAACACTTCAATATAGGAGTCCATTAATAATCTAACTGCTGCTGCAAAGCGTGTTCCTCCCACACATGTAACTTAATTAAACTCAGAGCTTCTCATTTCAACCGTCTGACAGTCATGAAGCACAGGTGGCTCCCAACTTACAGATAATGGAAAGATGGATCTCGCTATGACTTCAAACGCCCAGATGAAATTATCTAAATGTCTCCCTTATTCTTTCTCCTGGCAATTTCTATTCCAACACAGATTTGCTTCTACTTCATAGAATTTAAAGTTCAAATACCACCTAGGAAAATTCTAATGAAAATTAAATGTAGGTTTATTTAATGGCCTGGGTCATTCTCCATTAGAATATCTCAACAAAAAAAAAGGAAAGGTAGAAATGAAAGAAGAACCACCACCTTATTTTCTAATAGAGCAGGAAGACTAGGTAAGTGACAAGAATAATTAACATGTAAGATAGAATAGTTTCAAAGACAGTGATGATGATAACTAAAGCAACAGCCTCTAAGAATTTTCCTTTTCTTCTGAAATGTGGCATAGGTCAGGCATCATGGATTCAAAAGCCTGTAGACACAGGTGATGGAAAGAATGAATGTGTGGAGGGTGGCAGGGATGTGGTTGATTGGAGAATGCATACAGTATCTGAAAAACATGCAGACCTAGATCCACCTTCCAGGGCTGCTGCAGATTAAGACTTTGATCTGCTTTGCCTCTTACTAAAAAGGAGATATGTTATTGGTCACGTGTCTTGGAGTAAATCCACGATTTGTGAAGAAACTTTGATGAAGAGGAGTTGTCCTACAATTGGTGAGGCAGGTGTGCATGTGAAGGTGCTAAGCCTCAGAGCTAAGAGGAGCCCATCACAATTAAAAGATGAAAGCCACAGGGATATGGCAACAAAATTACACAGAGAAGTTAGCAAAGGCCTATATCTGTGTTCTTATTAAGTAGGTTTGGCCCTGTACTAGCACTGTTGATATTGGTCCCTTATAAGACAGGTGTCAGTAACCCCTTGAGTACTCTTGTTTCCACTGGCTTGTCTTGGTGCACTGCACCAAGTCCCTGAAACTCTGGAGGAGTTCTTTCAACGAGGACAGAGTGCCAGACAGAGCTAATTCCCTCCTAAGGGGAAAAAAACAGCCTGCAGACAACAGTGGGTGGGAGATGCAGCATTCGTGCTGTAGCCCTAGGGAGGATCACTCCACACTGGCTTCTAGAGCTCCTCAACACACTAAGGCGCACAGGCCCACAGAAGTAACCTGCCTCAGAATGCACCCCTCCCAATGCTTTACATCGCTCCTGGTGCATCCTGGGATCATCTCCCTAACCACTGCATCTCAGCTTCAGCTTGAAGAGCACCCAGAACTAAGAGAAACTAAAACTGCCCCTGCATAAGAACACCCTCCATAGGTTCTGCGCACCTTGGCTGACATCAGGCCATGGAAGCCATGTTCCTTTGACCTTATATTGTTTAACAGGTTTTCTCATCTACAAAATTGCCATCATTTTGTAACAACTGCCTCTCCAAGCTCAAAGTACTGTTATGAGGATCAAACAAGATAATGTGCTCTCTGCCTTGGACAGTATTGTATCTATGCTGTTTTGATAATATATTATTATGTAGATCCAATCGTGGCATGTCCTCAGGGAAAGATGGGAGTGATCATAGGGGAAGACAAGCAAGGTGAGGAGCTCTCTGAGCCACCTAAATCTCAGAACAGAAATGCCTGGCTGGATGTGGCTGCTTTTACTAGGTGCCTTCAAATTTATGACACTGTAGCAAGGTCGATCAGTTCATCGAGGTGGCGCTGTGGGAGCTTCTACTATTTACAACCCATTTAAAGTGTTTAGAAACTGAATTATTGTTCCCAGGACCAGAGGAAGCTGAGAGGGGCCGACAGAAGACATAAAATCACTGCTTCAGAGAGAATTTCATTTGTGTAAACTACAGTGACTAATTTGAACGATGAAGTATTTAATGTTGGTGACTATTTATAGCAGAAAACGAATGGGTCTTTTATACCTGATTTAATGGCCATTTAAAGAGAAAAAATATCATCTCAGCACAGTTGATGAAATAAGGAATATTATAGATTGAGCGATGACTAACTAGAGAAAAGAGGCAGACATTTTTCCTAGTATTTTTGACACTTGAGGTAGCCTTGAGTTGCAGTTTAAATAAATAACTTTTTTCTTAACTGTACGCGTATACATCTACATGAGAGCATACATGTATGAGAAGCCGGATGCTCTAAACACTGCGGGAGCAGGCATGCATCTTTTTCACTGTCTACAGTAACTAAAACTACATTTTAAAACATTTTACTAGATAGTGGTTTCAAATGACTCTGTCTTCTTTCCACATACTATGAAAGATGCTTTCGTTTTTATGAGTGTAACCATTCTTTTCAAAAGGAAAACCCTCAGCAAGTCCATCAGCACTTAAGTTGTTACTGGCACCACAACTTGCCCTTTGCTTGGATGTTTTTCAGCAAAGCACTTTATGCAAAAGGGAGTCTTGTTGAAATTATTTAAACATGAATGCCTCTTCAAGAGAGAGCCCTACATTGGGGCTGGTCAACCATAGCACTGTTGATGTTTTGGACTAGCTCATTTTTTTGTGGTGGTTGGGGGCTGACTGACCTGTGCGTTTTAAGATGTTTAGCAGCAAAATTAGCCTCCCTGCACTAGATGCCAGTAGCATCCTCCCAATTATGACAGCCTAAAACGGCTCCAGACATTGTCAAAAGTTCTGTGTTGGGGGGGTGGGGGGGGCATTTCCAGTTGAGAATTACTATACCATGTGTAAAGTTTGTGTGGTTGCAGGGTATGACTAAGTTTACTCTTTACTCTCACATTGGCCACATGGGAGCATATGTTTGAGAGACAGAGGACTGGCTGTGACTGCTAAATCTGCCAAGCCGTTGTGTGGTTTCAGAACACTGAAAATTCCTTGTTTGTCACGTAGTGCTTGTCTTCACAGGATTGAGTCTTAGAATAGAAATAATACTTCCTGAGCATTTACTATGTTGTAGACACGCTTCTAGAGTTTTTCACGAATGTATTCACTTAATCCCTGTGACAATCCTGTGGCAGATGAGAAAACTGAGGAAGAAAGAATCGGAGTAATTTGCCCAAGGTCATACAGCTCGTGAGTGCCAGTGCTAGAAAAATGAGCATGGGCAGTGTAGCGTTTGGGTCAGCTCTTCACCTCCACACCACACTGCCTCCCTGAGATTAAGTGTATATGACCATCTTGTAAAAATTAGAACAAGAAATCCATTTTAATACCCTTCCTGTACACACTCAGACCACAGTACCTATAAAATATCCTAAGCATCTTGACAAGAAATCTTTCCGTCTGGCATTTTCCATTTGCATTGTTCACTTTCTATCTCTGTAGCTTTAAATTGAATACATCCTTTGAGATCTAGCTGCACTTCTGCTGCCCCCCCGCCCCTAGATCTTCCTCCTAATTCCTTTTAGTTTCTGCCTCAAGTCCTCTAATTCTTCTCAGCAAGTATTGTGCTTTATTCCATGTCTATGGCAGTGACTGTCACCCCTCTGACACCAAACTCTCCATGTTCATCAGGAACCTTACACAGCAATGGTCCCCACATTGGTCACTGTGGAGCCTGGTTATCAATTATGGAAACTGAAATATTCTAAACAAGTGAAGGGATTGAGCAGAACATATGGCTGAGTAACAACAGTTCCCAACTGTAAGCACTTACTCTAATTTTATAGATGAAGCAGTTGCGGCTAGGAGATGTACCCCAAACAGGACTTGTTGGATCTTTCCCTTCCAAGAATCGGCCTAGACACAGAGAACATCTACGTGGTTCAGAGATTAGCAGAACACAGCGATTTGAATAAAATAGGGACTGGATTGTGATGGATGTGCAGTGGATGAAAAGGGACTAGAAAGTCTAAATCTACCATATGCAATGCTGGTCTTAAACCAGAGGCCACTTTGAGGCCCTTTTTTTTTTTTTTTTAAGAAGTCACTGCAATTGAATATCACCTTGCACTGATGGATGATTTGCCATAGATGTTGAAAAATATCTCATTGATCGGATTTTACTAACTGTCCAGGCAGGAGACCGTGAAAGGAGAATATGGCTGACATGGACCTGATTACTTTGCTTACAAAAGCTTTTTGTAGCTGTCATTATCTGGGGTTTGCTTGTGTACTCTACAGTGTCACCTTCTTAGAGAGATTGAGCAGGGCTGCCAAAGGCATTCTTCTTTGTCGAATGCTTAACTTATTATTGAGTTTGTACCCGGGGAAACATTTATCTCTTGTGGCAGCGTCACTGCCATGCTTGCTTCTGGTGCCAGGTTCAGTCCCAGTGCTGTTTACAGAGGTCTTGTTAGAGCAGAGGGGATGGGTGTTGAGTGAATACAAGTAATTAGCTGGAAAATGCATGATCAGAGTGTCAGGTCATAAACTGCCACAAGAATGAGCAGCCAGAGGCCTCGCACAGCTCGGGATGCAGTTAGCTCACTTGAGAGCACTACGTGTTTCTTAGAAACACCTTTGGTTGACCTTTATTCCAGACTCTGTTTTTAAAAGTTTCTCCATAAGGATTTTTTTTATCATTGAGGAACAATAGCTGTATATGCTTTGTTGTGATATGAGAGAGGGTTTTTATCACGATTTCACTGTATCCTAATCCAAAATATATTAATATCAGCATAAAACACACAATATAATCAGATATTGTACTCCAAATGGCATTGCCTCATGGACTATTCCTTTGTCTTCCTCCTTTTATAATAAACATGGGATCAGTGTATCCTTGAAAAAAAGCAGCAAAGTCTCTATTGCATTAGTTAGTGATTGCTAAAGAAAAAAGTGCTACATGAGACCACATTTTATGATGCAAGGGGGAGAAAGAATGTAATTTCTATTTCTGATGCAAGAGGCAGAAATAGCCCAACTTTGATGAATGATCCATGTTTGGGCAGGCAATTAGAATCACCTATCTCTCACTTGTAAGATGAGCAAGCATGATACAGACTGAAAGAAATCAAGTATCTAGCACTTAAGTGTCCTCACCTGAGGAACTTTGTGTGATTTCTTTCCCCCGCCCCCAGGCACAGCAGTACTGGGGTAGAAAAGTAGCTCAGAAACTTGACGTGTATTTTAAAGATGTATTTGTTGCAGGAAATCAACTTTCCTTCCATCTCTGACTTCTCACATCATATGAATTCATAACACAGGAACCCTATTTAAAAATAATATTTCTTCAGAATAGAAAATAAATTTGTCTGTAGATGGAACATGCCCAAAGAAAGAACATGAACAAACAGGTTTTTAATTTCAGGGAGAAAGTAGACCTTTTGGCCCAAATTTAATTGTCGATAAGAAACTCCTATAGCTAGGACTTAACCAGCTGCCATCCAATGGTGGCTTACTTTAAATATACAAATTAACATCAGGTTACTTATGTAGAGAAGAAATGGATAATTAACCACATGTGATACGTGGCGACAGAGATCTCAATTTTCCAGATATCAAGTAGCCGAAGAGGTTTATAGTCATCATCTTATACCCCAGGATCATGCTGTCCTCCAAACAAGTGCGTTAACCCTCTCCTCCATGTAAAAATTAAAAGCCTGAGGAGCCGTCCCTCAGGACACTGAGGGCGGAAGTACTTGTATGGCAGCTTCCAGCCTCTGTGAGAGTTTAATTCCCATGTACTGTATTTTACCCATATGACTTTCTATTCCACAGAGCAAGAGTCTGACTTCTTCAGTTTTATACTCTGCTGGATTTTGAAAATTGGAAGCACATTGTTCAATTAAGAACCAATTAATGTGACATTCCAGCATGAGAGAAGTGTTAGGCAAGGGGAACCCGCTGCAAACTAATCAGTTTAAGTTTCATTGACTCATGATCTGTTATTTCTTAAGGCATAAAATGTTTTGCATTTATATCACCTCCATTTCTTGGAACTTGACTGAATTCATAAACTATGTAGGGTCAAGTTGAGGCAAAATTGCTTCGTGATCTCCTAGAGTAGCTCAATTCCTGCAACACTCTGCACTCCATGGGTGTGCTCCCTCTCTCATATTGGTACAAAGTCATTGCTTTGTAGCCAATGCTCTTGTTTGCCATGTGACTCAAAAGATAAACAGCAACCAGAAACTTAGAAGGCATGTGTTACAAACAATTCTCTGAAGCCTAGTTTGTGCCAAGGAACTCCAGTCTCCTCATCTCTTACATGAAAACAGGATCTATTAAATGGAACTAAGCCATCCACTGTCACAGAAGAACAAGCCCTGGTTTTTTGAATAAATGCCAGTCTCAGCAATTAGTCTATCAACTTAAATTCTTCATGCAGTTTCAATTAGATTGAGAACCTTTCCCTGGTTTGCACTCAGCTGTTGTGCAAGATTTCTGCAAGGCTAACAGCTGTCTTATTCCACTCTAGAGAGAGCTCTATTTTAGCTACTCCTGCATTCCTAGTTCCTAAAGCACTCCAGGAGCCAGTGGGTAAAAGACTCTCATTAGCATCACAAGATGATATTTATTAGTAGTAAATAAACCTCCCCCAAAAAGCCATTGGTGATTACACCCTTGTTAACTAGTCACTCAACAGCCTAGTTGGATTTACTGTACCAAGATCTGGTGGAAAAATCAAAGAATTTAGAGTCGTGTATTTTATAAGGATTTTTTTTAATGCATCAAGATCCCAGGAGAGAAAGAGAGGAAAAACAAGAAAATCCCAAACACCAAAGATAGCAGTTTGCACTCTGTCAGTATCCTCTCCCATTTCAAAATGAATGCACCAGGATATGTCTAATATTGTTGTTTGGCAGGCTTATTATTATATTTTAACGTCATTGAAGGCAACTTTCCAGATTATTCTATGAGATATTGCTTTACCAAATTTCTGCTGAGTCAGGGCGTGAGGAAGCTGTTTGGTTCCCTCTCTCTTCACCCTCTCCGTTTCCACCTCATTTTGTCTTACTATTTCTCCCTGTTAAGAGCCCTCCAATGCTAGCTTCAGCAAAGCTTCCCGGAGTCCATTTGTGGCCCTTCCCATCCTCTCTCTTCTCCACCCTGTCCTAAGCCCGGGGGGCCTACCCCTGGTGCCTCCCTCGCCCATGCTTTCTTGCCTGTCTTTGGCAGTGGGAGGCAGGAGTTGCAAGGCTGTGCATTTCTTCACTGCTCTGGCTTCACCCGAGGCTTCATGCCTCCTCGGTCACAGCTCCTGTCCCCAGTGTGATCCAGGGCTCTAGCTCTTGTGGGGCTCCGCTCACAATGTTTCCTCTCCTCATCCTTCTGCCTAGAGGCAATAATGAATTTCTGCCCTTCCTAAAATCTGGAAGCAATGACCTTGCCAGTTTCCTACTCCTGTTCACACGCCTGCAATGAAGCCCTTCAGCTAAACCACTCAAGTTGGATTCGGAGTCTTGGCTGGATTCTGATTCTCTTGACTCCCATCTCTCCCACACAAACAAAAGGAAAGAAAACTAAACATACGAAATCAAGTTCAGTGCATGTAGGGCTTATGACATGATTTCGATGGGTTCACTGAATTCTTTCAAAGTCTGAACACGTGAGCCCTTCTGTTTTCATATGTAGTGCACCTTTTATCATCAGGAAGTAAATCATTGAGGAATCATATATTACTTGGGAATTCTGTTGGCATAAAGGTAATAATGACGTAACCACCTCAATGCTAAGAAAATGATCATTCATCTTGTCTAAATAATTCAATGATAGTGAAATATTAGTGAAAATAAAATTTATATTAATATTTTATAATGAATATATTTTATATTTATTTTAACCTAGTGATACTAATAGCTGTCTTGGGAATTAAGCTTCATTTCAGTATGCTCTTAGAAAGGGTTCTATTAATTTAAAAGGCAGTAAGTATTTAGTAAGACATTAAACTTTAGAAGTATAAATTTACTCTCATTACGTTATAAAGGATAGAAGATAGTTTTAAATGGTAACCAAATATTTCTAGCTTGTATTCTTCCTTTCTCGTTAAAATATGTGTCACAAAGACGAATTAATGTTGTGCCATTTTCTGTTCTCATTACAACCTTGATCCTGAGATGAAATATTGGCTGTTTAATGTCTCTAAGAATTACAGCAGAAGCCTGGATGATGCTGACCTTTTTAATATTCTGGTTTCTGACTGGCTGGCATTTCCACTCCTCCTCCTCCTGAAACGATTTCTACTAAGATGGAAGAAAGCTTTAGGATAGGGAGCCAATGGGAGAGGAGAATATTAAAAAGGCCAGCAGAGCAGGCTTCTCTGTAAATTCAAAAATGTATTGAGATCTTAAAATTCAAAGACTATAACTCATACTTAGGAACAAAATGTGTAGTGCATAGTTTTGGAAAATAACCCTGTTTTAAAGTCTTCTTGTGACATTGGTATAACATAATTATTCAACTGAAAAATCCCTTAAGTATATTATGAGATTGAGAACATTTTTCAAAGATCACCAAGTTACTAAAAACAGGCATAAAGATTACTTATCTTCTCTTTCCTTGTGATAAAAATATTGCATAATTTCTTTTGCCATAGCACTAACACCAAGATAAATATAGAGATTGAAATTCATTTTGAATGATTACAATGCTATTCCCTGTTTCAGAATAAAGAATTCTTTTTTTTTTTTTTTTTTGACAGGCAGAGTGGACAGTGAGAGAGAGAAAGGTCTTCCTTTGCCGTTGGTTCACCCTCCAATGGCCACCGCGGCCAGCGCGCTGCGGCCAGCGCACCGCGCTGATCGGAAGGCAGGAGCCAGGTGCTTCTCCTGGTCTCCCATGGGGTACAGGGCCCAAGCACTTGGGGCATCCTCCACTGCACTCCCTGGCCACAGCAGAGAGCTGGCCTGGAAGAGGGGCAACCGGGACAGAATCCGGCGCCCCGACCGGGAATAGAACCTTGTGTGCCGGTGCCGCGAGGCAGAGGATTAGCCTAGTGAGCCGTGGAGCCGGCTAGAATAAAGAATTCTTAATTCAGATTTTTGGCAAATGAAAACACAATTTATATTGCAGATTCATACTGATCATTTTATCAGCATCTTTAATAGTTCAATAAATACTGGCTAAATAAATGTGTATTAGGAAAGGTAAAACCAACTGTAGAATTATAATAGAGTTCATATCATTTGTGGAGGGGTACATGAATCACTGCATACAACAACAAAAGCAAAATTAGGGGATCACAAGATACTAGCGGCCTTATAGTTCATCTGTGTTTTACTTCTTACAACAGAGATGTACCTGACCCACAGTGAATGTTCAAGAAGGCTGAATGAATGAATGAATGAATGTAAAACTGGAAGAAAAGAACAGGCAAGGGGATATTATTCACAGCCTGTGGGTTGCTGTAACACTTATCTGCTACTTTATAAACTGCTCAGTATTTTTGCCTTTTGTGAGTTTTCTAGCACCGGTTCTACCCTCCTACCCCTACCTTCCCTCGCAACGTGGTCACATGGTCTTGGTTGATAAGTCAAGTTTCCTTCTCCCCGGAATCTGCCCATGGTTGGGGGAAATGGACATGTAACTCAGGGCGATGAAACCCACAATGGAGGACTGAGGTGGATGCTGAGTGAGGAAGGCGTGCTCCGTTTTCGTGGCTCACTGACTATGTGGACAGAACAGCCCTAGAATTGCCTCTGGCCATTTAGGCCACCAGTATGAGGAAACTAACTGGAGAAGGAAGCCAACAGAGAAGAAAGCAAAGTTAGCAGGTGGAAATAGAAAGGCATGTGACATCATTGGGATGCCTGGATTGGACCTCATTTAAATTAGTGCCACCTCTGGACTGTAAGTTTTTAATTAACACCCTTTTGGCTTATATTAATTTGATTAATGTGTGTGTCCCTTAAATTTTTTTTTTTGCTTTCAAACTTTTATTTAATGAATATAAATTTCCAAAGTACAGCTTATGGATTACAATGGCTTCCCCCCAATAATGTCCCTCCCACCCGCAACCCTCCCCTTTCCCACTCCCTCTCCCCTTCCATTCACATGAGGCTTCATTTTCGATTCTCTTTATATACAGAAGATCAGTTTAGCATACATTAAGTAAAGATTTCAACAGTTTGCTCCCACACAGAAATATAAAGTGAAAAATACTGTTTGAGTACTAGTTATAGCATTAAATCTCAAGGTACAACACACTAAGGACAAAGATCCTACATGAGGAGTAAGTGCACAGTGACTCCTGTTGTTGACTTAACAAATTGACACTCTTGTTTATGGCCTCAGTAATCCCTTAAAATTTAAAGACTCTCAACTATTTCGAAGGGCTCTAAGATCCATATGGACTCTAATGTGGTATGGATATTATTGTGTGTGTCCCCTTAAGGTCCATGTGTAAAAGGTTTGGTCCTCAGCGTGACTCTATTGGGAAGTGCTGGAGCCCTTTGGAGAAGGGCCTAGCGACAGGTCCTTAGAAAATTGCAAGTATGCCTCCTGGAAGCTAGTTCTGGTCAAAGAGTTGTTATAAAACCTTGAGTTAGGGCTTATTTTCTCTCTGGTCCTGGCTCATCATGTGAACCTTCTATTCTCTGCACTTGACCTTTTACCATGAGACCCTCTTCAGAATCAAACCCTGCATGATGCCATTTGGATACTGAACCTCCTAAATAAACCTTTTCTTTGTGTAAGTTACCTATGACCTATGTTGGGCATTTTGTTATAGTAACAAAAAAAATGAATGCAGATGCCAACCACTAACTGATTACTGAATAACAAATCCAATGATTTTTAAATGAATGTGGCTGTTTTGCTTAACTTGTACATATCTATGAATTGAGACATTTTGACAGTATTTAATTAATGTATATAAAACCTGTTAGTCTATAGACTCTGTAAAAATATTCTGCACTCAGAGAAAATCCTCATATTTAAACAGATTGAAAATCACTATATAAGATAACTTTATTTGCAATTATTCTTCAAACAATAGTTACTATAGTCCCACAGCTAGGTCTCCTAAGAGCTGATAGAAGAAAACAGATGCAGGTCTGCTAAAGTGAGCCCAACCTCCTAGTTGTCTTCACGAAGCTTAGGATCCAGGAGGAACACAGGACAGACACACGATAAGGGAACCAGCATCACCATGGCAAAATAGCTTCAAGGAATAGTGCCAGCCATGGTTCTCAAGGAAGTTAAAACCATCTATTTTTGTGTATGTAAGAATTTCAAAATGGTAAAAAAAAAAAATGTATTCTGAGGAAGAGTACAAGAAGGCGGAGGTGGTAATGAAATATTTCTTCTAATGGTAAAAGTGATCAAAATTCATTCTGAGAAGTTAATTCCTGATCAGGTGGGGCTGCTTTCTGTCTTGGCTCATGCTGTACCTTCTGCTGTTCTCGTGTCCTTTGCTTTCCTGTATTGGAAACTTCTCTGCTGCCTTTCCCTCTACCTCTATCCCAAGGCCCAACCCCAGCATTATTCATGCTGCTGAATAATTTTGCCCCCTATGACTCTTTCCTCAGAACATCAGTTGCCAGAGACTGAGATTTGGAAGCTGCATCAACTAGGGCATCTGTGAGAGATGAGAGACGGGAGGTAGCTAGAGTGAAATTTTTCTTCTCCTGGCTCCTTCCCAGTTGGGTCACTGTAGGTTGACTGCATCATTCTGCCAGTAGTCACAGTTATTTTCTGTGAGTCCTGATAATGCTCCATCCTAAGATGTTTACAGGCCTGGAGATAGTGTGTCCTTGCAGTGGGCACCGTTATTATCCATGTTGGTTTCCTTAACCTTGCCCACACTTTTCTAAGTCATCTCTTCATGAGCCTCTCTTTGATTTCTATCTTTGAGTGTGCTATGTCTCTCTCCAGGACCTTGATTGATGTGCTCCCGTTTTGATCCTGCTTGATGGCCCTTCATCTATGGCTGGTTGAAGTGTTCACTGCTCTTCTGCCGCCCTCTTGCCCCTGTGCTCCTGTCTATCTCTGTACCAGTCATACTGCACCACCTGCCTTACTCCCCACGTCATTGCCTCGCTATGGTCCAGAAGCTTCTTGAGTGGACTATGTCTGTTCCAACTCCAGGGCTCGCTCATAGGAGGTGCTTAAAGCCGGAATGTACACTTGAATGGATGAACAGCTGAGAATACTACCCGATGTCAGAAGCAGTAGACATTCATATTAGAGGATTTGGAATATCAGTATTTTTGAGTGTCTTAACATTTGCTTTATTATGGTCCAGTCTAGTCACTGGTTTGAAGGTTTAAATTGATCAGATTTAGAAAGTCAATTCTTTGTCTCACATAGATTCTAGTTAGTTGGTGCAAATTTACCAACATCAAGAGATAAGCAAATAACAACTCCCTTTGAGAGTAACAAAATTTCTGATTTGTATTTTGTGTAATGGAGACACATGGGTACAATTGTACCATCTCATTAGTGGTTCAATTATGAAAGCCAGAAATAAATATCTTACAACTGAACTATGGATGTGGATATAAAATTATAAATATACAACACATTTTTAGCTATGCTTTTAAATAAAAAAATACAAATTCAAGCCTGTTAAAGCAGGGCCTTGATTACCATTTACATGTGCTTAGTTTCTCAAAATATAAGGCCCATTTTATCAGCTTTTGCAGTAAATAACTAATAAATCAATGTTTCTTTCATTTCTGGAAAGTTTGTGATCTGCTTCATTAACAGAGAGCCACTGAAAGTGTTGTCAAATGGTGTAGCTGTGAATTTTGCTCACTACCAAATGAATCTAATAATATATTTCCCCTATCATTTTCAAGCTGAAACACTGCTAAACCTGAGACCTTCTGAAAGAGAAATCATTATTGTCTTAGGAGATGGATAATGAATTTCAGAAGAAAGCTCATTTCTGGTAGACTAACAAACATCCACACTGGGAGTCCTGGAATCTTAATTTTTTATCTTAAAATAAAAGTGGAGGGGTCCAGCACTGTGGCACAGCGGATTAAAGCCCTGGCCTAAAGCGCCAGCATCCCATATGGGTTCTGGTTCTAGTCCCGGCTGCTCCTCTTCGATCCAGCTCTCTGCTATGGCCTGGGAAAGCAATAGAAGATGGCCCAAGTCCTTGGGCCCCTGCACCCACATGGGAGATCTCGAAGAAGCTCCTGGCTTCAGATCAGCGCAGCTCCAGCCATTGAAGCCATCTGGAGAGTGAACCATTGGATGGAAGACCTCTTTATCTCTACCTCTCTCTGTAACTTATTCAAATAAATAAAATAAATCTTTAAAAAATTTCAAACAATCAAAGTGGAGGAAACTTTCTCCAATTTGTCAAAATTTAATTCCTATATTATTGTTTTGACTTCAATGTTTGTTATAGCTGAAAATTGTGTTTCCTTGGAAGAGATATTAAAGCCAATGAAATTGATGTGGTTCTTGCAAAGTCCTTGGAGAATTATATACACTTAAGAGTAAACATTAGCATTACTGGTAAAAATTCCTTCAAATAACTTAATAAAAGTTGAAGTCTGCCCAGCAAAAAAAAAAAAAAAAAAAAAAAAAAAAAAAAAAAAGTACATCCTCATGAAAGCACTGGCACCAGCAAGACCGTAAACAAACTAAACATATCCATCCTCTTGTAAAGTTTCTTACCAATAACTTTATTATTGTTATAATTATAATTAGTAGTAGTGTCTTATTATGTGTGTGCCAAGAAAAAATTAACATAATATCTACCTTCTTAGCAAATTTTGAAGTATACTCTGCAATATTGTTAACTCTGGGGGACTACGATGCACATTAGACCCCATAACTCATTTATCTTGCATAACTTATTCTCCCTTTGACTGTCACTCCATCATTTCCTTCACACCCAAAACCTGTGGAAGTTCGACTGCTTCACATTCTACTTATAGAAGAGATCATACAGAATCTTTCTGTGACTGGTTTATTTCACTTACTGTACTGTCCTCTGAGTCCATCCATGTTGTTGCAAATGGTGAGAATTCATTACTTTTTAATGAGAAGTAATATTTCATTGTATATAAATATGCCTGCCCTATGAATTCATTGGTTAAAAGCATTTATGTTGTTTTCATATCTTGGCTGGAGTGAATAAAGAATAATGAATAAGAAGTATTAATAATATATTAATAATTGGTAAAACTATAATTGCCAAATCTATGACAATTACATTTTTCTGGTTATTATGAAAAATTTCAAATGTGAACAGCTTTGAAGGACATAGATTTACTAATTATTGACATTTTCACATTTGAATAGTTTGTTTATAGGAGCTATATGCACATAGGTGGTATTTTTGCTGAATTGTTTGTAAACAAATTGCAAACATTGACACTTCACCCCTATATACTTCAGCATTTATTTCCAAAGCCTAAGCCAATCACCATCTCCAGTATCACTGTTAAGAACACCAGCATAATTCTCTGACAGTATCTGATACGCATTGATGCACTGTGGCTGTCAGTCAGACTTGGGGAACACAACACCTTTGGCCCAATGAGCTGCTCTTGTTTAATCTCAATTTTATCTGGCCTACAGCATTTTTTCTAAATGTCAATATCTGTCAGCTTTTTCTGCACTCACTGAGTATAACAAATTTAGCTTTTCACATATCTGAGAATTCAGCAGTAAGGATCATTTCTTCTGGATTTAATATAGGAAACTGGCTACATAGTACGGGACAACTAAGACAAACAGAGGACGTTGAGGAGCCTCAGAGATAAGGAATCATAGGAAAGAAGGGAGACAGGGAGGAGGTGGGGTCACTGGAGGTATGTAATGGGAACTAGTGTCATGGAGGGGGCAATCATCCGACAGGGACTGGAGGAACGGTGGCAATGGCTTTGGATGTTCATTCGCTGGGATGAGGACCAGCACTGCTGGAGACAACAGGAGGAGGCAGAGTCTCAGCAAAAAAGGAGCTTTAGATCTCTCCTTTTGTTTCTCTATTTTGTGCCTAATCCCAGGCCAGGTCATTTTACTTTATCCCTGTGGGCCAGAATGCATCTCCATCCTTCTCTTTAAAAGAGGGAGAGAAAATTATAAAAGTCAATGTGGACCCAGTAAGATAATCCACCCCACCCTGTAACTCCTACTGGGTGGTTGCACTGGCTTTTTTTTTTTTTTTTTTTTTGACAGGCAGAGTGGACAGTGAGAGAGAGAGAGAGAGACAGAAAGGTCTTCCTTTGCCGCTGGCGCATGCGCTGATCCAATGGCAGGAGCCAGGTACTTCTCCTGGTCTCCCATGGGGTGCAGGGCCCAAGCACTTGGGCCATCCTCCACTGCACTCCCTGGACACAGCAGAGAGCTGGCCTGGAAGAGGGGCATCCGGGACAGAATCTGGCGCCCCGACCGGGACTAGAACCCGGTGTGCCGGCGCCACAGGCAGAGGATTAGCCTAGTGAGCCACGGTGCCGGCTAATTGGCCCATCTTTCATGACTGACAGAGGTCTTAGATGGACAATAGTGCTGCAGTATGTGCTTTATTCGTTGTATCCAGATTATGTCTTTCACTTTTCATTCACACAAAAGAGCAAGTGAAGTCCTTGAACTGACAAAATTAAGTTGTTTTAATTGACTTTCCCTTCCCTTGTGGATCAGTTGACCAGCTATTTGAGAAAGGTCTTCACCATTTTGGTTGAGATAACTACATGGATCGCTCCTCTGCCTTTTGACTAAGATCAAGTGTGAGAGAACTACATGGAAACTGAAGGAAGGTTTGGGGTGCTAGGGCCACTTAGTAAATATTGAATTAAACATAAGGAAGGTTGACGGACTTAAGGGACTTCCATTATGACAGGGCAAATGGTGAGCCGAGCTCAGTGTGGGTGTGGGCAAGGATCTCAGAGGCCATTTCCACTTCCCATTTCTCCTTGTGGACAAGGAGGGGGAAAGAGTTTTTCTTCTCTTCTCTCTATTCTTGTGGGACTCCAGCTTTGGCTGTACCTCCAACATGATTCCAACACCTGTGGGATAACTGTTGCCTCCAGGGTTCTAGATTCCATTAAACACCTCCAGTAATACCACCTACCTCTCCAGTTCCTGTGATTACTCATCTCTGACACAAATCTCACAATCCCCTCTTTGTCTTCCCAGTTGTTCCACCCTGTAGAGCCAATTTGCTATATAAAATATCCATCTAAATATGTAGACTGTCTTCTACATATTTAGTATGGCTGGAGCCTGGCTATTATATCACTCCAGTGGAAGAATTGTTAGGACAAATTCCAAGTAAATATGGATTTTCTTCTGGTTTTAAGTGCCCATTATGTGAACGGCACATAATGGGTCTAAACACTGGAGAAGCAAAGGTGAATTATACCATGTTCCCATTTCAAGGAGGTCCCAATTGGTGGGGAAAACAGATTAGCAGATAATGTTAATAAATGATAATAAATGCTATGATGACACAAAAATGTGTTTAAAAATGCCTTCTCCATTTAATTGTATTATTTATTGGCTACCTGTGGTGATATGGTATAGGGAAATGAGCACTAGCTAAGAGCCATGAGAATTAGGCTCTCAGCTGACTCTGCCACCACTAAGTAGTTATGTGACATTGGGCAAGTCACTGAGTCCCAAGCCCTCCAGGCTTCCATTTAATCATTCATATCCAAATTTCTTTTGCACTACATACATTATTGCTATGACCTTATCTGTATTATTCATTTAACAACTGAGAGCCTGGTATATGCTGTAGACTTATTTTGAAATTCTTTCTGAAGACATGACTTAGAGTGGGTGTTGAGCCTAGTGTTTAAGACATCCACAACCTACATTGTAGTGCTTGATTTTGATCCCTGTCTCTGGCTCCTGATTCTGGTTTCTTACTAATACAGACCCTGAGGGGCAGCAGCAATGGCTCAAGTAATTGGATTTTTTACCATGTAAAAATCTTTGTTGAATTCCAAGCTTCTGGCTTTGAGTTTGGTTCAGTTCTGGACGTTGTGAGCATTTAGGGAGTGAACCAGCAGGTAGAAGCTCTTCTATATCTCCTTCTATCTCTGTGCCTACTACTCTATTTCTATCTCTCAGATAAATTTCAAATTTTAAGGGCATGGTTGAATTATGACTTATTTTAATCCAGGAGTCCTGCCTCTCCAATTCATCGCACAGCACAGGAAAACATGGACAAGAACACACACACATACACACCCCATCACATTTTGTCTCTGCTACCCATTCTTCTCTATGTCTCAGACATTCCAGGGAACTTTTGAGGGAATGTATGGTCAGCAGCTTCCATAACCCCGATCAGCAATCCACATTGTCTGAGATTCAGCTGAGAGTTGGAGAAGAATGAGGAAGTTTGGAGCTCTGCACACCCTGGTGGGATGCATCTAGTGTGGATAAGGGTGGCGTCTGGTTGACTTCCTCAGAGACACCGGTATGATATATATCCTACCCTTAAGTGATGATTCCATTCCAGTTGGAAGAAAGCATTTTCTTTATGGGGGAACTGAGTAAAGAAATCAATCATGTAAATATATTTTCAAAGGATATTCTCACAACCAAACAATTCAGCAACCTTCTTTCTAATTAGATTTTTCCAGTTACTGCAACACCATGGGAGGAAAAAAAAAAAAACACTTAATGAAGCTTATCCACTTGAATATTTAATTTCTGTCACTGTGTAATTTAAATAATAATTTGCTTATGGCCAAATAATTTGCTTATGGACTAACTGAAGGGCCTCACAACGTGTGTCTCTGTGGAAGTGGTGACTCATTTAGCTGATACAACAGATCACCTCAGGGCACTACCAGCTTGTCACAACGTACCCCGATCACAGGTGCTGGAGGTGCAGTGGTAACGTCAGACACTCATTTCTTCACAGCAAAATAAGGAGAAGTAACTTTAGACTGGAGGAATGCACTGTAATTTGCTGTGTTTTCAAGTGAGCCTTAAAAGAAGGAGAATTTGCTGTGTTAGTCTCAAGGGAGTTATGATTTAAAAGGTAGTTCTTAAAACAGACTAGCAGATATAGGAAAAAAAAATTTACTCCACCTCTACTGAATGCTCATCAAAAACCAAGTTTAAATTACAGCAGCAAACTGACTTTAGACATAATCCGTTAATGCGCTGTGAAGGAGAGGAAATCCAGCCCCCCTGATTGATGGAACATCGTTCGTTATGAAGGGGAATTCGATGCACTTTACAAGGCAGACCAGAATCTCCATCTTCCTTTGGGTACAGAAGGCAGGTTTTACCTCTCAGGAAGCTCTTGTTTTCTCCAGATTCTCCTTAGGCTGGGGCTCAGAATGGGACGGCCTGCCTGGCCCCCTGCTCCCTTTCCCACGGCTTTAGAGTCTGTGTCCCGTGCTTTCTGGCATTGAACAGCTGCCGGGTCTCTGTGTGTCTTTTGTGACGGTATGAAACACAGAGGAGGAGCCTTGGAAACTGAGGGCAACTTTCCCAGTGGCACAGCCTCTGCTCCACCCCACACAGCCCCATCCTGAGCTCTCTGCCAAAAGCTCCCCGCACCGCCCCGACCCGGGGCATCCCTAGAACCAAACCTAGTCCTTAGATACATAAAGAATCTCCATGCCTAGGCCCTGGTTACACCAGGAGTAGGCTACTAGGGCCACTTCTTTTCCCTAAAAACTAGGTACAGAACTCACTGGATGCAGAACTTCTGCAAAATGTGTATGTAAGCATTTCTGGTGTGCCAGGCATAGAAAGGGCCAGGACCGATGCTTCACGCTGTCTTGTCTAAACTGAGGCGCTCAGGCCGGCGCAGTGGCTCAACAGGCTAATCCTCTGCCTAGAGGCGCCGGCACACCGGGTTCTAGTCCCGGTCAGGGCGCCGGATTCTGTCCCGGTTGCCCCTCTTCCAGGCCAGCTCTCTGCTGTGGCCAGAGAGTGCAGTGGAGGATGGTCCAGGTGCTTGGGCCCTGCACCCCATGGGAAACCAGGAGAAGTACCTGGCTCCTGCCATCGGATCAGCGGGATACACTGGCCGCGGCGGCCATTGGAGGGTGAACCAACTGAAAAGGAAGACCTTTCTCTCTGTCTCTCTCTCTCACTGTCCACTCTGCCTGTCAACAAACAAACAAACAAACACCTGAGGCGCTCAACCAAGGGAGATTCACAGTGCCTCCTGAGCCTGCAATTGCTTTGTTGTGCTCTTAGTCACAGTCTCAATTCAAAAACAGAAAGTATGACTGCAAAAAAGAATTTATTTTGAATTTAGATCATAGATAAGCCTCCAGTGATGGTGGCTCACCTATAACAGGGGCTTAATTTTCCTCACATAAAGAAGCTGACGCTATGGGGCCAGTGCCGCGACGCAGTGGGTTAATCCTCCGCCTGTGGTGCTGGCGTCCCATGTGGGCACCTTTTCTAGTCCCGGCTGCCCCTCTTCCAGTCCAGCTCTCTGCGAGGGCCTGGGAAAACAGTGGAGGATGGCCCAAGTGCTTGGGTCCCTACCATCCATGTGGGAAACTTAGAGGAACCTCCTGGCTCCTGGCTTTAGCCTGGCACAGCCATGGCCATTGCAGCCATCTGGGGAGTGAACCAGCAGATGGAAGAATTTTCTCTCTCTCTCTCTCTCTCTCTCTCTCTCTCTCTCTCTTTCTCTCTGAGTCTCCCTCTCTTTGTAACTCTTTCAAATTAATAAGTCTTTTTTTTTAATTACCACATGCAATCTGGTGCAATGTGTTACCTTGGTTGGAGTATAAGAAGAGAATTCCAGACTTCACATAGGTAATGTGATGCAGAAAGGGGGGATCTTGTGGACCTCACAAGGCTTTTGTGCTCTGTGTGTTCTCAGCCTACACTTTGAGAAATGCTATTTTAAATCTTGTAGTCTAAAACAGCTGCGAGAGCTCCAGTCATCACATTCACCTTCAAGGTGTCATGATAGATGAAAAGTTCAAGAAGGGAATGGTATTTTCCCCTTTAAGAAGAATTCCTGGGAGGTCACACACATCATTCCTGCTTGCATCTCTGTGGCCAGAACTTTTACGTGACACCCTTAAGCCGCAGGAGAAACGTTCCAGTGTGGCAGCAGTGTGCTCAGCTAAAGTTTTCTAAAAAAAGAGGAGGAGAAAGGCTGCTGGGAAGCAATTAGTAGTCTCTGCCACAGGAAGTAGGAGTTAAAAGCATTCCGATGACCCACACACTTCATCTGTTGTTTCCATGGTTGCAGCTGGTCAAAACACCACAGATCCCCTCCCGGTCCCTGTGAAGAAACTGCTGTGCGACATCATTGTCTGTGGAGTTCAAGTGGATTTCCGTGTCTGTGGAGGGACAGGGTGAGGGGTGGGAGTTTAAGCACCAGGATGTTGGATAAGTGAGCAAGATGTGGGCTCTCTAAGAATACTGACCAGAACCATCTGGGAAATGGAAATGAAAGTCCCAAGAACAGAAAAAAAAAAAAAAAATCCGAGCAAGCTGTTGTTGAAGCGATACAGACATTCCTGTTTTGAATGACTTCGAATGACGCTGAAAGAATAGCTGTCAAGGACAGAGTTTGTTGGGAAAAAAAAACAGGAAAATGTTTTCTCTCCACTTTGAGGAACACCGAGGGAGTTTGAGTTAATAAGAAGGTGTTAAGAAACAATTGAAAATACGTTCGCCCAATGTTTGCTTCCTGCCAGTCAGAATTCTAAGCACTCCACATGTATCATTGACTACAGTGATCCTCATAACCAACTTACAGGGAAGATGCTATTACGATCCCCCTTTTTCTAATAAGGAAATCGGGGCAAAGAGAAGTTAAGGAACTTGCCTAAGATCACACAGGTGGTGAAGGGCAGATTGGGCTTCGCAATCTGTGCCTTGAGACTACGAAAGAGGCTTGTATACACTCCAAGAAGGTGGTGACCACAACCTGAGGAAGTCTGTCAGATGGGATAAAAAATTGACCCCAGTGCAACTTAACACTAGAATTTAGCGATAAACAAATGTTACTGTTCATTTTACCTGTACATTAATTTTTCTTGTGTTTAAAAAGATATTAAGTATTACTAATAAAGTGCTACAGTGATATTTTATGGAAAGATTGTGAGTGCATCAAGGAAAGCCTTGCTCCCTCTCTTTTCGTGGAGGAGCCCAAACCCAGCACCCTGAACTTGCATAGGGCCTGTGGCTTCGTGTGCACCTCCCACCATTGATCCAGTGGCAGCTGCCTGACGCTGGAGTGCGGTGCCTGGCAGGAAATAATCAGCCTCATGGGATCTGTGTTAATAAGGAAAACCTTTTCGGCAGAGGGTGCAAATTGGTAGCCTGTGGGTAAAATTTTGCTTATGGATACACTTTATTTGGTTCATAAAGTCTAAGTTATAAGAAGGGACTTCAATTTTTTTTAGCAAAATTCAAAACCAAGATTTTACGTATGAATTCAGATAATCACTACCTGATAGGCTACATCCTCCCCAGTTCAACTTGGCCTCCATCACCCCTGGCCTCTTATACCTGACCTCTTCGTGCAATTATGTTACCTGTCTGTCCCCTGAAGGCATTTGAGTTTGCAGCCATATCTTTACAGGTATTAAGTTTCAAATCATATTAGCCTCCGTATTCTATTGTGGCAGAACCTGTTCTGAAATTACTGCACCTGCGATTTCCAGTTGAACTGATTACTCAGTCACAGCTTATCCACACGGTGGGCTCTGCAATCAGCGCAGGCACAGAAGTTATGATTCCAAATTGCCTGCTGATACATAAATGGTGAGCTGAAAGTGACAGGATCAGGAGAAAACCCCAGAATAATAAGAGAAATCTCTGGAGTCTGGTATTGCAGAGCCTGACACGTAGTAGGAGCTTAAGCATTTATTGCTGAAGATTCGATGGGGTAAGATGTTTACTAAAGTTGCTGAAATTTCTCTTCTGCCTTGATTATCACTGAAAATGGAGCTCCACGTCACCGATACCACTCAGCCAGTTTCCTTTTCTTCTTAATGGGAAAGAAAACTTCCAATTTTAGTCCTACTGTCAACAAACCCAGCAAAGAACCCACAACTATGTCCTTTTCTGTTCACATTTTGTTTTGTTTCTAAAAATTGCCAGATAGAAATCATATGTATTTGTATGTACAACATGATGCTTTGAATATGTCTACGTTGTTAAATATCTGTACTGATCAACTATCTGCATTACCTGTATAGTTACCATTTTTTGTGATAAGAACACTTAAAATCTATACTCTTAATTTTTAGAACACAATGCAGTTATTATGAACTACAGTCACCACGGTGACTTATTCCTCACATATGAGGGGTCTTCAAAAATGCTTGAAACATGTATATTATGAAAAATCTATTTATGGACTTCTAATTTCTTTTAACAGAATATGCTTACTTAAATATAGGTAAGTGTGTGTACATATATATTTGACAATGTATATGTGTATATATGTATAATATATATACATATGAATTTGAGAATCAGGAGACAGACACAAAGACACACTCCCTTCCATTGGTCCCAAATGCACACAATGATTAGGGCTGGGCCAAGGATGAAGCCAGGATCCAGAAACTGAGTCCAGGTTTCCTATGTGGGTTGTGGGTACTTGAGCTATCATGGCTGCCTGTGTTAACAGGAAGCTAAAATCAGGAGCTGAAGCTGGAATCAAGAGCTGGAGACGGGAATGGAACAAAAGCAGTTTGATGTGGAATGGAGATTTAACCACTATGCAAAACGCCTGCCCAAATTTATCTTTCAATTCCATATTTCTATGAAGTTTTGGAAGCAGCCAAACATAGCTGAAATTCTGCATCCTTTGACCAATATCTCCCCAACCCCCCTACCTGATTTTTTCTGGCAGCTGGAAATAAAATTCGGTCAAGGAAAATGGAAGTACAGTCGCAGTCCAGCTGGGACTTCTAGAAAAGTCTTGTTTTTAAGACATCTCTTTTCCTCCCTGTTTTTCTTTTCCTCTCTGCCTGAAAAGGGATGGACATGGGAGCAGGGCAGCCGTGTACCCATGAGGTGATGATCATGAAACCAAGAAGTGGTGACAGTTGGCTGGAAGAGAAAGCTGAAGTGAGTGTTGACCCCCGAAGCCCTGACAACAGCTCTGGACTGCAAATTCTCCACTTGCTACAGAGGAAAATAAATTCTTATTTCATCAAATTACTCTTTTCTGAGCTTCCATTACTTATTGCAAAATATAATCCTAAGTGACACCCATTAATTTTGCATACCACCTGTATCATGTACTAAATTCCCATAGAGACATGATTTTCTCTCTGTGTTCTTAAATTGTCTCACTGATTACACGTCTGTGCTAAAATCACACCATTCAAATGGCTATAGATTTATAGGGTATTTTGCAATCAGTTAAAGCAATGTCTGTGTTCATTTTTTAGGTCTTATTTTTGTCCATATTCCCTTCCATATGAATTTTAGAAAATGCTTGTTAAGTTCCATGCAAACAAATAGGATGTTTATTGAAATTATATTGAATTTGGGAAGAATTAAACTATTCTAAATGTGCATGATTCTCATTTAGGAGCATAGATAACTCTCCATTTATTCACTGTTTCCTTACATCTTTCAGTAAATTTTCAGTCACATGGGTCCTACACATTCTTGTGGGATTTATTACTAGATATTTGATCTCTGTTTACTCTGATGACTGAGATTTTTCCCATTGTATTGTCAAATTGCCTTTTGATATTTTATAGTAAAGCTATACTTTTCTGTTCAGCTTGGTTTGGTATACAGCCAGTTGGCTAGACCGGTTATTTCCCTTCGATACTTTCTGGGATCCCATGACAGCCCTAAAACTGTTAGAACCTAAATGTTACAGAATTTGGCAACTGGATGAAATAATAAGTGGCCCAGGTCAACGGAAAAACTTCTTGGAAGGGGTGAGATTTCACTGTCACCATTGTTTAAGGCTGTCTAATTATTCTGATAGCAATGTCTCCAAGTCTGTTTGTTCCCCTGCATGCCTAATGTTCAATCAATGCCTGCCTCCACAATTGTTCCCAAAGGTGATAGGGTATGACAGGCTGAGCAGGGATTGCTGCAAAATAATCCTAAACATCTCTAGACTTGCTCACAGTTTACTTATTTGTAATCAATATCTCCCTTTATCCCAAAAGCCAAAGATCCAAGACCTAAATTTGAATTCCCTTGTGATGAAATATGTTGAAAGGTCAAAGCCAAGTTTTTCATTAAGCATTTTAGAGTGCTGGCTTTTTAAATTAAAATTGAACTTTGAGTGGTTCTGAAAGAATGACTGTTAGCCAAGAAGTGATATTATCTTCTTTCTTCAAAACCCCCACTCATATTCCCAAGTCCCTAAGAAATGTGCCTTCTATTGATAGTGTTTAAAAAAAAAAAAGAAACCTTAGCACTCAACTCCCAATGTCTAGCTCTTAACCATGGGAATACATATAGTTTTATAGGCCAGTGTTCAAATCTGGACTTACTACAATAGCCAAGAAGATGTTATAAATGTATTTTCACATCTGGAATATTTTAGGTCCCTCCATCCTAAATGAGCAGAAGTTGGAAGAATGAAATATGGAGGGGGGAATCTCACTTTCCAAATAAGTATTTGAAATATTTCCTGAAAATCTTTGAGGTTTATCTCTGAGGGGTATTGATTTTAGAATCAAAATGTGTATGTTAACAGAGTTCCAAGATGGTTGAAGAACCACATTCCCAGGAAACAGAATTTCAGTGGAGAATGGAGATAATAGAACAAACATTGTGTTGGGAAACTGAAAAGAAAGGAGAGACATGCAGCCACCTGCTATGCACCAAGAGAGGATCATATATATAACCAGTTAAGAAATGGGCTACGGACATGAACAGGCATTTTTCAAAGGGCGACCATCAGATACATGCAAAAATGCTGAGGATCTCTGGCCATTAGGGGAATTCACATAAAAACCACAATGAGGTTTCAGCTCAACTCAGAATGGGTATCATCCAAAAAATCAAAAAATAACAAATGCTGGTGAGGATGTGGAGAAAAAGATTCCCTAAAATGATATTGGTGGGACTGTAAACGGATACTACCATTATGGAAGACAGTATGGAGAGATCTCAGAAATCTACAAATAGATCTACCATATGACTCAACAGCCAACTCCTGGAAATTTACCCAACAGAAACGAGATCAGTATATGAAAGAGTAACATGGCCGGCGCCGAGGCTCACTAGGCTAATCCTCTGCCTTGCGGCGCCGGCACACCGGGTTCTAGTCCTGGTCAGGGTGCCGGATTCTGTCCCGGCTGCCCCTCTTCCAGGCCAGCTCTCTGCTGTGGCCAGGGAGTGCAGTGGAGGATGGCCCAGGTCCTTGGGCCCTGCACCCCATGGGAGACCAGGATAAGTACCTGGCTCCTGCCATCGGATCAGCGCGGTACGCCGGCCGCAGCGCGCTGGCCACAGCGGCCATTGGAGGGTGAACCAACGGCAAAGGAAGACCTTTCTGTCTCTGTCTCTCACTGTCCACTCTGCCTTTCAAAAATAAATAAATTAATTAATTAAATAAAAAGAAAGAGTAACATGTACCCCATGTTTACAGCAGCTCAGTTCATAATAGCTAAGCGAGGGAATCAACCTATATACCTAGCAACTGATGACTGGATCATGAAAATGTGGTATGTGTGTGTGTGTGTGTGTGTGTCTGTATATATAAATATATGTAAAAATGTTTATATGTATATGTTTATTGAAATTATGTTGATATTTGATATTTTATAGTAAAGCTATACTTTTCTCTTCAGCTTGATTTGGTATACAGCCAGTTGGCTAGACCGGTCATTTCCCTTCGATACTTTCTGGGATCCCATGACAGTTCTAAAAGTGTTAGAACCTAAGTGTTACGGAACTTGGCAACTGGATGAAATAATAAGTGGCCCAGGTCAACGGAAAAACTTCTTGGAAGGGGTGAGATTTCACTGTCACCACATACATACATATATATATACATATACACACACATACATATATATACATACATACACACACACACACACACAATGGGCTACTATTCAGACATAAAAAAGAACTAAATCTTGTGTTTTGCAACAAAATGGATGGCAGGAGACCATTACATTTAGTGAAATAAGCCAGACCCAAAAAGAAAAGACATTTTCTGATTTGTGGGAAGTAATATGTACAAAAAAATGTACATGAATGAAATTGACATCTTGTGTTTTGATTATTGCTTATAGCCCTTGTCTATATTACGGTTAAATATCAAACTTTCTACCTCTTACTTGTTGAACTCTTTTTAGTGGAGGATTAAGCCTGTGATTATAAAGTAAATTAAAAATGTTATTTCAAAAAATTAAAAGAAAAAAGGGAAGGAAGGAGAAAGGAGTTATGGAGAGAACTATCTTTATATTCTTAGAATTATTTATAGGAATTATGAAGTCTGTTCTCATTGTATTAATAAAAAAGCTTCTGCACAGCAAAAGAAACAACAAATCAATAATGTGAAGGGGCAATCAATGGAATGTGAGAAAATATTTACAAACTATGCATCTTATAAAGAATTAATATCCAGAATATAAAAAGAGCTATAGAAAACAGCAAAGCAAACAATCCAATTAAGAAGTGGTCAAAAGATTTGCATAGGAATTTTTCAAAAGATGAAATACAAATGGCTAATAGACAAAGAAATAAAAAAAAATGTTCAGGACCACTAGCCATCAGGGAAATGCAAATGAAAACTACAATGAGGTTTCACTTCACCCCAGTTAGAACTGCTATCTCCCCCTGCCAAAAAAATGCTGATATAGATGTGGAGAAAGGGATACCCTAATACATGGTTGGTGAGTATGTAAACTGGCACAACTACATGGAAGATAGTATAGAGATTCCTAGAAAACTACAAATATACTTTCCATGTGACCTAGTTATCCCACCCCTGGGAAAACATCCAAAGGAAATTAAAGCAGCATATGAAAGAGTTACCTCCATGGCCAGCGCCATGGTTCACTTGGTTAAAACTCCGCCTGTGGCGCCAGCATCCCATATGAGCGCCGGGTCCTAGTCCCGGTTGCTCCTCTTCCAGACCCTCTCTCTGCTGTGGCCCAGGAAGGCAGTGGAGGATGGCCCAAGTGCTTAGGCCCTGCAACCGCATAGGAGACCAGGAGGAAGACCTGCTCCTGGCTTTGGATTGGCACAGCGCCAGCCGTGGAGGCCATTTGGGGGGTGAACCAACAGAAGGAAGACCTTTCTGTCTCTGTCTCTAACTCTACCTGTCAAATAAATAAAAAATAAGTAAAAAGAAGAAAGTGTTACCTCTACTCCCATGTTTATAGCAGTTCAATTCACAATAACTTAAAGATGGAATCAACATAGATGTATATCAACTCTTGACTGGATAAGGAGAATGTGGTATACACACACATGATCAAATGTTAGTCATACAAAAGAATGAGATCCTGACAATAGCAACAAAATGGGTGCAATTGTGATCATTATCTAACATGGAATAAGCCAGAATCAAAAAGAAAAATTTCAGGTTTTCTTTTTTTCTGTGGTGGCTAATATACAGGGAGAGGATATAAATTGGGTCGACAGCAGATAATGTGGTATATACTTACAAATATTGCTTCACTGAGTCATATCATGTAAATGACATGTTAAAAAAAGAAATGGAGGGGTAAATAGGATTCTTGGGGTACTAGAAATGCTTTGTTCTTAATTCGGGTGTTGCTTATGAGTACAATCATTTGACAAAAAAACCTCAATCTGTATACTTAAGTACATTTATTGGTATATATACTATTAAGTACATTTTAAAATTATCTGATACAATTCAGCTCTCCCACTTACTATTTATGCCACCTCCATAATTCATTTTCAACCTTAGTTTTCTGCTCATAAGAATGATGTGAAGGCGACGTGAGATGAGATTGATGAGAGAGCCATGTAAACCACAGAGTGCTTTGCAAATGTGAATTGTCAGTAATTCCAGAATATTGAACATTTATCCCTCTTCTCTGCCATGATATGTTTGGGAGTATCTAATCCAAAAGGGGAAAGACCTAAAATTTGCCTCTACACATGAGAAAATCACACTGCAGCATGCTGAAAACATTTACAAAATATATAATTAAAATGAAACTCAAAACTTCGTGATAAAATATTGATTCAGGGGCCGGCGCCATGGCTCACTTGGTTAATCCTCTGCCTGCAGCACCAGCATCCCATATGAGCACCGGGTCCTAGTCCCGGTTGCTCCTCTTCCAGTCCAGCTCTCTTCTGTGGCCCGGGAAAGCAGTGGAGGATGGCCCAGGTCCTTGGGCCTTGCACCCACATGGGAGACCAGGAGGAAACACCTGGCTCCTGGCTTCGGATCGGTGCAGTGCACCGGCCATGGCGGCCATTTGTGGAGTGAACCAATGGAAGGAAGACCTTTATCTCTGTTTCTCTCACTGTGTAACTCTGTCAAATTAAAAAGATACATTGATGCAAACACTCAAAAAGAAGTCATGAAGTATCAATGCAACATAGTTTGCCTTATTTTGATGTTTGAAACAGTACCGTAGAATTCTGAAGAAAACCAACAGTGACAGTTGATTGAACCAAGTTCTCAGAGCTACGTGGTTTTTATCAAGACTCCTCACTGAACAGTTTTCTTCTGCTTGGAGAACATGCCCTTGTCAAATTGGTCAGCTTCTGTCTTGATTATGTGTGTGTGAAGCACTGGCCTTCAGATTCCCAACAGCACCGACATCATTACCACTGTATTAATCTCCTGTTGCTACCATAACAATTTAGCAAAAACACAGGAGGGTTGAACCACCATAGATCTATTATTTTACAGTTCTGGAGGTCAGAAGTTCAGAACTGGTCAGTGGAGATGCAGCCCTTTTGGGTGCTGTAGGAGAGAATCTGTATCCTGCTTTTCTGAAACTTCTAGAGGCTGCCTGCCTTCCGTGGCTCAAAGGTCTCCCCTTCAATGACTTCGTTCCATCACTCCATGTCTACAGTTGCATCCTCTTCTCCAATCATCCTGAGTTCCTCTTGTAAGGGCCTTGTGATCACATTGGGCCCACCTGGGTAAACCAAGCTACTCTTCCCCAGCTCAAGACCCTTAATCACATGTGTGAAAGCACTGTAAGGCCACATATTCAGGTTCCCAATACTGTGGGCATCGTTGGGGTTGGGAAAATTATTCAGCCCATCACAATCATCAGCAACACTTATTGATCATTTTTGCATGCCAAGTACTATACATTAAACTACAAAAACCTTACATGGTTTTATTATCATTCTGTCTACTTTGTGGTCATGACAATGGAGCTGGAGAGGCTAAGTAACTTGCCCAAGGTCAACCAGCTCAAACTTTATCTCAGCTGCTCTGACTCCTGAGCCTAAAATCTCCACCAGTATGCTCAACAGGTGAATAAATTGTGATGAGACAATGATTGTACATCAATAATAATGACTACAACAATAGCAATCTTATATTTTTATACAGGTTTTTAATTTCCAAAGAACATTCCCAGAAATTTTCCATGAAATCGTCATACTATTCTGCATCTCATTTTTCCTGGAGCTGGTATTATGCAGTGTGTTAAGTCTCCTCTTATAACTCTGGCACTCCATATCAGAGTGCGAGTTTACGTCCTGGCTACTTTGCTTCCAATTCAACTTCCTGTTAATACACCTGAGAAGGCAGCAGATGATGGATCCAGTGCTTGGGCCCCTGCGCACGTGTGAGACCCAGACAGAGTTCCTGGCTCTGGCTCTGGCATTGCCCAGTCCTGGCTGTTGCAGTCCTTTGGGAAGTAAATCACCAGATGAAAGACATCCTCTTTCTTTCTCTCATCCTTTGTCATTCTGCCTTTAAAATAGATGTATCTCTTAAAATTAAAAAATAATTTAGTGGAGGTGGAATTTTTTATATTTTATTTAAATACCAATGTTCCATATTAGGCCCTTCAGTGAAATTTAAGTACTTGTTTATTCTGTTGGTCTGTTCAACTGTGATCCCTTTAAGTAAAGGTAGAAAAAATTCCTTCTACCTCCAAAATGACAGTATAGTCAGTTGAGTACTGAAAATATTCAGTAAATATGTGGCTAATTGAATAGTCTATCTGAGGAACAGCTTTGTTTTAGAAGTCCTAAAGAACCTTCCTTAGGTTTGGTACACTGTTCTGTGATGAATGCCAATGAACTATAACATGTGGTATGCATATCCTTATGCAGTCTCCTCTCAGTTTCACTCAATGATGCATCTATAAGAACCTTGACCAACTGAATACAATGAAAGTGATGTTGTGCCAGCTGAATGCTATGCAAGCAAAGTTGTATCCAACCTTTCCTTGGCCTAGACAGTTATGTTCCTTCCATCTTGGAACCCTCTCTTGGAATACTGCCTTTGGAACCAGTCACCATACTGCAAAGTCGCCCAAGAAAGCCATATGGAGAGTTCCATATGGAAGAGGACTGCGGCCTCGCACCACAGCACTGAATTCCAGTAGAGGCTCCAGATGACCACAACCATCTACCACCACAGGGAACTGCAGGGAACTGAAGAACTGCCCGAACAACGTGCAGAATTGGGAGGAAGACTGAGTTGTTGATTTTGAGCTCCTGGATTTTGAGGTGGTTTTCTGCGTAGCAATGGACAACCAGAATCAGCAGCACGGGAATACCATGCTCTTCCTCCTTCCCAAGCACAGCTGGAGGGGTCATGACTCTGGGTGGAGGAAGCAGAAACTCTTGTCCCCTGCAAGCCTTTGAATGGCTACCAGAGCTTGGCGTCTCCTTGCAGGTGAGAGAGGAGGAGTAGAACTGTGGCTTGCAGAGTTTGGGGACGTGCATTTGGGCAGTTTGGAGGGGGGATTGCTGGGCTCTCGTGCTGATTTTAATCCTCGGAAGCGGATGAAGTGACACGTGCTCTCCTTCTCCCTTCCCAGTGGTTTCACCTTCTACTCCTGACGAGGTCATTTTTGTTTCTTGCTGTTGAGAAAGGCAGGCTGTGTGTGCAGCCTTTTGATGCCTTGCTTGGCCATAAGGATTTTCTCTTATTTGTAGAAGTTAATATAGAGAGTATGAGAAGTGTTTGGATGTCATACCACTGAATATATAGTTACAAATATTTCTTCACTGAATCATACCGCATGTTCTCATGTACACCTTTCTTTCCCCCATGTTATGATCATCGTCATGAAGCCCTTACTTTATGATCTGCATCTCTGTTTTCAAGATAAGTGGTATATATTTGTATGTATACAATTTCTTCCTTTGAAGTAACTGTAGCAAAATGTTAACAACTGTTAAGTTTTAAAACAAAAAGTATATACATGTGTATTTTTTAAGTCCTTCAGAAAAAAAAAAATGGGCCTTGGGCCATGAGCATCTCCTTATCAAGAGAAAGCTCTTTTGTTCTGCATCAGCACACACATCAGAAGTCCTCAGACATGCCCCAGCTTTCTGTGCTGGAGGTTCGGGATTCTACTGCAGCATAAAGTGGGTTGAAAGTAGTTGCTTTTGCTTTGTGGCCTGAGAAGTAGACCTTCTGGCCATGGGACACATACCTTGCAAGGGGCCATATCTTGCCATACACAATCTCTTCTCTCCTGATCTGACTCAGTGTTGCCCTTGGTGTATGTGTTGATTGTTCTCCGTCACCTCAAAAAGCATTAGTCTTTTGCCAAGGTGGCAGTGATCTGCCTATTTACCTTGGCCATACTCATGCTATATTCTATCCTGTGGCACAGCCTGATGGTCAGCAAACCATGAAACACTTGCTTTGCAGCCTTTTAGTTTCTGTCTTGAATTCCTGTTTGATACAGGATGTTTTTCAAAGAAAATCTAGTTCTCTGATGTAAATAAAAATAAATATAAAACAAAACAGATTTCATCCCTGAAGCTAAGTGACTTGAATTACGTAAGGAGACATGCCTTGAAGGCTCTTGGGTTTCATGCAGAAGATCCCCTGATGTTGATTCACAGAAGGTTCATGGGTTAGTGACAAGAGGGAGAGTCCAGGTGACAACATCGCTTGAAGATTTATTGCCAAGGAGTGTCTCCTGAATGGAGAAAACACTCTTTACACTCCACATTTCCTTGTTAGTCTCTCTTCCTCAACCCCTCTCTGAGGCCCTACACAAGAAATCAAAACCTTGATTGTGTGTGCATTTGGTCCAGTATGAGCTCCTTATGCTTGTGTGTTTGTGTGGGGAGGGATGAGACGAAAGACTACTTGGATGGGACCTGAGGTTTATGCAGAGGACAGATGAAAGGCAGTGGTGAAAAGGGAGCGGGTGAATATAACTGAGGTTCTACATTCTTGCTCCCATTTCCTTTGTCTACCACCTCCCAATGTAAACTGTATTTGGCACTGACAAAGGAGCAGCATGGAAAGGGAGAAAGTAGGCTAAACTGCAACAGGACCCAATCCCTTATCCCTAACCTTGCCAAGATAAAACAAGAAATAAGAATAGTTGTTTTTTAATAAGAAAACAGCTGTTTATGTAAAACATACATTGATAGCTTGAAATGAATGTTGATTGCATTGTTTAATTAGCTGGTCCTATTTGTTAGTGTTTATTGTTAGCCAAGTATTATTCTAAGCACTTTGCAAATATTTGTTGGATCATTATAACATTTCTTAACATCCTCATAACATCCATGAGATAGGTAGAGTTTAGTACTCTTTATCTCCATTTTGTAGAAGAGGAAAACAAGGACTGGACTTATAAAGATTTTATATAACAGAGTTCCTATATCTAGCAAAAAAAAATTAAGGATCCCCAGTTAAATTTGAATTTAAAAATAGCAACCAATAATCTTTTAGAAAATGGATATACTGGGGCCCAGTGCTGTGGCATAGCAGGTAAAGCTGCTGCCTGCAGTACCAGCATCCCATATGGGTACCAGTTCAAGTTCCAGCTGCTCTACTTCCGATCCAGTTCTTTGCTATGGCTGGGAAAGCAGTAGAGGATGTCCCAAGGGCTTGGGTCCCTGCACCCACATAAGAGACCTGGAAGAAGCTCCTGGCTCCTGGCTTAAGATCAGTGCAGCTCCAACCTTTGCAGCCAACTGGGGAGTGAATCATTGGATGGAAGACCTCTCTCTCTCTGCCTCTCCTTCTCTCTGTGTGTAACTCTGACTTTCAAATAAATAAAATAAATCTTTAAAAAAAAGATTTCATGGAAAATGGAATTAAAAGATGTTTATTTAAAAAAAAAGAGTTCAACCAATGGTATTAAGTAGAACAAAAAATACTAAAAGGAATAAAATAGTAAGTTGTTCCACAATAGTCAGGACAAGGCTGATCAAGTCATTGTTTCTCATAGTGTCCATTTCACTTAACAGGTTTCCCTTTTAGGTGCTCATTTCATTGTCACAGATCAGGGAGGACATATGATATTTGTCCCTTTGGGACTGGCTTATTTCACTCAGCATGATGTTTTCCAGATTCCTCTATTTTGTTGCAAATGACTGAATTTCATTTTTTACTGCTGTATAGTATTCTATAGAGTACATATCCCATAATTTAGTATTTTTTGTTCTACTTAATACCATTGGTTGAACTCTTTAATTAACACACAATTATTCTTAGGCATTTAAAATTAACTGAAAAGTGATCCCTGTTAAATATAAGAGTGGGAGTAAGAGAGGGAGGAGAGCACATGCTCATTCAGACTTACCCCTAATGGTAGAGCTAGAAACATGCCAAGGAATTCCAATTCAATTCAATCCCATCAAGGTGGCACGTACCAATGCCGTCTTACCAATCAAAGTGATCAGTTTCAGTTCATAATTGATCATAATGATAGGATTAGGTGTCAAAGGGATCACATAAATAAGACCAGTGTCTGCTAATAATAACTGATAGAATTAAAAAGGAGAGAATGATCCAGCATGGGAAGTGGGATACACAGTAGAGTCATAGAATGGCAGATGTCCTAAATAGCACTCTGGCCTCAGAATCAGCCCTTAAGACATCCAGCTAAAATGCCCTTGAGAGTTTCACAGGCATGGAAAGCCAAAACTCTGGCAAAAAAAAAAAAAAAAAATGACCTAAATGAAATATCTGTGAGTGAGATCCCAGTGGAAAGAACAGGCCATTGAAGAAGGAGGTACCTTTCTCTGAAGGGAAGAGAGAACTTCCATTTTGATTATGGCCTTGTCTAAATAAGATTGGAGTTGGCAAACTCAATAGGTTTCCATAGCCTTGGCAGCTCATGACAAGAGCCTCGGGTGATTACTGACATCATAAATAAGAGTGTCAATTGTCAAATCAACAACAGGAGTCACTGTGCACTTACTCCCATGTAGGATCTCTGTCCTTAATGTGTTGTACTGTGCGAATTAACAGTATAACTAGTACTCATACAGTACTTTATACTTTGTGTTTCTGTGGGGGTACAAACTATTGAAATCTATACTTAGTACATACTAAGTTGATCTCCTATATATAGATAATTGAAAATGAATCTTGATGAAGAATGGGATGGGAGAGGGAGTGGGAGATGGGATGGTTGTGGGTGGGAGGGAGGTTATGAGGGGAAAAGCCGCTATAATCCAAAAATTGTACTTTGGAAATTTATAGTTATTAAATAAAAGTTGAAAAAATAAAAGAAAGTAGAAAATGGGTGTACCAAAACCTCTTGCTAACAAACCAAACATTGCATGTAATATCTAGACCACACTTAGATTAAAAGAAATTTTTGTTCATTTCAAAGTTGTATAAAACTGCCCCCTCGTATTTTATCTGGCAACCTGTACTTCAAGAACAGACTTGGCCGGCACCGCGGCTCAATAGGCTAATCCTCTGCCTAGCGGCGCCGGCACACTGGGTTCTAGTCCCAGTCGGGGTGCCGGATTCTGTCCTGGTTGCCCCTCTTCCAGGCCAGCTCTCTGCTATGTCCAGGGAGTGCAGTGGGGGATGGCCCAAGTGCTTGGGCCCTGCACCCCATGGGAGACCAGGAGAAGCACCTGGCTCTTGGCTTCAGATCAGCGCGGTGCGCCATTGGAGGGTGAACCAACGGGCAAAAGGAAGACCTTTCTCTGTCTCTCTCTGTCCACTCTGCCTGTCCAAAAAAAAAAAAAAAAAAAAAAAAGAAGAAGAAGAACAGACTTACAGAATGTGCTTCAAGATTTCATCCCAGAAAGTGTGGATTTTAACTGTCTGGGCTCTTATGTTCCTTGTAACATTCCCTCCAGCGAAGCTGTGCTTTCTCTCTAAGGAATAAAAGTTGTTTTCTTTCTCTTTCCTGGAAGGGTGGCCAGTAATTTATATCCAGTGACCACAGTGTTCCTGGATCCAGAAGCGAATTGAGAAGCTTCCATTTTTCAAGGTCTGGGCCCTTGAAGCCGTGGGCCTGGTTTGTCTGAAAAGGTAAAGATTTCTTAGGACTAAAAGGTCCAGTCATAAGTTGGGAGACTGGGAGGCTAGAACCTGCACAGGGGTGGGGCTCCTGAAGGTGTGTCTGAGCAAACTAGACATGCGCATGCCACACGTGGAGACTTTAGCCAACATCCCCGCTGTTCAACTCTGGCATGGAGGGACAGAGTTATTTGCCTCCCAGGGGACCACGAGGGCTTTGGCTGAAGAGCCCAGAAATGACTGCAGTAACCCCACCCTAATTCTGTTTGAACAATGAAATCCATGAATGACTTCAAAGGGAGAAAAATGGTGAATTTCCCTGTCATACTGTGTGGAAATGCATTCCAGTATTGTTTAAAAAAATATGTTTAATGAGCTGTCACACTATGTTCCTGGAACTTACAAACTATACTCTGATTTGATCCCTACAACAGCCTTTTTACCATTTGGATCAAACCATAACATTGGAGACTGCTTGCACTTATAAACACGACCTAAGACTCACATTCCTAATCATCCCTATTGTACCACCTCTCTCAATTCAAAACCCAATTTTAAACTTCATCCAAGCCTAGCACTTTAATCCCCTGATTATTGGGAGGTGGAGGGGAGATATGGAGGGAGATCTGGAGGTGCAGGGAGCCTTTTCCCTTAAATTTTGCATAAGAAATCCATGACCAAACATCAGATGCTGCTAGATAAAAAGATCATATTTAAAAGAATTGATATTTTCTTCCAGAATTAAGTGCCCTCCCTTTTACAATATTGGGATTAAAATTTTTTTTTGACAGGCAGAGTTAGACAGTGAGAGAGAGAGAGAGAGAGAAAGGTCTTCCTTCCATTGGTTCACCCTCCAAACGCCACTACAGCTGGCACGCTGCGCTGATCCAAAGCCGGGAGCCAGGTGCTTCCTCCTGGTCTCCCATGCGGGTGCAGGGCCCAAGCACTTGGGCCATCCTCCACTGCCTTCCCAGGTCACAGCAGAGAGCTGGACTGGAAGAGGAGCAACCAGGATAGAATCCCATGCCCCAACTGGGACTAGAACCCAGAGTGCCGGCGCAGCAGGCGGAGGATTAGCCTAGTAAGCCATGGCGCTGGCCAGGATTAAAAATTTAAATATAGGGAGTAGGCATTTAGCCTAGCAGTTAAGATATCCACACCCCACATTGGAGTTCCTGGATTCAGTTCCCAATTCTGGCCCCCAACTCACTTCCTGCAATGTAGACCCTGGAGAGGCAGTAGTGATCAAATAATTGGGTTTCTGTCACTCATGTAGGAGACCTGGCTTGAGTTTTCAGCTCTCAGCTTTGGTCCTGGTCCAGTCCTAGCCATTGAAGATATTTGGGGAGTTATCAAGCAGATGAGAGCCCTCCCCTTCATCATGTGTTTCTGTTTATCTCTCTGCCTCTCAAATGAATAAATACATTTTAATTTAAACATAGATATCATATAGATATTATGAAACATTAGATGAGAGTGGACTTCTTGCTACCACATGATGTGACATGACACTGGTCTTAGCCATGCATGCCCACATCTAGATTGTTCTGCGACAGTCATGGCTGAGTCACCTTTCTTGACAGTTAATGCTCCTTTTGGACCCCATGAAGGGCCCTGTAGGGATTAGAAATTCAGCACCCTCAAAAAATTCAAAGATGATTACAACATGAATCAGCAACTAATAGCAACTTTTCTCCCTTAAAGTCACATCTTTCATATAAGCAATACTAATTATGCTGTTTAGTTTTGTTTTTCCACGACGAATGACAAGAAATATGTATAACTAAGGGACTGGCTGACAGAAGTGAAGAAATATGAGACAACTAAAACAGAGAATGAAAAATAATGAGAAAAATGATTAAAAGAACTGAATTGTGTGGCTTGCTCTACTGGTAATGAGCCTGAACTAAATGAAGAAGTTGCATATATTTATGGAACCTGCAGGAGAGATAGAGGGGAGTCATTTCCCCCCTAATACCTAACTGGGTTTTGTTTTCAAACTGGGTGAATAATCTGAAAGCAACATGAAAAATCCATCCTGAGTTTGCCTTGACAGTGTCCTACAAAAGGAGGTAAGTCCTAAGTTTCTGCTTTCTCCTCCCTGGTCCTTTGAGGGAGGACATTTCATGCCCAATCCTACTCAGTTCCATCTCCCCACATCAGTATATTCATTGCTGCCCCCACCCTACTCCCGATCTGCTTAACAACATTATTATATGTATCTGATCCACCTCCCTTCCACCCTGTATTAATTTGTGTGGGTGTGTAACAAATTACTCCAAATTTGTTGACTTCAGAACAGCACAAATTAATTCTCTTCTCATGCTGGAAGCTGAAGTCTGATGTTGAGATTTTGGCAGCACTACACTCGAGGGAAGAACCCTTTGTTCCTTCCCTCTTCTGGGGGCTGCAGGCGTTCCCCGATTTGAGTCTAAAATTCCAGTCTCTGCCTGGTCCCCCATTTCCTTCTGCCTTTTTCACACAAGGATATTTGTCACTGGGTGCAGAGCCCACCTAGATAATCCAGTATTATCTCATCTCAAGTTCATTCATTACATTTGCAAATATCTCTTTTCAATATAAGGTCACAGTCACAGGTTTTAGGTGGATATATCTTTTGAAGCGAGCCATCCTTGAACCCACTATACCTCTTCTCCTGTTCCCTAGGAAAGAGACTAATAAATCAGAAAAATCTGTTCAGAACCCACCAAGGAACTTTAACACTCCCTTTCTTTATCTCTCCAATCTGCTCACATTCAAGAACACCATTCTTCTGTAAACTACCCCTCAAAACTCCCTTGAAACTGATAATCTACTTGGCTTTTGAGTTCTGTATGAGTATTTTCAGCTCTCATTCTAGCTCTAAATTCCATTGCACTTCCTTCATCACTTTATTAGGTTGATAAACTTAGATATCCAAGACGGTGTCCTGTTGAAGCCTGTTTGTTCCAGTGTCTTTTCTGGTTGGCATCCCTTCAGCTCTCCAAATCCTACTGTGGACGACATCCCTAACTGGAACGTGTTTTCTTTTGGAGGAAAGATTTGAGGGACAACTTGCAGATAGGATTCTGTCCAATGAGTGACAAAGAATGAGGAGAAGAAGGTGGTCTTGGTCTGAACTTGCAAATTTGTGGGCGAAGAGAAGGGTGGGGGAGACTTTAAGGAGAGAGTTGGCAGACAGAATATGTCGGTGTTGCACAGGCGAAGACTCCTGTTCCACTCAGGGCACAATGAACATCTAGTAACAGCCGTGGCCTCAGTATCAATATCTAAAATTCTCTTAGAGCAATTAGCTTTGAAGGTTGAGTCTCTGATCCAGTCCTGTTTGGTTAGGGAAAATATGGTCTCTACAAGTTTGCAGTCAAAACACTCCCCAGAGAGACTGGGTAACAATGTAGGGGGATTTTTTTATTCCTTTACGCAAGGAACCCAGAGATTCTGACTCTCATGGAAAGTGCTCATAGAATATGGCCTTATCCAGATGTCCTAAACAGCACTCTGGTCTCAGAATCAGCCCTTAAGGCATGCGGATCCGGCTGAAAAGCCCATGAGAGTATTTCAGGCATGGGAAGCCAAGACACTCTGACAAACAAAACAAAACAAAAAACAAAAACAAAACAAAACAAAACCACCTAAATGAAAGATCTCCGCGAATGAGATCCCAGTGGAAAGGAGGTACCTTTCTCTGAAGGGAGGAGAGAACTTCCACTTTGACCATGGCCTTGTCTAAATATGATCAGAGTTGGTGAACTCAAAAGGCTTCCATAGCCTTGGCAACTCATGACAAGAGCCTAGGGTGATTACTGACACCATAAACAAGAGTGTCAATTTGTCAAGTCAACAACAGGAGTCACTGTGCACTTACTCCTCATGTAGGATCTCTGTCCTTAATGTGTTGTACATTGTGATTTAATGCTATAACTATTTTTCACTTTGTGTTTCTATGTAGGTGCAAACTGTTGAAATCTTTACTTAATGTATGCTAAACTGATCTTCTGTATATAAAGAGAAACAAAAATGAATCTTGATGTGAATGGAAGGAGAGAGGGAACGGGAAAGGGGAGGGTTGCGGGTGGGAGGGAAATTATGGGGGGGGAAGCCATTGTAATCCATAAGCTGTACCTTGGAAATTTATATTCATTAAATAAAAGTTAAAAAAAAGAATATGGCCTTATCCTCACTTCTTTGTCTCCATTCACACACAGAACACAATTAAAGAGCTCAGTCCATTATTCTTTTATTCTTTGGTCTGAAGGAACATGTTTGACTTCTTGCTACCTTCACAGTCCAAGATATCAACACAGTGTGAAAGTGTACAGTCACTTCAGAAAACAGTGTGTAAGTTTCTTAAAAAATTAGCCAGCAGTTCTACTGTTAGGTACTTATCTGAGAGGAGTGAAAGTACGTACTCATTATGAAAGTTGTGCAGGAATACTGACAACAAAGCTGTTAAAAACTGGACCAGTCCCAAATACTTATCAACAGAATTGATAAACATGCTAGGATATAGTCAAACAGTGGATATGAGTCAGCAATCGAAAAAGAATAATTGATTAAATCAATCACCGAGTCCTATGAGTTCTACTTCCAAATATATGCTTCCCTCCATCTCATTATCACCGTCTTTATCTAAGCTTCCATAATCACCCCCTGTAGTGATGAATGCAACAGTCTTTATCTGGCGTCTCCTTATCTGCTTTTCCTTCTTCAAATCCATTCCCCTCCCTACAGCCAGAGTGATTTTCGGAAAGCAACACAAGTCCGCTCTTGGCACTTGTTCACAACAACCCTTTAGCGGCTGCCCTTTTCCTCTTTGATAAAGCCTAAAACCTCCATAGTCCACAAAGCCCTACAGAGTCTGTGCCTTCTTGATGCTCCTCCTGCTGTTGCTCCTTGTCCACCATGCTGCAGCCACCCTGGCCTTCTCCCAGTCTCCAGTGGGTCAAACTCCATTAGGCAGCCGGCGCCGCGGCTCACTAGGCTAATCCTCCGCCTAGCGGCGCCGGCACACCGGGTTCTAGTCCCGGTTGGGGCGCCGGATTCTGTCCCGGTTGCCCCTCTTCCAGGCCAGCCCTCTGCTGTGGCCAGGGAGTGCAGTGGAGGATGGCCCAGGTGCTTGGGCCCTGCACCCCATGGGAGACCAGGAAAAGCACCTGGCTCCTGGCTCCTGCCATCGGATCAGCGCGATGCGCTGGCCGCAGCGCGCCGGCCGCGGCGGCCATTGGAGGGTGAACCAACGGCAAAGGAAGACCTTTCTCTCTGTCTCTCTCTCTCACTGTCCACTCTGCCTGTCAAAAAAAAAAAAAAAAAAAAAAAAAAAAAAAAAAAAACAAAACTCCATTAGGCACAGGGGCCTGGCTATGGTGAGTCTGCCTGCCACACATCACTTCCCAGCTTCTTCTGGTGAACTTACTCCTAAGTCTCCTCCAGAAGAGGGGAAACCCAGGAAGGGTGGCTCAGCCTCACTTCAGCTGGGACTCCAGCGTGCTTTCTGCGGGAGTCCTCTGCTTTCTTCTCCAGGTACCATTGCTGGTACCATTACAGGATTTAGAGCGATCATTCACTTTTTATTGTATTGGTTTCCTATTGTTGTTGTAACAAATTTACACAGACTTGCTGACTTAAAATGACACAAATTTATTATCTTACAGTCCTGGAAGTCAGAAATCTAAAATTAATTTTATTGGGTCAAAATCAAGGCTTTGGTGGAGGATCCTTTGTGTGTGTGTGTGTATGTGTGTGTGCGTGTGTGCATGCACCTTTTACAGTTGTAAAGATCACCTTCAATCCTTGGTCATGGCCCATCATCCATCTCCAGAGTTAGCAGTGTAAGGTCTCTCTTCTAACCTGTTTCATTTCCGCGTCTCTAACTCTTTCCTCCTGTCTCCTTCTAAGCGTCTTGTGTTTACATGGAGTGCACTGGAGTAATCTGGGACAATCTCTCCTTCACAAGATCCTTAATTTAACAACAGCTGCACAGTCCTTTTTACTATGCATTATAAGGTAACATTCACAGGTTCTGGGAATTTTGGGTGTGGATACAGTTAGGGACCAAATTTGAGTCTTATTGCATTCCACTTCTCTCAAAGTTTTACATTCCACAAAGGAATGGAACCTTGAGTGTCTTGTTCACTGCTGAACTCATGGCCTAGCAATTGCTTTGCACAGAATTAAGTGTGAATTTCAAATAGTTCATGGAAAACATGAAAAACCTGTGTAGATTCCAAAAATTTTGCAAAGTAAACTTATCTTTTAATTTCATTTCCCACAATATTTTTGAAGCACCCTAGTAGGTACTAATTCATTTGCTTGATAAAACAATAGCATCAAAGCCACTTGCATATAGACAGCTTAGATTTCATAATTTTGTTTCAAGTTTAAGACTAGATTATTTTTTGTAGCTCTGTAACCACTAAGAAAGGAAGACTTGTTTTACTTGCATTTCTTGGTCCCAAACCAAAGTTGTTCTAGAAAATCAGTTGAATCATGAACCAGTTCTTCACCAAATTCATCCTGTGTTAAATTATCTCTGCCTAATATTTAATTCTTGAACCCCTCCTGTTTTGAAAGTGTTCTCACCTTCCTCACACACGAGAGAAATCACATGAATCAGCATACATCTTTCAGCTCAGCAGGCTTCTAAGAGCTTTAAGCCCATGCAATGCTTCTACATGCCAGATTTCTTCAGATTCATTCCTCATCCTCAACACACCGTTTCACTGGCAACTTCACAATGGAGAACCTGGTATCAGTATTCTGAGAGCCAGAGGATAGCATAAAAAATTAGAATAATTGTAACTCAGTTATGCTAATACTGTTTAGCCTCTGCCACACTGGGAATCTTTCAGATGAGGAAATGAGAAGAGGAGATGTCAGAATGAATGTGTCTGTGCTTCACCAAACACACTATAACTGCACATGAAAAATATTTCAGACTGGAAACTTTCTTGGATACATGAAATGAGTGAATTCTTCCAATTAGTTAAAAATTGTAAAGTCAATCAAGCCCAATTACATGATATCATTTAATTAAAAAAAGAAAGCTGGATATTTGAGTTTAAAAAATTTGCAGTTATTTTATTCATATGAAGATATGGTCTGAATGTAAGCACATTATTCAATTGGTAAATGAAATAATTAACCAAATAAGTTTAGGAAACTTTAAATCTAATTCTGCCAATGAACAACTCCCTGTTGCATCTAGTCTGTTTTGAAATCTTGGCTTATGCTGCGAGGATCTTAGGAAGAAGACAAGAAAACACAGATTAAGCGATGGTTAAACCCATTGTCTCCACCTGGCCTTGCCTGGACTTAGAGAACAATGCCTGGACATATGAGGCTATAGAGCACTGATTTCTCACACAGAAGCCAACTCAGTTGGGATTAGCTTCAAGAATGTGCTCTTCTGTTTAGCTAGGAGCAGAGTTCTCCTCCAAAACAAACGCTTGTGCGTGTTCAGCTCATTGCTTGTCTATGCATATCCCCACATGCAGAGAATGCCTCCAACCGCAAGTGACAACCACGCGCCTTTATGGCTGTCTTTGCACCAAGGTGAGGAAGGAGACTATTTAGCTCTCTGCAGCATGTGATCTCATCAGCTGCTGACCCTCCAATGCAATTATCTGGATAAAGGACTTAGCTGCACTTGGAATCATTATATAGCAACTTATGCTGTCTATTAAGAAATATTCATTAATAGAGTACTATTTTGAGTTATATAGTTGGTTGGTACAAAAGATTCTCAGGCTTCATGACAGAAAATTCACTGTACACTTTTTTCCCTAAAAAAAAAAAAAGAAAATTCACTGTACAAAAAAAATAGATACTTACTTTAAGCAAAGAGAAGCAATGCTAAAGAGAAATATGGCCAGTAGTGTTATGAATCACTAGCCCCCTATTTTTGGATATGCAGTTCTTTATTTCTGAACATGGATGTTTGAAGAATAGATGCACATTTTATCATGAGAGGGAGGGTGTCATTTACATTACTAAAAATATTATGAGATTTATAATTCCAGGTCTTATAAAGCCGTTACCTCCCCCAGCCCCTGTGGCATTTGGATTTCTTTCGAGGTAGGGGTGAATGTTGGGCCCACCTTTCTGATTCTCAGAAAGCCATTATTGCTACAAGCACTGTCTACAAACTAACTACTCATCATTATAACCCAAACATTTATTCCAGCAGTAGAGGCTCACCACAAATGACACAGACTTTGAATTGAATCCTTTGTGTACCAGCAGATAAATGATTTCCATCATTGTATGAGGAAGCTTCATAATGGGATGTATATTCCTTAGCAACCTCTCTGTTGGGGCTGGAGCAAAAAGAACCTGTCTATTCAATATCTATATTAATTTCTGATTCCTGCTATAATGAATCAACATAAGCTCAGTTTAAAAATCACAAATTTGGGGTGGGTGTTTGGCCTACAAGTAAGCTGCTGGTTGGGATGCCTGTGTACATATTGGAGTGCTGGGGTTCAAGTCCTGCCTCTGCTCTTGCTTCCTGCTAATGAAGACCCTGGGAGTGAGCAGTAATCCTAAGCAACTGGATCCCTGCCATCCATATGGGAGGCATGGATTGAGTTCTTGATTCCCAGCTTTGGTATGACTCTGTCCTAGCCATTGTGAGCATTTGAGGAGTGACCCAGTGATGGGCGCTCTGTGTGTGTGTGTGTGTGTGTGTGTGCGTGCACCTATCTTTCTGTCACAAATAGTTTTTAAAAGAAACAAAAATCTATCATCTTAGAGTTCTGGAGTCCCAAAGTCCAGAACTGGTTTCACTGGGATAAAATCAAGATTTCAGCAGAGCCTCATTCCTTCTGGAAGCTTTAGGCAAAAATCTTCCCTTGCCTTTTCCAGCTTCTGGCAGTTTCCCTCAAGTCCTGGCTCATGGCCCCCCACCAGCCTGCAAGCCCATCATTCTGACCCACGTCTCCTGTGTCACATCTTCCTGGACTCTCTTGCCCCCATTTTTCACTCATGAAGATCATCCCAACTACACTGGTTCCACCCAAATAACCCAAGAAAATCTTTTTCTTTCAAGTTGCTTACAGTACTAAATCACATTACAAAGTCATTTGTTGCATATAATATAATATATTCACAGTTTCCATGTTTAGGACTGTTATGTCCTGCAGTGGAGGACAGTTCATTTTTTCCCCTAACACAATACCCTTTTCGTTTTCAAACCAGAAGATATTGACCAGTTCTATACCTAATCCTTCTTTCTCCACTTACCTCAGCCCAACCACTTGAGTCTTCTTTTATCCTGAATCATTAGTTGTATAAAATTCTACTTCTTACAGACTAAGGACTCTGGGCAAGCCGATACTGTATTTTACTCACTACTGATAAACAACTTAAGATGGCAATACAGTTTTCACTACTTTACACATCAAGTAATGAAAAACTGTAGGACCTCTGATGGTGAGAAACAAAAGCAGTGAGTTGATGATTTTCCCCATTTGATGCCTGGAGACAGTGTCTCATCAAGGTGCAGAGTGTGAGATCCGAGACAGAGCACAGTGGTCTCCCAGAGTTGAAAAGAAATGGGAATCAGTGTGGCTGGAGTTTGCAGAATAAGGGATCAGAGAGGGAAGAACAGAGATTTGCTGAGGGTCGTATTTCAGCCTTCCGCTCTTCAAGTAGCAACTGGCACCTGTCTGTGAGGACATGATCCAGGCCAGTAGACAGACCTCTCTGAAAAGATTAAAGGGATTGCACCAGCGTTCACACAAGGCTAGGAATAGAGTGGAGAACCTCATGAATAATGACGCATTGAGTGGAGTCCTCAGAAGCATCCAGCTTGAGTATTGAGACAAAGGGGCCCCTACAATGAAGGCTGCTGTATTCCCACAAAGTAAAGGGCAAAACAAGTTCTGAAGCAGTCAAATCAGAAGTAAGTCAAATGCATCCCAGAACAAAGCTCTAGAATACTTACAGGAATGCAAACGTATCTAGAACCCAAAAAGGTAAAATTCACAATGTCTGCCATTCATTAAGAAATTAAGAGAAATGACATTCTGAATTAACATTTGGCAGCAGGAAATGAGGACAAAACCAATCAATCTAAACTGATCTAAGGACTATAGAGATCATAGAATTAAACAGATAGATCATTATAACAATTATTATAGCAGTACCAGTTTAAGAGCCTAGAAGAAAAATTGCACATGATAGCTAGAGATGTGGGACATGAAAAACACGAAGGATATTCTGCTGATGAAACCTACAATGTCCTAGATGAGAAATATAGGATATTTGTGGCAGGTGCTTGTCAGTGGTTAAGATGCCACCTGGGACACTCATCCCATGTTGGAATAACTGGTTTTGATTCCTGGCTTAATTTCTGATTCTATCTTCCTGCTAATACACATTCTTGGGATGCAGCCCGTGATGGCTCAGGTACTTGGGTCCCTGCCATTCACGTGGGGGGTTTGGATGGAGTTCTGTGCTCCTGAATGTTCCAGACATTTGGAAAGTGAGAATCAGCAAATGAAAGATCTCTGTCTCTCTCTCTCCCTCCCTCCCTTCTTCTCTCTCCTCTCCCCTGCTTTCAATGAAATGAAAATAAGTAGTTAAAAAATAAACATTGGAGGAAAAATGACTAGTAAACTTGAAGACATAACAATATAAGCTATCCAAAATGAAACTCAGAGTTTTAAAAAATTGAAAATTAAAATGAGTATGAGTGAGCTAAGGGACAACTTCAAATATCAAATATACATGTAATTGGAGTCCCAAAGAGAATAGGGATTGTTTCCAGTGTCGAGCAATTTTGCATAAACCTATTATGAATATTCATACATTTATGTAGGCATATGCTTTGAATTCACTTGGGTACATACCCAGGAGAGAAATTGCCGGGTTCTTGTGATCATATATTTTTATGTTAAAAAAATTATAAAATTTTCAAAAATGGTTTTTCCATTTACATTCCCTTCAGCAATGTATTACAAGTCCAACTCTCATAGTTCTCTAATGTTTTGTGATGTATTTACTCATTTTAATGCTAGTCATCCTATTGGATGTGTAGTGGTATCTCATTGTGACTTTAATCTGCTTTCCCTGATGAATAAATATTGTTGAGTATATTTTCATGTATTTATTGGACACTTGTGTGTGCATATATACACATACACATATATATATGAATATCTATTGGAATCTTCTTCCCATTGATTTTTTTGGGTTATCTATCTATTGATAAGAAATTGTAAGAGTTCTTTATGTATTCCAGATACAAGCCAAATTATTGTAAAATTATTCAAATCTTCTCCACTCTTTTATGGCCTTTTATCATTTTCATAATAGGAAACTTATAGCAGCTTTTCTGAGATACTTACATAATCAACATACAATAAAGTCCATGTGTTTAAAATACAGAATTTGGTCAGTTTTAACACAGGTGAACACACATGAAAATACTCAGAATGAATAAATCAATGAATATATACATCACTGTCAAAAACTTCCTGGTGTTCCTTTTGAATACCTCCCTACTAATCTTCCACCCCCATCCCCTGGAAAGCACAATCATGCTTTGTGTCACTGTAGATTACTTTGTATTTCCTGGAGTTTCATATAAGTGAAATCCTATAATATGATCTTTTTTATTAAGCTTTTTTCACAGGCATAATTATTTTCAGATGCCTCCATATTGTGTAACAATCCTTCTCTTTTTATTGTTGAATAGTATTCCCTAGCACAGTGGATGTATTTTTTCACCTCTTAATAAGTATTTGGGTAATTTCCAGGTTATTGATCATTAAAAATAGAGTTGCTATGAGCATTTGTGTAGAAGTCTTTGAATGTCCATGTCTCTTTGATTGAAACTCAGTGGCCTCACTATCTACTTTAAGATGCTAAAAAAGAAGAGCAAATTAAATGTATAATAAACAGATGAAAGTAAATAAGGCTTTTGGCAGAAATTGATTAAATAGAAAACAGAAAAACAATGGATAAAAATCCACGAGCCAAAGGAAATGAAATCAGTCTGTCAAAGAGACAGCTACACTCATGCTTATTGCAGAAATATTCATGATATCTAAGAATTAGAAATAGCCCCATGCCAGTTCTAGTCCTGGTTGCTCCCCTTCCAGTTCAGCTCTCTGCTGTGGCCCAGGAGGGCAGTAGAGGATGGCCCAAGTGCCTGGGTGCCTGCACCCGCATGGGAGACCAGGAAGAAGCACCTGGCTCCTGGCTTCAGATCTGCACAGCGCTGGCCATGGCGGCCATTTGGGGAATGAACCAATGGAGGGAAGACCTTCCTCTGTCTCTCTACTATCCACAACTCTGCCTGTCAAATTAAAAAAAGAAAATAGCCCCAGTGTCCTTCAACTAATGAATAAAAAGGTACACTTATGTATTGGGGTATTTTTGAGTCATGAAAAGGGTGAAAGCTTGCCATTTATAACAACATGTTAAATGAAATAAGTCAGCACAGAAAGATGATTTCATTCATATGTGGAATCTAAAAAAAGATGAAGGGGTTTGTCCTGGTGGGTAAAATGTCACTTGGGACACCCATATTCATTTCAGAGGACCTGAGTTTGAGTTTTGGCTCTGCTCCTGATTTCAGCTTCCTGCTAATGCATACCCTGGTAAGCAGCGGGTGATGGTTTAAGCAGTCGAATCCCTGCCACCCACACTGGAGACTTGTACTGATTTCCCAGCTCAGAGCATCATCCTGGCCCAGCCACAGCAAGCACAACCATTTTGGAAGTGAACCAGTGGATGTAGATGAGAATTCTCTGTCTGTATCTTTCTCTCTCCTGCTCTGTCTCTCTCTCTCTCTCTCCTTCTCTGTCTCTCTCTCATATAAATATATAACAATCTCATAGAAGTTGAGAGTAGAAAGCGGTTGCCAGGGGCTAGAGATACAGAGGAGGAAGGATGGGATATGAAAATATGGATGAACTGGAATTCAGTTATAGTTAGATACGAGAAAGAAGTTCTGGGGTTCTATTGCACAGTTATGTGACTATACATAATGATAATGTACTATACTGTACATTTTGATTACAAAAATCACTTAAAGGATTTTGAATGCTTAAGATGGATATGTTTACCATAATTGGAACATTATATAATATGTACACATATCAAAACAACACACTGTACCCCATTAATAGATACAATTTTATGTATGGGTTAAAATTAATTTTTTTAAAAAACCCATGAGAACAAAATCTGTCTTTGAGAAGATAATAGTAAAAATACGACATCGGCCGGCGCCGTGGCTCAATAGGCTAATCCTCTGCCTTGCGGCGCCGGCACACCAGGTTCTAGTCCCGGTTGGGGCACTGGATTCTATCCCGGTTGCCCCTCTTCCAGGCCAGCTCTCTGCTATGGCCCGGGAGTGCAGTGGAGGATGGCCCAAGTCCTTGGGCCCTGCACCCGCATGGGAGACCAGGAAAAGCACCTGGCTCCTGGCTTCCAATCAGCACGATGCGGCCATTGGAGGGTGAACCAACGGCAAAAAGGAAGACCTTTCTCTCTCTCTCTCTCTCTCTCACTGTCCACTCTGCCTGTCAAAAAAAAAAAAAAAAAAAAAAGACGAGATCAAAAGATTATGTATACATATATATATATACACAGAGAGAGATGTATTCATATCTTTATCAAAATTAAGAATGATTTCTCTTAAAAAACTAGTGCTAAGGGAATGAAAAAGAGAAGCTTTAAACTAAAGAAATCTTTGTAAATCACATATCTGATAAATCCTGTATCCAAAGTGAATATAGAACTTCTAAAACTCAATAAGGAAATAATCCAAGAAAAAAATAGACAATAGATTTGAACTTCACCAAAGGACATAAGCAGATGACAAATAGGGACATGAGAAGCTGCTGAACATTATTAGTCTGATAGGAAGATGCAAATCAAAACTATAATTTAATCAAGTTTCTATTAGAAGGTCTAAAATAAAAAACATGGACCGCATCTAGTTTTGACAATGATGTGAAGAGACTGAGATGCTCGCAAACTCCTGGTGAGAATGTAAAATGGGACAATTTCCTTGGAAAACAGATTGACAGCTTCTCAAAAATCTAAGAAAAATACATCTACCAAATGACCTAGCCATCCAACTCCTAAATATTGACCAAACCACAACTTTTAAACTGGGAATTTGGAGGAAGCTTCATTTTTGTGATTTGGGTTCCCTTACAAGAAAGTGCTATTCTGGGCCGGTGCCATGGCTCAATAGGCTAATCCTCCACCTAGCAGCGCCAGCACACGGGGTTCTAGTCCCGGTCGGGGCACCGGATTCTGTCCCGGGTGCCCCTCTTCCAGGCCAGCTCTCTGCTGTGGCCAGGGAGGGCAGTGGAGGATGGTCCAAGTACTTGGGCCCTGCACCCCATGAGAGACCAGGAGAAGCACCTGGCTCCTGCCATCGGATCAGCGCGGTGCACCGGCCGCAGCACGACAGCCGTGGCAGCCATTGGAAGGTGAACCAAAGGCAAAGGATGACCTCTCTCTGTCTCTCTTACTGTCCACTCTGCATGTCCAAAAAAAAAAAAGTGCTATTCTAATGTTAACGTAGAGAAAATAATGTCAGCGTTTTGTTTTTTTAAACTTTTATTTAATAAATATAAATTTCCAAAGAACAACTTTTGGATTATAGTGGCTTTTCCCCCCATAACCTCCCTCCCACCCGCAAGCATCTCATCTCCCACTCCCTCTCCCATCCCATTCTTCATCAAGATTCATCTTTAATTATCTTTATATACAGAAGATCAATTTAGTGTATACTAAGTAAAGATTTCCAGTTTGCACCCACACAGATACACAAAGTATAAAGTACTGCTTGAGTACTAGTTTTACTGTTAATTTGCATAGTAGAACACATTAAGGACAGAGATCCTACATGGGGAGCATGTGTACAGTGACTTCCGTTGTTGATTTAACAATTGATTGTCAACATTTTGAACATATTTTTCCATTTTTCTGTTGCTTGCTGGAAAGCCACATGCAGGCCTTAGATTGCAATGTCATTTTATGTCTTTCAAAAATGACAACATTTGAAGAGCATCCTTCCTTCATTCAACTTTTATTGATCACCAACTCTTATTGATAAAAATGTCCCCGTCTATGCTCACTTGAGTGACTTAAATAATATCTTAGCAAATGTATTGTTGAGTTCTTTGAGATTCCTTTTTAAATTCATAGTATCATGATTTTGCATATTTTAAAGCAGTTATAGCTAATATCTAGAATACCTTATAGCTCAACTATGTTTGGGATATTTTTCCTCTAGCCGGCTTGGTTCATTTATTATGATCTCTATCTCTGATGTCCAACTACATCTTCATTTTGGAGGCTTCAAGACAAAAATTTCAGCCATTGGGAACCTGACTGATCATTTCAAATCTAAACACAAATTCAATTCTTGCTTCTTTGTGTCGTCTTCTGCCTGGCCATGCATAGCAGCTGGGTCTACAGATCAGCAGGCGCGATACGAGAAATGCATTGGGTCACAACATTGCCATTGGCATCAAGGAAAATCAGTTTGCTCTCGGATAAAAACAGAGCAACTTATTTTGAATCCCCCAGCTCCCAGCGAACCCTGGTGGTTCCATTTGGTTTGTGAAGCAGCTCAGCCTACCCTCTCCTGCTGTTGTGACAGCCTTTGTCTCTGCCTTGGCAATGCAAAGACCAAAGGAGACCCAGAAAAAGGGACTAGTGGTTGCATCCCTTGCAGATGAGAGACACAAGATTTCACAATAATAAAAGACATCTGATCCCAGTAGTCCCCTTTGTTTCCTCCCTCCACGTTTTAGTCTTTTTTATTTACAGATTAAAAAAAAAAAGTTGTATGTACATTTTCCAAATGTGCTGCATAATACAACTTCATACATTTAGGAAGCTGACAGCTGCCCTCTGAGGTATAGCCTGACAGCCTAAAATCCAGAAATCAATCATTTAGATATACTGATGCTACGCTATTGCTCCCAGTATGTATTGCTGCACCCAGGAACCACTTATTTGAGATATGCCATCGTAACTCTGATAGATTAAAGGACCACATCCAGGAAACAATCGTAGGGTTGGGGGGAGATGCTATCATAGATCTGCCATGTTACAGCCTAGAATCCAGCAGCCAACAGGGCAAGCCTGCGCTGAATCAGAGCTTCTAGAAACCTGCAAAGCAGCAGGATGACAGTTCTGTTCTTCAACAGCCCATTATGAACTAATTAGCATACATGAATTGCAGATTTGAAGCATTAAAGTGATGTACAAATCATTAATTTTTTGTCAAATCCATGTCATCCTGTGTATGCCTTCCTATTTTAATGTTGCATGACAGTAAAAAGAGGTACAATCCTCTGTATATAAAGAGGAGAGATTTGGTGTAGCTGATATAATGAGATCTATTTAAACACTATGTATTTTTCAGCTTTGAATATATCTTCTTGGGGAAATGCTACACTTGTCCCATTAGGGTTAATTGTGAAAGGATGTTAATATATTCCAAACCCCAGGGGTAGTTCTACATGTTGTCTGAATGAAACAGGGAATGTAAGACCAACTTCACATTTGAGCTTTCTTTTAAAAAGTCCTCTTTTTGATTAATAAAAAGAGTCATAAAATCATTTGCACTGACTGGGGAAGATGTAACTATTTTAAATGAAAGCTGAGTTTTTAGGTGTAGGAGGACTTCTGTGCCGCAGATCTATTCTTCTTAACCCAATGCCAAACTTAATTTATAAAGATGTATAATGCAATGCAATGGAAAAAAGAAAACAACAAAGCCGATTTTCATACTGGAAAAGGCTTCTAAATATTAATTTGTGGTTTTCAGTATTGTCTCTATGTACTTAATTACTAAAGCTATTTGTGCTTAAACAAAAGCTTGATGTTTCATTTAAATTTCTTATGTCACACTGATACTACAGAGTCACAATACTTAATTTGTTAGTACTGTAACAGTTTCCATGGTAACAGAGTCTAATGTTATCTATAAATATGCATGTGGTATGTATATATGTGTATATCATAAACATGTCTTGTACATGATTATGACTTCAAGAGAACATCTCAAAAGCCTTAGTTTTCAACCTTAATTAAAAGTGCAGATCTATTTTATGAGTCGAAAGAGATGGTCACAAACTCCTTTGTTTTCATCTGGGGAAAACAGAAATTCTGTGAAGAGGAAGTTGTTTGCCTTCCATTTTTATGGAAGTTCCCTTCTGTCTTGGAGCAGAGCCATTCATGCCAGTCCTGTTCCCTGCTTCCTTTCTTTTTTTTAATATTTATTTATATATTTGAAAGAGCTACAGAGAGAGAGAAGGAGAGGCAGAGAGAGAGTGAGATCTTCCATCTGCTGGTTCACTCCCCAATTGGCCGCAATGGCCGGAGCTGTGCCAATCCGAAGCCAGGAGCCAGGAGCTTCTTCTGGGTCTCCTATGCAGGTGCAGGGGCTCAAGGACTTGGGCCATCTTCTACTGCTTTCCCAGTCCATAGCAGAGAATTGGATTGGAAGTGGAGCAGCTGGGATTCAAACTGGCACCCATATGGGATGTTGGCTCTGCAGGCACTGGTTTTACTTGCTATGCCACAGCGCTGGCCCCACCACTGCTTCTTTTCTTAAGGTACTTTGTTAACCACACAAACTCTGGATATGATGAAAATCAAGGCCAGACTTCAGGGGGCTGTTCTTCAGATGACCTGTAACAGAATCCTGAAGGATACATTGAGAAAGGGGCTTGAAAGGGTGAGAGGACTTGTCCATTTGTGTTGGTGAGAGGGATTTACAATAAGAGAAGATGTGTATATACGTACTATTTATTTAGGCATTTCAAGCATGTCCAGTTTTGACCCTCTCAGGATATACTTAGGGTTGGTGCTATAGTCTTCATTTTAGAGTTAAGGAAGCTGAGACTCAAAGCAGGTAATGAAAACAATAACTTTACAGAAAGCCCTAATGAAAACATCATGCTTATTAATCTGCCATTGGCCTGCCTTGTGACGTTTGACCATGGGGTAGAACCAAGAAAATCTGTGAAAGTGGATCATTTTTACTGAGCCTAAAGATGACTTTAATAAAATGGGTACTCAGTTACTAAAGAACGGGAAAGTGGATGTGGGGTAGGCAATAAACAGTCGTCCTTTTCTGTGATAAACATTTCCTTCTAACGTCATCCAGAATATACACTGATCTAGGATGGAGAGAGAGCTGTTGCCTCAAGGTGAAACATTAAATTCTCGTACACGATTAGACTCCAGCTGGACGTTACTCATCTTCCTGCTATTTCTTAATTTTTAATTCTTCAGTTTCCATTCTCAAGCTATTTCTTGGTTAAAGCCCTTTCATTTGAAGTACTTATTAGCTGCTACTCTGGTTTGAGTGTTTGTGTCCCCTCCAAAATTTATGTGTTGGAATTTGGTCCACAAGGTGAAGGTGTTGGGAGGTGGAGGCCTTGGGAACAGATTGGGCTAAGGGACCACCCCCCCCCCCCCGCCATCAATGGGATTAGTGTCCTTGTAAGGGGCTCAAGAGAATTAATTGTTCATTTCATCCCTTCTGCCAGTGAGACCACAGAAATAGACACCATCTTGAAAGAAGAGAGCTAGCCTTTACCAGACACAAAGTCTTCTGGAACCCTTTTAAAAAACATGTATTTATTTATTTTAAAGTCAGAGTTAGAGAGAAAAGGAGGAACAGAAAGATATCTTCTATCTTCTGGTTCACTCCCAAGATGGCCTCAATGGTCAGTGCTGGGCCAGGCTGAAGCCAGGAGCCAGTAATCCCATCTGTGTCTCCCACATGGGTGGCAGGGGCCTAAACACTTGAACCATTTTCTGCTGCTTTTCCTGAGGTCGTTTGCAGGGAACTGGATAGAAGTGGAGCAGCAGGGACATGAACTGGTGCCCATACAGGACATTGGTGTGGCAGAGAGCAGCTTTACTTGCTGTGCCACAATGCCTACCCCTGCTGGCATGTTGATCTTGGACTTCCCAAAATCCAGAGTTATGAGAAATAAATATCTATTCATTATAAAGTACCTGGTATAAGATTTTTTTTATAGCAGCAGGAATGGACTGAGACAGGTGCCTATGGGCATTTGATTCTTTCACTGGTCCTCTTCAACTTCAGAAACACTGGTTACTACTGTGGCAGTGTACAAGGTGTGAGCAGGTGGGCTTTGAAGAAGTTGTGGAGTAGAATGATCAGAATCCAGGGAGTCACACAAAACTGTTCATACTTGAGTCTCACCTCTTATAAGTTGGGTGACCCTAAACAAGTTCCTTGCTTTCCCCAAACTTTGGTTTTCTCAAGTGATGTGCAAGAACAATAAAAATACCTTCCTCAGAGGATTTTCATGAGGAAAAGTGAATAAATGCCCATAAATAACCTAAAGGACAAGCATTTGCTCAATGCCTTTGTCTTTATTTCTGTTAGTCAAGTTGACTTGGATTCAATAACAGATCTGCCTTTTTTTTTTTGTCAAGTTACTAAAAATCTCATCTTCAGTTTCATTATAAGGAAATTACTGTACAATGATAGAGATTATAATTATGTATATTATCTGAGAGTGAGTGGCAAACATTGCAAATGGTAAACACTACTAGTTGCATGTAAAAATACCCATTGTCCTTCCTTAAATCATCCAAGATTCAGTTCTGTTCAAGATGGTGATACGCCCTGCTAGAACAACTCCCTTCACACTGTCTTGCAGATGGAGGATGCCGAAGTTCTGGCCAACATAACGTAAGTGGAATTCTAGAGTTTTCTTTCCTGAATAGAAAGACAACACTTTTCTTCATCCAAGTCTTTTTCCATCTCTCCTTCACTATCATATACCCAGAGTTGCTGCCTCCATCTTGAAAACACAAGGACAGAGCCATAAACACATAAGAAAGTGAGGGTATATTTGGCATGATTGAATCTCACATTGCCTAACTCCAGGTTTATTAGATGAAGGGAAGAAACCTTTATGGCTTAAGCCAATAATCCTTTAATATTTTCTGTGCAGCCAAACACAGTCCATGGTGATGCAGGTTTTCACCATTTGGGATCTGTATTCCTCATCATCATCGTCATTACCTCTATCTACAAAATGGCCACATGTACATATGTGTGTTTTATTCTTATGGACAAACTTTCCAGAAAAAATGTTGATTGTGAGCCTGTAGAAGAAACTTAGTCATCAGGAAGTACTGATTAGAACTCTTCTAGGGTCTTTGGAAACAAGGGAACTGGAAAAATCCTAAAAGTCTCTGGAGCCCTTGGACAAGGACCAAGCAACGCTCGAGCTAAGCCATAGGCTCCTGATGCAGAAAAGCCTGTGCATGCGTGAAATCTCCCTGAATCACTCTGGATCTGTGGTCAGAAGATCTGTGAGTCTCTAATTGTTTATAGGCACCTAGGCGATAGACGGTTTCTGGGCTAGAAATAGAGATCAAGTGCAGAATGAAGGATAATTGTGCAGACTATGTAGAAAAAAAATTTGGCCACATTTAGAGATACAGTTAGAACATTGAGTAGGAACCAAGCACAAAACAGCTCATATAACTTAATACTCTATAAGTTTGATAAAATTCCAACTATTAGCCTTGATGGGTATTTTTCATGCACTAATCCAATATTCACTTGAGACTGATATGACTAAATTCTAGAGGCAAGGTTCAGTTCATCTTAAAGTAGGTAACAGGTCACTCAAGAACTGGAGACTTAGCCAATGATTAGACAAGGTACAATCTAGGAATCTGCCTCCAGACAACATCCCTAGAGGCACAGGAAACAGGGTTTTTATTTTTTTTTTTGCATTCTTATTCTGTTTATGCAACCACAGAGGGAATCTATGGCACTTTATATAATCCACATGTCTCTAATATTATTTTCACCAGTTAAAACCCATTTCTAGCATCTCTAATGTTAATTGATAAGGCATTAATTTTACCAATGAAAGACTATTTTAACATGCATTATGCTAACTAAGAATACTCTAGTGTTGTTGGGAAATTGAGATAGCTGAATGACCTGAGTGGGCTTTCCAATTAGAAGGCTAGCTCATAACACCTAGCATATGAATTCTTGGTTGGACATATTACCACCCTTTGGGTGTAGCTTAAATTAAGTGACATTTACATGATTTTAAGCTTCTTATACAGTTTAGGAGAAGTTTAAATTACAGACATCCTATTAAGTACTCCATGCAATTAATAAAAAGTAAAATTGAAAGTAGGCCTTGTATCCTCTGACTCCCAAATTTGAGTCTTACCACTACAGCATGCCAACCAGATGTTGAAGCTGCCCGAATTCACATGTTCAGAGATAATGTTTTCCAAGTTATCCTACTAATCTCATCAAAATGTTTCTATTGAGCAAATTTAGTTGTTGGTATTTATTTTGGAGCTGTTTATAAATAGGGTAGGACAAGATTAAAACAGAGCAAATAGAAATTTGAATTTACAGGAGGTTGTCAAACATCAAAACCAAAGTTAGTTACTAAGAGAAAAATATGATAAATGTTTACTAAGAAGCCCAAAGCAATCCTTGTCTTATCATCCCTCCTCTATTTTGACCTCGCAATGTCTGTATTTTGTGCTCTGATTTTATAATCATTTATGTGCATCTCTTTGATAATTTTTTTTGTTAATAAGCATCTGCCTCATAACTTCTAATGTATTTTTACAAAAGAAGTTATGAGAAACAATTAAAGAATTTCCAGGCTGGCGCCACGGCTCACTAGGCTAATCCTCCGCCTGCAGCACTGGCACCCTGGGTTCTAGTCCCGGTTGGGGCCCCGGATTCTGTCCCAGTTGCTCCTCTTCCAGTCCAGCTCTCTGCTGTGGCCCAGAAAGGCAGTGGGGGATGACCCAAGTGCTTGGGCCCCTGCACCCACATGGGAGACCAGGAGGAAGCACCCGACTCCTGGCTTTGGATCAGCACAGCACGCTGGCCGTAGCAGCCATTTGGGGGGTGAACCAACGGAAGGAAGACCTTTCTCTCTGTCTCTCTCTCACTGTCTAACTCTTCCTGTCCAGAAAATATGAATAAAAATAAATTAAAAAAAGAATTTCCAAATGTGATAACATGTTTGTACAGGTATTGTTTATACCTCCAAAGAAATTAAGATTCTGATGTGTAAATTAAGTGGTCATATGAAGAAACTAAGAGGCTCTCCACATGCCATGCCCATGTTTCTACTTTAGGATGCCATATTCCTCCAAGGGCTAGGCTTACCATCTACCTACATACTCACCCACACAGAAAGGAATTACTTAGTCCCTACACTTGCTTTATGACTTTATATAAATATGTTTAGCAATCTCCATTCTTCTGAAAAGAAATCATTCTCAACCAAGTTCTTTTCTGTGTCCAACTGTTGTAGAGGCAAAAGCAGGATATTACCAACACTATCTGTCTTAGTCCATATTTCAACAACAATAATGCAGACTAGGTAAGTTATAAAGAAAAATTTTTATTTTGGCTCATGGTTCTTTCCAAGGCCAACTGGCCCCATCTGGTAATGGTCTTCTTGCTGGCAGTGCCCTGAGCTGGTACTAGTCATAGAGACAGGAAGTATGCAGGAGATCCAGCAAAGTTGACTCTCATAGAAGACCCGCTCTCACAATAACCCAGTATTTCTTTGGCCCATTAATTACATGAATGGTTTCATCTATTTGTCTTTTTTTTTTTTTTTTTCCTGGTATAGTCCTGATCTCTTCTTAAAGTCTCCACCTGACCCCAATTCTTAAAATCTCATAATGGGGATTACCTTTCAAGGTGACTTTCTGCAGGACAAATGATATATCAAATCTCATTTACTGGAGTTTGATTTGGTAAAAACTAGTATTTGATTGAAGCCAAAACTGTATTGATATTGTTGGCTATTTTTGAGATGGTGATGAGAGATGGGTAGAATTTGGAGGGGCATACCCTGCCCCTCCAAAAATCAAAGGTATACTAATAATCTCATACTTTCTCCATCTGTAAAACAAAGATAACTTTTTAAGTCTCCACGACAACATGAAAGCTCCTATGAAAGCCTTAGACACTAAGTATGAAGTCAGTTCTTAATGATAATCCACTGAAGTCTTCATAGCTTGATCTTCTGAGAATTAAAAATCACTAGGCCTTCCTTGAAACTCTCCACTGGGAATAGCATTGGCTCCTGGATTCTGTATAATTAAAGTTCCCGCAAAGAAGGGGGCGGGATATTATAGGCCATTGAATCAATAGATTAAAAAAACAACTAACAGTAAATGGGTTAAACGGTTAAGTGATGATCTGTCTGAGAATTGGCCCTTTTTCTATAAAAGCTTGTAGCAAAGGATGCATGCCATGATAAGGAATTCAGAAGCATCCTAAGGTTGAAATAGCTTTGGAAAACCCAAGCTGGTTTAACTGATATAATTATTGTGGATTCATTGAAGTCTGAACAGCAAAGTATTTAAAGCACTGTCAGGATATATTAAATCTCCCTTCTGAGACCAGGATTGAAAAAAGGTAGGACAGCTCATTTTTTACATTAAAGCAGGATTGGGCCTGATTAGTATTTGAAATATTTCTTCCCCAATTTTGGGCCACATTAGATTTTGGCTAGTGAAATATAAATGCACATCAATTGTACATGACAACTGCTGATCCAGACCACTTAAAATTCCCTGAATGTTCTTTTCTCTCTTAGACTTGCTGCCAGAGATTCATCATCAAAGCCAGCAGGGCCGACCAAAGGCGGCTCTGTGGAGGAGGCCCCCTCTAAGCTGTGAAAGGTTAGAGAGATAGCTGTTTGTTTTGTGAGGACATGAGTCATTATCAGGGCCAGTACAACATTTCAAGCTGGGTCACAGTACTGGACGTCACTCTGCTCAGGGAACTTGCTTGCTGCTGTCTTGCATTTTGGTAGACACGAAATCTTCTTGCACCACCACTTCCCCTGCTTTAGAGCGAGACTAGAGAGTTCAAGAGAAACATAAGCATCACATGTTAAAGTTAAAATAACATTGACCTAGTAAACCTTTTTGTTCATGATTTAGAACATGAAGACCGAGAATTTGTAATGATCCTTCTATTTTTCCTTAGAGAGAAATGTAGCCCTGGTTAGTCCTTGGCTATCATAATGGGTTGCTTGAAGCAACTTCCTAGGCCAAAATAAACAGTTCCTTGCACACAAATTAATTCAAGAGATAAGGTTGATTTGGCTTTTTCTGAATCTAGGTCCTTATCTTTCCATTAGTCTAGTGTAGAAATATGGGAAGTAGATTCACCTAGGATACCAACCACTTTCCTCCCCCACCCAGATTTGATTTCAAGATCTTATCAATAAAATCTATTAGAACAAAGAGTCCACTGATTAAGCAGCTAACCCCAAGACTTCATTGTTTGCCTAAGGGGACTTGTTTTATTCCATTAATTTGAGAACTACTTTATATCCAGCTATAATTGGTGTAAGTTTATCTCTACCGATTTATAGGGGAGGAGACACAACAATTTAATTTGAACTCAGTATTATTCAACAAACTACACTGGCTAGCCTTGTATTTTTCTTTGTTAGGGATCTTAAAGAAGCACCCTTTATAATATTCTGCAAGACCAGTCCATTTTTTTTTTTATGTTTCCCATGCAAATATCTTGCATTTAGCTTAGGCTGTAGCTGATAAAACCAAAATGCTTAGCAGATCTTGGATTGATTCTTCTCTGCACAGCCCAGTCTGCTCTTTGCTACATGAATTGAGCATGAAAGGTCACAGTGAATCAATCCTGGCCTGCGTTTGCAAAAAAAAAAAAAAAATGTGAGTAGAAGGTAGTCAGTCATGGTAGCTCCCTTTTGTGAGAAGGTTATTAAAGTTCACTGGAACACAGTTTCCCCAATCTCACATTCATAATTGAATACTGCTCGTGAAGTTTCAATGAGGTGAAGTAGGTGCAAGTGCTTTGTAAACGCTCTGAAATAAAAGTCCAGAAGAGCACTACAATTATTCCCTGATTCATGCTGAAGAAGAGATTGTGGGAGAAATTTCACTGTCTAATTGATAGCCTTCTCTAGTGTTTAAATTTGTAAAGCTACAAACATGTATTACTTGTAAAATTAGTAACATGTAAGAACCTTGCCCTGTTTTTTAAAATCTGTTTTCCAAAGAAAGAAATAGTTAAAGGCCACTGTTTGCTGTTACTACTCACTGTGTCATGGATTTCAAATGACTAAAACAGGAGGAATTAGCAATAGTTTTTCCAAGGGAGAAAATAGCATGAGTGTTATTTTCATGGAAAATTCCCATTATCTGTATATTGTGTGTTTCCATAATTTTTTTTTTTTTGACAGGCAGAGTGGACAGTGAGAGAAAGACAGAGAGAAAGGTCATCCTCCAATGGCCGCCGTGGCCTGCGCACTGCGGCGATCCGATGGCAGGAGCCAGGTGCTTCTCCTGGTCTCCCATGGGGTGCAGGGCCCAAGGACTTGGGCCATCCTCCACTGCACTCCCTGGCCACAGCAGAGAGCTGGCCTGGAAGAGGAGCAACCGGGACAGAATCCGGCGCCCCAACCAGGACTAGAAACCAGGGTGCCGGTGCCGCAGGCGGAGGATTAGCCTATTGAGCCGCGGTGCTGGACTGTGTTTCCATAAACTTTTTGATGCTCCCTGAGATGTAGCTGAGAAAAGGAATAATCAATCTAGATTCTCTCCAGAATCTAACATTCTGCAGTAATAATTTAAGTTTCTATTAAGAACATTTGAATTAAGATCTTGAACGTTTAGGTCAGTGCATTAAAACACAACTGTTGGGGCTGGCACTGTAGTATAGCAGGTAAAGCCACTGCCTGCAGTGCCGACAACCTGTGTGGGCACCGGTTCTAGTCTCGGCCATTCCTCTTCCGATCCAGGTCTCTTTCTGTGGCCTGGGAAAGCAGCACAAGATGGCCCAAGTGCCTGGGCCCCTGCACCCATGTGGGAGACCCAGAAGAAGCTCCTGGCTTTGCATCAGCGCAGTTCTGGCCATTGTGGCCATCTGGGGCGTGAACCAGCGGACGGAAGACCTCTCTCTCTCTGTCTCTACCTCTCTCTATGACTCTGTCTTTCAAATAATTAAAATAAATCTTTAAAAAAATAAAAAAAGAAATTCATACACACACAACTGTCAATATTCTAGTAGGCCTGTTTGAAAATTGAACATTTGGCCATTTTAGATCACCAACAGTATCGTTCTATGGGTCAGTGTAAATAAGGTGGGGATCAACATGGTGAAATCCCAAACATATCAGGGCAGCTTTTTTTCTTTCTTTTTTTTTTTTAAAGCTATGTGGGGCTAGATCCCTGCTGTAAGCTTATTGAGCCTTCTAGGTTAAGGTGTAGGAGAATTTAATGAGATTAGTAACACAAACAATCCAGAAGGTGCACTCCACAAGCAAATGTAGATGGAATGTTATCTATTTACTTTCCATACTACCTGTCCATTATCGGTTAAGCAACTGATGTCTCATTGCCTCAGGACCTGCTTCCTGTAGTTAATCTGATAAACTCAAGGCCACTTAAGTGTTGGGGGTGTTAATGAGTTAATTAATACTCAGGTCAGGTACTACTCATGAATTTACATACCAAAGAAACTAAAATGGGATTTTCCTACTGGGGTTTGGGAGGAGGAGTATGGGAAATCTGTCTATTCCTAGTGCCTTACTCAATTGCAGACACTGTAATGGGAGGTCCTTATAACAAACTGATGAGGTATTACAGCATTTCTTATATATAAGTGGATCAATTCATTAGAGAAACTTTCAGTTAGTAATGTGATCAAAGCAGGAGCTGGCACCATGATGTAGAACTTGGATTTCAGAGGGGGAAAAAAAAAAAAAAAACCCTGCCACTTATAGTTTAACAGAATTATGTAGCCCTTTATGTATCTTTAAAACAGGTAATCAAGATTATAACACGTATGCATCCAAGGCTAATGATGGTGTCAAAGGGGTGAGAAAACAAAAGGACTCGGCTTGCTTTGAGTAAAAACTTTCAAGAACATTAAAAAAGAGAACAGCATTGTGACAGTTCATACAGCCTGTTCAACCCTGATTCCACACTTACCAAGCTTCTCTCTCATTTGTTTTTATTTTGAAGGATGTTAAAGCAAATCAAAGACTTCACATTATTTCAACCCTACAAAATGATGATGAAAATGATAATTTTCCTTTAAAGAAGACCTTTCCTTCATCAACCAAGGTTAATTGATTACCCTGGAATAATAGTTAGGTCAAATGCTTAATTTTCCCCTAGAGTCTTTAGTTGTCAAAGTGAAGTATTATATACAAATTACCTCCAAGCATGCGTGTGTGTGTGTGTGTGTGTGTGTGTGTGTTTCATTTTGATTTTTATTTTACTGCTTTGGCCACCCTTCTTTGAGTAGCAAAACTCATGGTCTTTTCATGTATTTAGATATGCAACAGATGCCGTTGATGCCTTGCCTCAACCCTCACTATTCCTGAATATGAAAACAACAAGCACCTGCAACTTTCCACCTAAGAGATTAACCTTATCCTAAGCACAGAGGAGTTGAAAGTGCCAGGAGATGAACAGGCTGGGAGTATCCCCAGGGAAGTAAGAAAGCTCCACACGATTTCTGAGAAGTACCGGCAGCAATGAGCACCAGCAGCCCTCCATCCACTTATGAACACACCTTATATTGGTTTCCTTTTTTATTATGTGTTCCCATTCTTTTACTCCATTCCCCAGAGTCACCTGCCAACAAACCACAGGCATTCAAATACTTATCTTAGGGTCTGTTTCTGGAGGAACCAGCCTAAAAAAGATGGCCCAAGAGTGGTTAGAGGAAGCAAATGCTCAGAGCAGGATGTTGATTGAAGACCTGGGACAGCCACCATCACTGGGAAATGGGACAGTGATCGCTGCGTTACATTGTGGCATAGCATCAGTTTCTTAGATTTCAACAGTTTGCACCCACATAGAAACACAAAGTGAAAAATACTATTTGAGTACTATTTATAGCATTAAATCTCAATGTACAGCACACTAAGGACAGAGATCCTACATGAGGAGTAAGTGCACAGTGACTCCTGTTGTTGACTTAACAAATTGACACTCTTGTTTATGGCATCAGTAACCACCCTAGGCTCTTGTCATGAGTCTCCAAGGCTATGGAAGCCTTTTGAGTTCACCAACTCTGATCATATTTAGACAAAGTAGTAGTCAAAGTAGAAGTTCTCTCCTCCCTTCAGAGAAAGGTACCTCCTTCTTTGATGACCTGTTCTTTTCACTGGGATCTCACTCGCGGAGATCTTTCATGTAGGGTTTGGTTTTTTTTTTTTTTTTTTTTTTTTTTTTTTTTTTTTTGCCAGAGTGTTTTGGCTTTCCATGCCTGAAATACTCTCATGGGCTCTTCAGCCAGATCTGAATGCCTTAAGGGCTGATTCTGAGGCCAGAGTGCTGTTTAGGACATCTGCCATTCTATGGGTCTGCTGTGTATCTCGCTTCCCATGTTGGATCATTCTCTCCCTTTTTTATTCTATCAGCTAGTATTTGCAGACACTAGTCTTGTTTATGTGATCCCTTTGGCTCTTAGTCCTATCATTATGATCAATTGTGAACAGAAATTGATCACCGGGACTAGTGAGATGGCATTGGTACATGCCACCTTGATGGGATTGAATTGGAATCCCTGGTATGTTTCTAACTCTACCATTTGAGGTAAGTCAGCTTGAGCATGTCCTGAATTGCGCATCTCTTCCTTCTTTTTCTCCCACTCTTATATTTAACAGCGATCACTTTTCAGTCAAGTTTCAACACTTGAGAATAACTGTGTATTGATTACAGTATTAAACCAAAAGTATTAAGAACAAATAAACAAAAAAAATACTAAGAGGGATAACGTATTTAGTTGTTCATCAACAGTCAGGGTGCGGGCTGATCAAGTCACCGTTTCTCATAGTGTTCATTTCACTTTAACAGGTTTCCTTTTTAGTGCTCAGTTGTCACCGATCAGGGAGAACATATGGCATTTCTTAGATTTTACCCGTGGTGGACTGAGGTAGAGAACGTGTGGAAGGTGAGGTACTGGCTTATAAAACGACTTTCGTGCTTCAGAGATATGGGGCGGGAGTAATGAGGATTGGCTGTTATTCACATTCACAGGAAGGAAGAAAATAACCAAGTCGGATCAGTAATCGTCAATTCAGGGCATGAAATCAAAGCCAGATGTCTCGAGGGCAGTGTTTTTAGAGACGCTCATGTGTATCCAAAAGTTTAATCTGAAAGCCAGTCTCAATATATAAGAGTAGCAGAATATAAAGATTTTGAACTCACTTTTCTGTGTTTCCTATGCTGACGTCAGGAGCCCGAGACCCAAGACTTCTGAGTAGACAATGCTTGAGCTCCCACAAGGCTCCCAGAATCCTCCAGCCCTCTGGACCAGCCGTGGTGCTCTTCTCTTACTGCCTAATGGGAAGCAAGCCCTCATTTTCTGGAAACCCTGCTGAACTCTTAGCTCAGAGAGATGCCCTTGTAGATGACATTTGTTACTCTTAACATCTCTCTCCCTCCAAGCTCCTTTTATTGCTTCTAAACTCCTGTTTTGCAATCTAGTGGCCACTAGCCACATGTAACTATAAACAAAATTAAATTAAAATTTAAAAGCTAATTTCCTCAGTTACACTAGTAACTTTTAGAGCACTTAACTACATGTGGCTAGTGGCTACCGTCCTGGACACTGAAAATTATGAAACATTTCCATCATTTCAGAAAAATTCTATCGGCCAGTGCTTATCTAGACGAGGGATTGGTAAATTTGTTTGTAAAGGATCAGATAGTGAATATTTTAGCCTTTGTAGGCTATCTGGCTCCTGTTACTACTACTCAACTCGGTCATTGTAGCCTGAAAGCAGCCATAGGGCATAAATAAACAAATGAGTGTGGCTGTGTTCCTTAATTTACAACAGCTTTAGGTAGTCAGACCTTGGGCTTTAGTCCACCAGGTTTTAGGACAATATATCTAGTAATGTATCTTATTACGCACAGAGGATGAGTATATAGACAGAGAAAAGTGCAGTGGTATGAGTGTAGGAGAGATTTAACATCCTGGCAAAGACTTCTGGAGCCAAGCCTAAAATATTGCAGGAATGACTGCTTAATTCTCAAGCTTACCATTTCCAAAAGACCTATAGTAAATGAGGTAGAGATGCCAGAACTGTCTTAGGAGTATAGTAAGGAAAGGGTCAAAATGATCACAGATGTAGATGTGTTTGAATGGATTTACTGCGTACTATCAAAAACCCTAGCTGTCTGTGTTCCCCAAGAGGGCCCAGAGGCTATTCATCCATTAAAACAATAAGCAATGAGAGAAGTTAATGGTTGTTGTCATTTAAGGGTCTGAGGGCAGAATGGGAGGTTGTTATAGACTTGGGTTACTTGGTACAGTGCAGATGATAAGCTTCGTGCATATGCGAGGCCAGGTGGTAGCTCTTAGCCATCAGAAGCAAGGTAAATGTAATTTACATAATGGTTAGCACAGCTGGAGCAGCAATAAGGAAACCTTGACCTGTAGAAATCTGTGACTATGTCTAATGGGCCATGGTAATCCTAGGGGCAGGATATTTGAGCAGCTCATGATGGTAATGCTTGACTTCCACAACCAATCAAGATGAATCTTGGATGAACAGAAAGCTAGTGTCCAACACTATCCTGGAAAACCATGATCTCTCACACCGTTCTGAGACCCAGAGTCCGTAACGTGAAGAGAAGGCTATTTCTTTTTCTGGAAACATTCCATGAAGCTATAGAACATATTACAGTAGCTAGTTTCCTAATTCATTCCCAGGGGATTTAGGATCGTTTATTAGATAACTCTACACTTGGGGAAGCAGATTTTGCGAAGGCTGTATAATGCTGCATTGCAGGTGATAGCAACCAACAAAGAGAATCAAAATGCTTATGGGGCCTGTGGAAGTAGGGTGAAATATGAAAGTCGCTCTCAGGTGCATCTCACAGTGAATACAATGGATCTGTGCTCCACCCTTTAATGATTAGTCTGGCCCTGGAATGCACCATTAGCAAGCCGACAGAGCCCTCACATTGATTAGTTGATCCTATGGAGTAGGAGTGTTTTTACAAGGAAAGTTGGTGAAGCGTGTCAAGTGGTAATAACGGTGCCTCTAAAGTGTCTATATCCCACTTCCTGGCCCCTTGAAAATGTCAGATTACATTGCAAAGGGGTAATTAGGTTTGAAGATGGAACTAAAGTTATCAATCCCTCAACCTTTATACTGAAGAGATTTTCCTGGATTATCTGGGTAGCTCCATGTAAACACAAGGACCATAAATGGGAGATAGGGCAGAAGTCAGAGATTGGAAGAAGCTGTGCTGTTGTGTTTGAGAAACACGCGTAGGTCAGGAGCCAAGGAAGCATGCAGGCAATACAAGCTGGAAAAGCCAAGGACACAAATACTTTCCTAGACCCTCCAGAACAAATACAGCTCTGCCAACACCTTGCTTTCAGCCCGGTGAGATCCATTTTGGAGTTCTGGCCTCCAGAATTTAAGATAATAAGTTTCAGGGGCCAGCACTGTGACATAGTAGGGTAAGCCTCCGCCTGTGGTGCCGGCATCCCATATGGACAGCAATTTGAATCCCAGCTGCTCCTCTTCCAATCCAGCTCCCTGCTAATGGCCTGGGAAAGCAGTGAAAGATGGTCAAGTGCCTGGGCCCCTGCACCCATGTGGTAGATCCAGAAGAAGCTCCTGGCTCCTGGCTTTGGATCAGCCCAGCTCCAGCAATTATGGCCATTTGTAGAGCGAACCAGTGAGTAGAAGACCTCTCTCTCTCTCTGTCTCTGCCTCTCTCTAACTCTGCCTCTCAAATAAATAATTAACTCTTTTTAAAAAGATAATTGCTGTTCTTTTAGGCCCTAAATTTCTATGATTCATTACACAAAACAAAACTCTAGAAGTTCTGTACCAGTCCCTCCGCCACTGCAAGGAATCAAAACTACAGCAGTGACATGTGACATATCCCTGGATGAATGGCAGAGATGGGTGATATTCTCAAGGACATAAAGGATCCTGAAGTGGCAATATTTTAGGGTTCACTTGTATGAACCCCAAAAATCAGTGGGCTCTCTAGTAGCAGCTGCTATGCCAAATGCAGTGTCTTCAATTGGAATGCAGCTATTGATCTGAAGAATGCATTCTTTTCAATCCCCCATGGGAAGGAGGATCAAAAGGAGTTTAAATTCACCAGCAGTCCACATTCACTTGTGCCTTGGGGCTATGCTACTCTCCTAGTCTTGATAAACCAAAGAACATCATGTTGTCCAACATATGATATTATGTTGACCAGATGTGGTGAGCAAGAGTAAGGTACCCTGAATGCCCCGAGGCATGTGTGCACGGCCTGGTGAGACAAATTTCATGCCTTTGCACATTGACAACGTTTTCAAGGATCCAGTTGTTTGAGGTGTTCTAGAACATTTCCTCTCACTTCAAAGATGAGTTACTATCTCTTGAAGCTTCTATCTCCAAGACACAGACCTTTTAGAATTTTTTTCATAGAATGAAACATACACATATGAACTGTACAACTTGTTGAATTCATATATAGAGCTACTTATATCAAATAATCAGGACCCAGATCGAGATATGACCTATAATACAAAGTACTAGGAAGATTTTTATTGTCCCAGTAAGTTTTCTCATGCCTTTCCTGATCATTAACGGCCCCCAAAGCTAACAGATATTCTGACTTCCATCACTATAGATTACTTAGCCTGTTTTTAAATTAATCTAAATGGAATCACAGTGTATGTAACTTCAGTGTTGGGTTTATTTTGCTCAAAATACTGTTTGAGATTTGTCTATGGTGATTTTTGTCTCAGTAATTTGTTATTGTGCTATTGCAATATAATGTTCCATTGTATAGTCACATCAAAATAGATCTACCTAGTCTTCTGTTTATGGAAATTCAGGCTGTTTTCAGTTTGTGGGTCTGATGAATAAAGCTTCCATGAATACTCTTGAGTAAGTATTTTTGTGGATGTGTGCGCTATTATTTTGAATATATCATTTGAAGTAAAATTGCTAGTCACAAGGTGAGCATCTATTTCCTTTTATTAGAAACTCTCAAATAATTTTCCAGAGGGGGTATATCTTTTTATACTTCCCCTAGCAACACATGAGATTTTTATAGTTGCTCCACATCCTTGGCAACTGGATTTGGCCAATGTTTTCAAAGTTTGCAGCCATTCTTGTGTATGCATAATAGCATCTCATTGTAGTTTCAGTTTTCAGTTCCCTGATAGCTGATGATGTTGAGTGCCTTTTTATGCATTACTGGTCACATGGGTATCTTCTTTTTAAGAATGTCTATTAAATCTTTGGCCTTGTTGTCTTGTTGGAATATATGTCTTTTAAAAAAATTGTGGTCCATTATATATATTTTGGATATGAGTCCCTCCATCATATATATGTATTATAAATATTATCACAGAGCCTAGGTCTTCTACTTTTACTTTCTTCAACCTGTCTTTTCATGAGGTTCAACTGTAATTTTTTGGGGGGTAGGTAGTACTTCTTACATTCTAAGAAATTTTCCTTTACACAAAGTCACTGATATTTTCCTGTTTTGTTCTGGAACCTGCTGGGCTTATGCCCTTCCATTTATGTCCACCATCCATCCAATTAACTTATATGTATGAGAGTTCATGCTCAAGATTCACTTTGCCTTCACAGGAATACCTCGTGACTTCCACACTGTTAATTGAAAAGAAATCCCTTTCTTTGTTGAAATGCATTGGGACCTTTTTGAAAACTCAATTTCCTGAGTACCTATGGTTCTACTTTTGAATTTTCTGTTTTGTTCCATAGATCCATTTTCCTATTCATATCCAAACACCACATTGTCTTAATAGTGTAGCTTGATAAAAAGTCTTAAAATCTCACTGTATAAATCCTAAAAGTTCTTTATCTTCAAGATTGTCTTGACACTTTAAGTCCTTTGCATTTTCAAGTAATTTTAAAAAGACATCTTGTAAACTTACATAAATAAATCTTGCAGGAATTTGTAATTATATTAAAACTATAGATCAATTTGGTTTCAATGAGTATTCTTTTTTAAAAGTCTTTAAAGGATTTATTTTATTTCATTATTTCATTTTATTTTAAAAGGGGAGAGATTTTTTTTTAATAGGCAGAGTGGACAGTGAGAGAGAGAGACAGAGAGAAAGGTCTTCCTTTTTGCCGTTGGTTCACCCTCCAATGGCCGCCACGGTCGGCGCACCGTGCTGATCCGAAGGCAGAAGCCAGGTGCTTATCCTGGTCTCCCATGGGTGCAGGGCCCAAGGACTTGGGCCATCCTCCACTGCACTCCTGGGCCACAGCAGAGAGCTGGCCTGGAAGAGGGGCAACCGGGACAGAATCCAGCGCCCTGACCGGGACTAGAACCTGGTGTGCCGGCACTGCTAGGTGGAGGATTAGCCTATTGAGCCGCGGCGCCAGCCAAGAGAGAGAGAGATTTCTATTCATTGCTTTACTCCCCAGATGGCCACAACACCCAGGGCTAGGGCAGGCTAAAGCCAGGAGCCTTGAACTCCCTCCGTGTCTCCCACATGGATGGCAGGAACTCAAATACTGCCAGGTGGCTTAGTACTTGGGCCATCATCTGCTGCTTTGCTGGGAGCATTAGTAGGGAGTTGGGTTGGAAATAGAACAGCCAAGATTCAAACTGGTACTCCAATATAAAATACTGGCATTGCAAGTGGTGGCTTAACCAGCTGTGCTGCAACTCCAGCCCCTTCTTTAAGATTTATTTATATATCTGAAAGGCAGAGCAAGAGATAAAGAGGGAGAGATTTTTCATCAGCTGGTTCACTCCCCAACTACCTGCATAGCAGGGGCTGGATCAGGTCAAAGCCAAGAGCCAAGAAATTCATCCGAACTCAAGTATTTAGGCTGGTATATGGTGCTTCCCTGTTTCATTGGCAGGAAGCTGGATCATAAACGGAGGTAGGACTCCATCCTAGACATTCTGAAATGTGATGTGGGTGTCCCAAGCAAAGGCTGAAACCACTATACCACAGTGCCTGCCCCAAAAGGTTATTGATTAGACTTTTAAATTCTCTTTTATTTTGAGGGGAGATTAACATGTAATATTTGCTCATTTTTTATGTAGCACAGTACATGTTCAAATATATACAATGTCAGCAATTAGACTTTGTTTCTTTATCTTTTCTCTGTGTTTATAACCTACCAGATCCTCTCTTCCAATTCTTCATAAGGTATATAATATTGTGAGCTGTACTCACCCCACTGTGCTGTGGAACCCCAGAAATGAAACTAAACTTCTATAGTCAATCTTTGATAAAAGCACCAAAAACACACTGGAGAAAAGACATAATAAATGGTGGGGGGATGGGGCTGGCATTGTGGCATAGTAGGTAAAGTTGCCACCTGCACATTGGCATCCCAAATGGGCAATAGTTCCTGTCCTGACTGGTCCACTTCCAATCTAGTTCCCTGCCACTGACCTTGGAAGAGCAGCAGAGGATGGCCCAAATGTTTGTGTCCCTGCTGCCCATGTGGCCGAAACTCTTGGTGCCTAGCTTTGACCTGGCCCAGCGCTGGCTTTTGTGGCCATCTGGGGAGTGAACAAGTGGATGGAAGATCTCTAAGTCTCTCCCCCTCTCTGTAACTCTATCAAACTAAATAAATTAATCTATAAAAAATTTAAAAATGAATAGTGGTGGGGAAACTGGATATCCAGTTGCAGAAGACTGATACCAGGCCTTCTTCCTGTCCCCACCTTCTACCCTATATAAAAATCAGCTCAAAATGGATCAAAGATCTAAATATAAGACCCAAAACTGTAACTACTAGAAGAAAACATAAGGGAGACGCTCCAAGACATTGGCAAACGAAGCAATTATTTGGGTTAGACCTGAAAAGCATAGGCAACAGAAGCAAAAACAAATGATATTTTGTCAAATAATTACATTGTTATTATTAATTTTAATAAAAATTATAATGTAATGATTCTACAGAATGAAGGACAGCCTTTTGATGCTTTATGTACAGAATCTTATATGCAAATTTGTATATATTTATAATCTATACATTTTTTCTCACTTTATAACAATGGCTAAGACTTCAAGTATGATGTTGATAAAAACCAAGATAGTGAAAATCATTGCTCTCATTGCCTTTTTCCCAATTTTATCAATTTATCAATCTGTAAGTGGATTGCCATCCACCATCTTACTTAAATTATGCAGTGCTTTATCAAACTTTGGGTAAAAGTGTTCTGGGCTGCAGTCAGAGCCATCACTCCTTTAGAATTTTCTAGTACATGGTTTGGAGATATATTCCCAAATGTGACAAATGCTGTCTAGGTTTCCACCTCCAGTTATTATGTTGAAGACTTTGACAGATGGTTGTTCCTAGGGTAAATTTAACAAAAATTTAAATAAATGAATATTTTAATATGTTTGTTTTTTATGTACACAGCAATATAGATTAGAAAGAATAAAGAATTTCCACGTATCCACTTATCCCCCACCAACTATCAATATCCCATACCAGAATGCAACTTTCATTCTGATTGATGAACCTCCATTGAAATATCATTATTAGCCAAAGTCCATATATTAGGAATGCTCTTAATGATGTGTATACTATAGGTTTTAACAAATATGTAATTGCATGTGCCCACTGTTATCATGTAATCCAGAATAGTTTTTGCTGCCTTAAAAATCCTCTGTTCCATGCCTATTCAACCCCTCAAACCCTAGCAACTACTGATCATTTTATTATTTCCATGGATTTGTTTTTCCCAGAATGTCATGTAGTTGGAATTGTACAGTGTGTAGCCTTTTTAGGTTGGCTTCTTTCACTTAGTAATATGGATTTAAATTTCCTCCATGTGTTCTAGTAGCTTGAGAGCTCCTTTTGGCATTGGATAATATTCTTTTACCTGGAGGCACCACCGTATATTCATCCACTGACCTAGTGAAGGACATCTTGTTTTCTTCCAATTTTTGACAACCTTTAATAAAACTATTATAAATGTTTACATGTAAGGTTGATAAAGACATACATTTACAACTCATTTGGGTGAATACCAGAAAGGTGATTGCTGGATTATATGATAAGGGTGTTCTTAGTTTCTTACTACAAACTGTCTTTTCTTTTTTTAAACTTATATTTAGCAAATATAAATTTCCAAAGTACAGCTTATAAATTACAATGGCTTTTCCCCCCATAACTTCCCTCTCACCTGCAACCCAGCCAACTCCCACTCCCTCTCCCATTCACATCAAGATTCATTTTCAATTCTCTTTATATACAGAACATCAATTTAGTATATATTAAGTAATGATTTCAACAATTTGCACCCACACAGAATATAAAGTGTAAAATACTGTTTGAGTACTAGTTATAGCATTAATTCACATTGAACAACACATTAAGGACAGAGATCCTGCATGAGGAGTAAGTGCACAGTGACTCCTGTTATTGACTTAACAAATTGACACTCTTGTTTATGGAGTCAGTAATCTCCCTAGGCTCTAGTCATGAGTTGCCAAGGCTAGGGAAGCCTTGAGTTCGCCGACTTCAATCTTACTTAGTCAAGGCCATAGTCAAAGTGGAGGTTCACTCCTCCCTTCAGAGAAAGGTACCTCCTTCTTTGATGGCCTGTTCTTTCTACTGGGATCTCACTCACAGAGATCTTTTAGTTTTTTTTTTTTTTTTTTTTTTTTTTTTTTTTTTTTTTTTTTTTTTTGCCAGAGTGTCTTGGCTTTCCATGCGTAAAATACTCTCATGGGCTCTTCAGCCAGATCTGAATGCCTTAAGGGCTGATTCTGAGGCCAGAGTGCTATTTAGGACATCTGCCATTCTATGAGTCTGCTGTGTATCCCGCTTCCCATGTTGGATTGTTCTCTCCCTTTTTAATTCTATCAGTTAGTATTAGCAGACACCAGTCTTGTTTATGTGATCCCTTTGACTCTTAGACCTATCAGTATGATCAATTGTGAACTGAAATTGATCACTTGGACTAGTGAGATGGCATTGGTACATGCCATCTTGATGGGATTGAATTGGAATCCCCTGGCACATTTCTAACTCTACCATTTGGGGCAAGTCAGCTTGAGCAGGTCCCAAATTGTACATCTTCTCCCACTTATTCCCACTCTTATATTTAACAGAGATCACTGTTCAGTTAAATTTAAACACCTAAGAATAATTGTGTGTTAATTACAAAGCTCAACCAATAGTATTAAGTAGAACAAAAAAATACTAAAAGGGATAAAGTATTAAGTTGTACATCAACAGTCAGGACAAGGGCCGATTAAGTCACTACAAACTGTCTTTTAAAATGAGTATACCACTTTGTGCTTCTACCAGTAATAAATTAGAGTTCCTATTGTTCTTCATTCTCACCATCCTTTGATGTTGCCAGTCTTTTGAATTTTGACCATACTAATAGATAGTAGTATGTCAATGTTTTAATTTGAAATTTCCCTACTGACATATGATGTGAAGCCTCTTGTTATATTATTTATTTGCCATCTATACATGTTTTTTTGGTAAGGTATCTTTTCAGGTTTGGAGGCCATTTTTAAAATAGACTGTTCATTTTCTTATTGCTATACACTGACTGTTTATGTCTCCCTAAAATCCACATGTCAAAACCAAATCCCCATGTGGTGGTGTGCAGAGGTTGGCCTTCTGGAGCAGATTAGATCATGAGGGAGGATCCCTCATGAATGGTGTTAGTACTCAAAGAAGAGGAGCGTCACAGAGGTCTCACCCCTCCCACCATGTCAGACACAGTGGTAAATGCTCGTGTCTGAACCAGGAAGTAGGCCTTCATCAGATCCCAAATCTGTCAGCATCTTAACTCTGCATTTCCCAGCCTCCAAAACTGTACAAAATAAAATTCTGTTTTGAATAAGATAGATGCCCAAACTATAATATTCCACTATAGGAAGCTGAATAGACTAACACATTTACCACTGAGTTTTAAATACTTTTGCATAGTTCAGACAACAGTCCTTTATCAGATGTCTTTTGAAAATATTTCTGATAATATTGCTATATGGCTTATCTTTTTATTTTCTTGGCAATATTTTTATACAGCAGAAGGTTTCAGTTTTAATGAAGTCCAGCTTATCAACTATTTCCTTCATGGAGCATGTCTCTGGTGTTGTATCTAAAAAGTTATCTCCATACCTGAAGTCATCTAGATTTTTTTCCTACGTTATCTTTTTTCCAGAAAAAGTTTTATTCTGGGGCTGGCACTGTGCTGTAGTGAGTTAAGTCTCCACCTGCGGTGGCGGCATCCCTTATGGGGCTCTAGTTTGAGTCCCTCCTCCAATCTAGCTCCCTGCTGATGGCCTGGGAAAGCACTGGAAGATGGCCCAAGTTCTTGGACCCCTGTTTCCATGTGGGAAACCCTGAAGAAGCTCCTGGCTCTGTATCAGTTCAGCTCCAGCCATGGCAGTCATTTTGGGAGTGAACCAGCACATGGGGGAACCTCTGTCTATGTCTCCCTCTCTAACTCTGCCTCTCAAATAAATAAATAGATCTTTTAAAAAATATAAAGATTCATTTATTTGAGAGGCAGAGTTAGAGAGAGAGAGAGAGAGATCTTCTATCCACTGGTTCACTCCCCCAATGATTGCAACAACAGGAGCTGGGACAGTCCAAAGCCAGCAGCCAGGAGATTCTTCCAGGTCTCCCTGTAGGTTTGGGGCCTAAGCACTTGGGTCATCCTCCACTGCATTCCAAGGCACATTAGAAGGGAGCTGGATCAGAAGTGGAGCAGCCAGAACTCGAATAGACACCCATATGGGATGCCGGTGCTGCAGGCAGTGGCTTAATCCACTATGCCACAACACTGGTCTGCTCCTATATTGTCTCACTGGAGCTTAATAGTTTTTTGGTTTTACACTTAAATCTATGATCCATTATACATGAAATGTTTGAGAATATATAAGGTTTGCATCTGGACTTACTTTTTGGCATGTGGATCCAGTAACTGGAATGAATAAAAGAGACTATTTTCTCCAAGGTCCTATATTTTGAAAACATGTTAGAGCACTGTGTACGCAAAAAAGTGTAAAGGAAGTAAATTCCAGAGTGGGACACGTGCTTTCAGATGGACAGAAATTTCATTTACTTTTCACAGCAATTCTGTGACACAGAAATTATTACTAAATTACTTGCTCAAGGTCACAAAGTCCAATCCCCAATAGTGCAAAGTAAATGAAAAAAATCACCAGTGACCTCCTATTTGCCAAAACCAATTTAAACACCTTAGCGCTTATCTCGCTGGCAACATTTTGACAATGCTAACTCTAATTTTCTTGAAAATCCTCCCCCTGGACTCCCACAACACTGAAATTTTCCTTTTTCTCTCTGGCCCTTTCTTCTCATTTCTTATGTATTCCAGAGTTTCACCTTTGGCGTTCTACTCACCAGTGCCTTCCCTAGGATATGACCTTTCTCCAATGGGTCAAAACAGTGCTAATGATACCCTGAAAATTTATTACCAGTTCATATATTTCTCCTTATTGCCTAGCAAGATCCCCACTTCAATTTCTCACAGCAACTAAAAGCAACCTGTTGAAAACTGTCACAATGTCCATCTGTCAATCTGTCATGTTGTTTAGTACACAGAATAAAACCACCAGGAGAATTCTCAAGATGGAAAATTGGACATAAGCCTAACTCTACTACTCCTATTTTCAATCACTAATTTATTTCTAACCATCCCTTCTGTCCATTCCCACTGCTAATTTTTTGTTCCAGATTTTTCTCATTCCTTGCCTATTTAAGCAATCCCCTAGCCTCTCTTCTGCTTCAAGCCTGATTCCTCTCCAAGCCATCATCTATCATTCTGTTAGGATGACTTCTCTAAAGCCACACTTGTTCATGTGCCCCTTCTATTTCAAACTCTTCAACAGCATCCCATTGGCTTTGAGAAAAAGAAAACAGGTCACTAAACATGGTTGCTAAGCCATCCAGGAGAGAGTCTAATGTTCTCTTTGATGTCAGTCCTCATGACTACCATTTGCATTTCCCAAAGCCAGCATGCTCTCCTACCGGAGACCCTTCTCCTGGGCCATTTCTTCTAGCTCTGGGAATTAGGCTTCTTCTTTATGCCCTCATCACCATCTGTTATGCAACTTATTGTGCTTTATTTTAGTGACACGTTTACTTCTGTGCTTCCTTGTGTCACTGTAGACACCTTAGGGCCAAGCTCAACTTGGCTTTAGCGTCTCCAGCCTCTTTACTTTGGTGGGCACCTTCTGAATGAGTGAGCCTTGCAGTCCCTTATCCACAGCTGAGCTTCCTGCTCTAATGCCTTTGACTGCCATTCTCACTGAGGCTGGGGCTCTTTATGCCTCAGTGTGATAACACAGTTCCTCCCTTATTTTCAGTGGCCTTGTTTTATCGTATCGGAAACAGTTCTGCTGTGGTTCTTTCTTAAGTGATACCCCATTATCATACTTCTACTCACTGACATCTGGCTTTCGTTTTGAAGATCTAGGCTCTGATTTTGATTGGATCTCTTTGTAGATAGCTCACCATTCTCTGTGATCTTGTGACCAACTTTATTGCAGTTTGGAGCTCCCCTAGATAACAGCTGAAAATGTCAGCCAATTTCTTTTTTTTTTAACTTTTATTTAATGAATATAAATTTCCAAAGTACGATTTATGGATTGCAATGGCTTCCCCCCCATACCGTCCCTCCCACCCACTACCCTCCCCTTTCCCACTCCCTCTCCCCTTCCATTCACATCAAGATTCATTTTCGATTATCTTAATATACAGAAGATCAGCTTAGTATACATTAAGTAAGGATTTCAACAGTTTGCTCCCACACAGAAACATAAAGTGAAAAATAATAGATGATTTTTTTTTAAATGGTGATGAAATCAGATCAGACCTATTGTCATGTTTAATCCCAGTGAGAGTCAAGTTGGGAGTTGATAATTTTTTTTTTTTTTACAGAGGATCAGTTTAGTATACATTAAGTAAAGATTTCAACAGTTTGCACCCCCATAGAAACACAAAGTGAAATATATTGTTTGGGTACTCGTTATAGCATTAAAACTGATGCCATAGACAGGAGTGTCAATTGGTAAAGTCAACAACAGGAGTCACTGTGCACTTACTCCTCATGTAGGATCTCTGTCCTTAATGTGCTGTGTATTGAGATTTAATGTCAGCCAATTTCTGCCAAAGAGCTACCCTCTGCTGCCCATTGGCCTCTGTTTGCCAACTTAATAGTAAGTGGTCCCTGGGTTATAGGTACCTAGAAATAAAACAGCCACAAAACTATTATACCAAGGGTTTGGGGTAGTTGGATTGGTTACAAATGTGTAATTTAGGGTTATATTCTAAGTACATATCTAGAAGAAATTGTTGGCACAAATTAAGGGGAAAATGAGGTGGATTTATAATCAGCAAATGGAAAGGAGGAATAGAGCCAAGAATTAATGAGTACCATAGAAAACAACAAACAGTGAAGAAATTGAAGAACCAAGAAACATGTTTCCATGCTCAGATATTCCTAGAAGCATCTTTAGAGTAGTTGTTCAAGGGGGACTCTCATCGGGGGCTTCTAAATCATAGTATGAGGCTCCAGCCCCTTGGATAACTACGTGTGAGGAGATCTACATCTCTGGTGTGTGGAGGTAGCAGAAGGCGGCTGAGGTGTGTCATGGGATGGGTGAAGAAAAGGTTCGGCAACCACACCGCCTGTATTTGAACACTGGATCCACCACTTGCTAGGACAAATTTTGCAATATGTGCCTCAGTGTTCTCACGTTGGGGATGACATACTTACCATGGTATATCAGAATATACTGAGAACCACATGGAATAATTATTAGAAATTACCAGCACACAGAATTCAGTGCATGTCAGATGCTGCTGATGTGATTATTATTTTCCTTCGTGTGCCAACATTCTGATCACTGAGTTGGCTCAAGAATAATCAAAAAGGATTTGGTTGTGCATAACCCTAAATTACAGGGTAGGAAGGCTGGTTCAGTTTCAGCTATTAATTCCCACCACCCTTTGCAAGTCAGTCCTGGTCTGTGTGCTCTGAGATCTATCCCCGCCTTTCCTCATTCACCTCTGTATTGCGGGTGGTATGCCAGTCTTCCGTGCCTGACTCAGATTGCACAAAGCATTAGAAGAGGATTAGCAGATGGGAAGAAGAGTGGTCTTGTGTATCTCAGGAGTTCTCTGGCAAGCGCTACATTTCTTTTCCAACTCCAAATCCAGATCCCACCAGACAAGGGCATCAAGGTTCTACCTTCCATCAAGCTCTGATAACTCTGCCTGCTCCTTTTCCCTTCCACTCCAAGGTGGGAGTGGCTACCTACTCTGGCTAGTGTCTGGGTTCTCTGCCAGCTTTTGTGCCAGTCCCTGTGCAAACAACCCTGTGCATTACATTCTCTCATTGTAAAAATAGTGTTTTACGTTTTCTGGTTTTGAATCTGACCGTCGTCCTCCCCAGCCCTGTCCCAGGCATCCCGTTACTTTCTGCAGGCTTCTTGAAGTTGAGGGACCCTATCTGGAGCTTGTGCAGCTTGAAGACGTGGGCATTGACTGACTGCCTCCCTCCCAGCTCTGGAAATTCTTAGACTCAGGATTGGAAGACCCTCCGTGTGCACAGAGGCTGTGAGGCAGCAGTGTTCCCTAGCCTGATCTGTGTGGGATGATTCCCCAACAGTCCCAAACATTGCCACTATCTATATGACAGCAAAGAAATGTTTTGGCAGAAGCCAGTCTGGGCATCAAAATGCTGAGGCCCATATGTTTCTGCTAACTTCCTGCCAAAATGTTGTTGTTTGACTTATAAAGAGTATAACTTTTTAAATTCAGGATAAAAAAGGCACTCCAACTCAGGGATATATTTTAAGTTCCCCAAAAAAGCAAGCAAAAATACATTTAAAATATAATTTAAATGATCAGTGGGAGTGATTGACATTGGTGAATAAGGAAAATGAATAAAAGACATACAATTCCTGCTGTCAGTCTCATCCTGGACTTTAAACCTTAAGGACTCACCCATGCACAATAACCTGACTCAAGATGAAATTACACTCGATCTTAGCCAAAAGGCCGAGAAGCAATCAAGATAAAATTGGAGACAAGTATTTCAATGTGCTGTATCTTCCTGCTTGTGCTCAACCAACGTTTGCATACCTCTGTTCTCCCTGATATTTGGATTCTGGACTCTTCCCCACAGTAGATACATCCCTGTGTTTCCTCCCTCTGTCCTCCATCCACTGGGGACTCACTAATCCCCTGCCCTCTTTCTGTTTATTAAGCTTAAGCTTACCACTCTGCTCTCACATCTGCTTCCTATCTTGACTGTGGTGGCCACCTCTTTGGATTCAGTGAAAACATCCCTCCACCCCTCAAGAGCCTAACAGTTGGGCAGGCCTGGGCTTTGATGTCCTCCTGCCAATCAAGGAGAATCCAGCACAAATATGATCAAGGGGCAGACAGCTAGCCTCACAGTTAAGATGCCAGTTAAGACCCCCAGGTCCCTACATTAGAGTACCTGAGTTTAATACCCATCCCTTGTGGCTTGTGACTCCAACTTCTTGCTAATGAAGACCCTGGCAGAGAGAAAATGATGATGACTCAAGTAGTTGTGACATCAACCCTGACATCAGTGTGGGAGGTTTGCATTGTGTTACCAGCCCCTAACTTCCACCTGGTCCAGTCCATGTCATTATGGGTATTCAGGGAATGAACCCGTGGATGATTCCCCTTGCTTCTAAAATAACTCACTAAAAATTTAAATAGACCAAGAAGGACAGGGGTGACAGAACCTAGTACACAAGGATAGCTCAACAAAGGCAAATAAGCAAATTATCTTTTCATTACCTTGTCAGAAGCAACTTAAGGAATATGCAGGATTTGTCAATAAATAAAAAGATGTTAATAAGGAACTGAATATCAAATGAATATCCATTATTCAGAAAATCCAAGGAAAATAATTTTAAAAACAGGCTGTAAGGCTGGTGCTGCGGCATAGCGGGTAAAGCTACCGCCTACCGTGCCAGCATCCCTTATGGGTGCTGGTTCAAGTCCTGACTGTTCCACTTCCCATCCAGCTCTCTGTTATGGCCTGGGAAAGCAGTAGAAGATGGCCCAAGTCCTTGGGCCCCGACACACATGTGGGAAGACCTGGAAGAAGTTCCTGGCTCCTGGCTTCAGTTTGGTGTAGCTCTGGCCGTTGTGGCCACCTGGGGAGTGAACCAGTGGATGGAAGTCTCTCTCTCTGTGTAACTCTGACTTTCAAGTAAATAAATAAATCTTTAACAACAACAACAACAACAAAACAGGCTGTGTACTGTTGGTCCAACTCTATGGGTCATCCACATATAGTCCTCAAAGGTGCCAGCGGTACCTCACTCCGCCTATTCTCTGTAATAATGCTCATTTGTGCGTGAGGAAATCTGGTGGTATCAGAGAGCAATGGCTAAGGAAATAATCTCAACCATTTAGAGACATGAGTTGATGGGTTGTGGGGAGCAACCCGGACTGGACTGAGTTACTGGAATTAAGACTTATTCTATGCATCTGCTCTCCCACAATATGGCACTGGGAGAGGAGAAAACAGTTTCTACGCAGCTGCCTCTTGCCAACTTGAGTGATGACCTCCAGGAGCTGATCCTGCTCCTGATTGGAGGAGAGCAGCGTACTCGGCATGTGGGCAGCCGAGTTAGGATTGGCGGAGGAGGACTATAAAGGAGGAGAGAGACGGCATGCACCAGGAACATCTAGGGGGAACATCTGAGGGAACACCTGTGCAGCCCCCGAGAGAGCCGGCCGGTGGTGTGCCGCTCCCCCGCGGAAGTGGGGAATGTGGCAGGGGGAACCGCCCTTCCACGGAGGTGGAAGGGATGGTAGCCAACCCGGGAAGAACCCGCAGCAAACCCGGGGAGGGCTGAGCAGACAAAAGAACAGCGCAGGGTCCTGTGTCGTTCCTCCATGAAGAGGGGGAGCGACATAATGGTGCCGTGACTCAGATAGGAAGCCTAGGCAGGGTTTAATGTCGTTCCTCCACGAAGACGGGGAGCGACAGGGTGCATATCCAAGTTTTTGAAATCCTGATGCGTCTTAGAGGATCCCAGGCAACTCAGTTTCCTACAGTGATAAACCAGTCACTAACACATCTTTGATGGCCTTTGATTCCTGCTACATCTCAGTTTCCCATTCCTTCCCTGTTTATCCCAGGATTACTTCCTAAAGAAGCTATTTGCTCCAACGTCCTTGTTCCAAGCATTTATTTACAGGAAAACTAATCCAGAGACAATATCATTCCCTCTAGCCTGTGGATCAACCCTTTCTTTCATAACTTTCAGTAGCTATTGAACCTATACTTGAGTTAGAAGTTTTCAAAGCAACACCAGTAAGAAATGCCAAATCTCAATGAAAAATGAATAGCAAAAAGTTAAGAAAGTAACAGACTTCTGACTGCATGCTTCCAATGGCCAAAACTGCTGTCCCTATGCACAAAACCTAGGTAAGTAAGGGATATTCTACTGAGTTTCTATAGACCATATAGAGGCTATTCTATATCTGGTAGTATACTAAGACTTTGTATCAAAGTCATGATATCAAATCCTTGAGATCAATCTATTATGGCTAAATAATAATAAAGCTCACGTTATAATTGAGAAAATAAAGAGTTAATGGTAACTAACTTGTCCAAAACTTTCCATTTCTTTTGTTCACATTTTTGGATAGGATATTTTGTGATATATGTGACAGAGACTGAAAGCTGTATCCCCATAGCTATACATTCCAGGATGTTTTCTAACTTCCCCTGCAGTTAGGTTGGAGCTATTTAAAAATGGTTCTGGGGGCTGGTGTGCTGCAAACCGTTAAGCTGGTGACTGCCTCCAGTCATCCTGTATGGATGGTGGTTTGAGTACCAGCAACTCTACTTCCCATCCAGGTCCCTGCTAATGTGTCTGGGAAGCCAGCAGAAAGGGGTCCATGTGAGAGATCTGGATGGAGTTCTTATCTCCTGGCTTCAGCCTGACCTCGTACTGGCTGTTGTAGCCATTTGGGGAGTGAACCAATAGATAGAAGCGCTCTCTCTCTCTCTCTCGCTCTCTCTCTCTAATTCTGCCTTTTAAATAAGTAAATCTTTTTAAAAAATTATAAAAGGGATAAGGTTCTGGTCCAGGAAGATTGAGTGGAAGTAATGTGAGCCATTTTCAGACCATTCTTAAAGTTTTCCAGTGTGTTGTCTGGCCCTTTCATCCTCCACTTTCAGCCACCATGGAGGCCAGATATTCAAGACAACACAGCCATAAGATAGAAGAGGGACAGCTGTCATGCATAATCCATTGTGCGAGCTGAGAATAGTCTTTACTTTTAATGTCACTGAAAGTTGGGAGGTTGGTCATGCTGGAATAGAGTGATTTCTTTCACATTTAATTTTTGTTGTATCTCTGGAACTCAAGGTACCAGTGGGTAGCATTGGATTAGTAGGTGGCCAGCAGATGGTGAAGAAAGCAATACTGCAAACTAAAAAAAAAAAAAAATCTTAATTTTTGTTATGCAGAGGCAAATCATTTGGAGAGCTTGCCACCCACACTGGTTTGTGAGATGGACCTTGTGGTTACTGGGCTAGCCCCTCTAGGGGGAAATGTTGAAAAACAGTCTGTTAATACTGTGTATTGGCTATTATGTAGAAGACATGAGATAAGAAGAGAAAACTGATCACTTTTCAAACTGAAATCAAGTTCAGAAATGTGAAGCATTACAGGATTATAGAAGCCTACTGCTTCTAGATTTCAAAAGGTACAAAGTACAATTTTAAAAGCTTCAAGCAGCAAACAGCCAATCTGCGTGGATAAACTGACTCTGAACACAGATCAGATAAGGCGGTACTGGAATTCCTCCCGAAGCTCTGAGGCTAGACTATAAACTGCCTTTGAGGGCTGAAATACACCAAAACCTTTGGTTTCCCACAATCCATAAGCAAAAGAGCAGAAGCAGGCATTGAAGGCTGCACATCCTGGAGATGATTTCTCATACCCCATTTAGATGTAGCCCAAGATGATAAACAAGGGAAAAACTTCAGAGGACAGAATCAGAGAAATTGCCTCATCCGGGCTGGCACTGTGGCTCACTTGGTTAATCCTCCGCCTTCGGCGCCGGAATCCCATATGGGCGCCGGGTTCTAGTCCCGGTTGCTCCTCTTCCAATCCAGCTCTCTGCTGTGGCCCGGGAGTACAGTGGAGGATGGCCCAAGTGCTTCGGTGCCTGCACCTGCGTGGGAGACCAGGAAGTAGCACCTGGTTCCTGGCTTTGGATCAGCACAGCTCTGGCTGTAGCTGCCATTTGGAGGGTGAACCAACGGAAGGAAGACCTTTCTCTCTGTCTCTCCCTCTTACTGTCTGTAACTCTACCTGTCAAATAAATAAAAAACCTTAAATTAAAAAAAAAGAAATTGCCTCATCCAAAATGTGTTCAGCAGAATCCCAGAACTCCCAACCTGTGATCACTTTGGGCCTTCTTTCTTCCCTGTTATAAATGAAAGTATTTATTCTGGGAGTGCTGTATCCATTCCATCATGGAACATTGGATGGGGCGGATAATTCATCTTTTTTTAAAAAAAAGATTTTATTCATTTGAAAGACAGAGTTTCAGAGAGAGGCAGAGACAGAGAGAGATGTGTTCCATCTGATGGTTCACTGCCTAGATGGCCACAACAGCCGGAGCTGTGCCAATCCAAAGCCAGGAGCCAGGAGCTTCCTCCATGTCTCCCACGTGGTTGCAGGGGCCCAAGGACTTGGGCCATCCTCCACTGCTTTCCCAGGCCATATCCAGAGAGCAGGATTGGAAGAGGAGCAGCCAGGACTAGAACTGGCACCCAAATGAGATGCTGGCGCTTCAGGCCAGGGTGCTAACCCGCTGTGCCACAGTGTCGGCCCCTAGATAGTTCATCTTTTTAAAATTCATCAATCTCTGGGCCAGGAGAAATCAAGTGCAGTCATGATAGAAACTCATATCTATTACCAAGAGATCATGTATTTGAATCTGAATGCAGTGAATTTGTTCATTTATTTATTAGTTTTAACAGAATCAATGTAGCTTACAGATAAAATTCTAAGAATATAATGCTATTACTCCCCTCCCTCTCCCACATTTCCTCCTGCCCTCTTTCTTTCAGCCTTTCTGCCTTTTTTTTTTAGTTTTTGAGATAACATTTTAAATTGACACAACAATAAAAAGGCTTAAAACTTCATTGAATAAGTAGGTTAATAAGTTTAAAGCAAAAAAGACCCTAGTTTAGTTGGAATACGGACAATGCTATAAATAATAACTGAATGGTAAAATGACCATTTTACCCATATTCAGTATATTTCAAAGAAATCACAGATCATTAAAAAAGAAGTGGCATAACATTCTGATTGTTGGTTTCACAAATTTTACAACACTATATGTGCAGCAATACTGATACACAGACTTTCCTTTTTTCTTTCGTTATTTGTTTTTTTTTTAATTTTTAGCTCCCACATATAAGGGAGAGCATGCGGTATCTGTCTTTCTGGGTCCAGCCCATTTCACTCAACATGATGTCCTCAAGTTACAAAGATTTTACTACAAATGGTAGAATTTCAATTTTTTGGTAGCTGAGTAATATTCTATTGTGCATATATACACCACATTTTCTTTATCCATTCATCTGATGATGGACACTTTGGTTGGTTCCAAATTTTGGCTACTGTAAACTATATAGCCTGTTATAGAGCTTAACCCCCCCCCCCACACACACACCCCACAGGATTGTCTTGATTACTGGGTCTTTTGTGATTCCAAATGAATTTTAGGATTGTTTTCTATAATTCTGTAAAGAATGCCATTGGTATTTTAATAGGGATAGCATTGAATCTGTAGATTGCTTTTATTTTATAAATATAAATTTCAAAAGTACAGCTTTTGGATTATAGCGGTTTCCCCCATAACCTCCCTCCCACCCACAAACCATCCCATCTCCCACTCCCTCTCCCATCCCATTATTCATCAAGATTCATTTTTAATTATCTTTATATACAGAAGATCAACTTACTAAATACTAAGTAAAGATTTCAACAGATTGTACCCACACAGACACACAAAATATAAAGTACTGTTTGAAGACTAGTTTTACCATTAATTTGCATAGTACAGCACATTAAGGACAGAGATCCTACATGGGGAGCAAGTGCACAGTGACTCCTGTTGTTGATTTAACAATTGATACTCTTATTTATGACATCAGTAATCACCCGAGGCTCTTGTCATATGCTGCCAAGGCTAAGGAAACCTCGAGTTCAAACTTCAACCTTATTTAGACAAGGCCATAATCAAAGTGGAAGTTCTCTCCTCCCTTCAGAGAAAGGTACCTCCTCCTTTGATGGCCCATTCTTTCTTCTGCGATCTCACTGAGATCTTTCATTTAGGTCATTTTTTGCCACAGTGTCTTGGATTTCCATGCCTGAGTAACTCATATGGACTTTTTAGCCAGATCTGAATGCCTTAAGGGCTGATTCTGAAGCCAGAGTTCTGTTTAGGGTACTTGCCATTCTATGAGTCTGCCGTTTATCCTGCCTCCCATGTTGGCAAATACAAGAGCTATCTGCACCTCAGTGTTTATTGCAGCTCAATTCACAATAACTAAGACATAGAATCAAACTAAATGGTCATCAACAGAAGACTGGATAAAGAAATTATGAGATATGTACTCTATACAATACTATACAGCAGTAAAAAATGAAATCTTGTCATTTGCAACAAAATGCAAGAATCTGGTAAACATCATGCTGAGTGAAATAAGCCATTCCCAAAGGGACAAATATCATATGTTCTCCCTGATCTGTGACAGCTAACTGAGCACCTAAAAGGAAACCTGTTGAAGTGAAATGGACACTATGAGAAACAATGACTTTATCAGCCCTTGTCCTGACTGTCAAGGAACAGCTTACTATTTTATTCTTTTCAGTATTTTTTTCTATTTAATACCATTGGTTGAACTCTAACAATTTTTCTTTGGTGTTTAAATTTAACTGAAAATTGATCCCTGTTAAAAATAAGAGTGGGAATAAGAGAGGGAGGAGATGTACAGTTCGGCACATGCTCAATGGGATTTACCCCTAATGGTAGAGCTAGAAACTTGCCAGGGGATTCCAATTCAATCCCATCAATGTGGCATGTACCAATGCCATCTCACTAGTCCAAGTGATCAGTTTAAGTTCATAATTGATCATAAAGATAGTACTAAATGTCAAAGGGATCACATAAATAATACCAGTGTCTGCTAATAATTGATATAATTTAAAAGGTAGTATAGACATTTTAATGATATTGATTCTTCCAATCCAATGTTTTGGTATGTCTTTGATAACTTCTTTCATCAATGCTTGAAAATTTTCATTATAGAGAGCTTCACTTCTTCAGTTCAATTTATTCCTAAATATTTGATTTTTTTTTGGCTATTGTGAATGGGATTCCTTTTTTAATTCTGAATGCAGTGAATTTGGGGTTAGCTCTCTTGGGGAAGGGGGTGAGTAGCTTCTATGTTTATGAGGGACGAGCAGAATATCTGGAAACCATAAAGGAGACTGGAATAGAGCTGCTGATGCTGTACACACTTGCTCCTATCCATGTCCCAGCCTCTCTAGTGGTTAGGCTGGGGCCCTGTGCCTGGGCTGTGAACACTGAATAAATGTAGGGTCGCTCCATCTGGTGGTCCAATAGTCTTCCTCCGTGGTATGACAGTAGAAGCCTCCTGTTCCCGATAGTGTTGACAGATGTAAGGGACTGCCTCACCCACACTGGACTTCCTGTGAGCTAGAAAGATTCACTTAATTAAGACACTGAGATTTCAGTGTTTGTTTGTAACCATAAAAACTTAGTCTATAATACTGAGTAATATCCTCTCCTACTCTGTCAGTGATTATTAGCAATCTGAGAAATTTTAAATACTTTTTAAAACTAGAGAAATGGATGATTTTGAAGCATCCTTGCCCCTACGAAGGCTGAAGGTATACAGACAGGTGACTCTAAGTAAATTTGGGATGAAGGTAGACAGATCTTTTTGTATTTTACAGCAGAAATTATGTTTAAGAAAAAAAGATTTTAGAGTTTAAGATGACATTTTATATAAATGGAAAGTCAAATTCAAATGTCTAAGTCTTACCAGACAATTTTTGGAGAAAGCTATTCTGAAAAGGTTACACTCTGCCATTACTGAAAAAATTTGGCTTAGCCACTATATTAGTTTTCTCTTGCCTCCAACAAAAGCTTTGTCTTCCTGCTTAAAGTCTTCTTGCTTTTAAGGCACAAATCCATGAATTTGCTCAAGAACAATTTTCAGCAGCGTTATTCTATCTCCTAGGCCAGGGAAGAGACTTGATTAAGATGAATTACAGCATTGTGTTCAGCAAGACTGAACAATGTAGGTAGGGTTCCTTATGCACCTTCGAAGTCCTTGACAATGCTATAGACTGACATTCTTACCTAGAATTCTAGATATCTTATCATCAGATGATATAAAGTAACTATACTGTGGCAGAATCCAGCCAACCATCTGGTGACAACAGTTCTGTTTCACATTTTATGTTAGTTTCTTTAGTGACATTTTTGGTATTTATTAACTAAAAATTGGAATAAAGGCTAGCCATTCAAGGATGCCACAGTTCTTACCCTACAAAGAAGCCTAGACACGTGATTGTGTATCCATTGGTGAAATCCATAGTACTCCTGGGCCTGGAATTTGGAAATTGCCAGCTTATAAACATTGCTTCATTGAATTATACTTTTTTTTTTTTTTGGACAGGCAGAGTGGACAGTGAGAGAGAGAGAGACAAAGAGAAAGGTCTTCTTTTTCCGTTGGTTCACCTCCCAATGGCCTCTGCGGCCGGTGCACTGTGCTGATCCGAAGCCAGGAGCCAGGTGCTTCTCCTGGTCTCCCATGTGGGTGCAGGGCCCAAGCACTTGGGCCATCCTCCACTGCCTTCCCGGGCCACAGCAGGGAGCTGGACTGGAAGAGGAGCAACGGGGACAGAATCCGGCGCCCCAACCAGGACTAGAACGTGGGGTTCCAGTGCCACAGGCGGAGGATTAGCCCATTGAGCCGCGGCACTGGCTGAATTATACCATGTGCATGACAATAAACCTTCCTTTCTCCCATGTTATGGTCATGAATGAATCCCACATTTTGTGATATTAGTATCTATGTTCTCTCTCTTTTTTTTTTAACTTTTATTTAATGAATATAAATTTCCAAAGTACGATTTATGGATTACAATGGCTTCCCCCACATACCGTCCCACCCACCCACTACCCTCCCCTTTCCCACTCCCTCTCCCCTTCCATTCACATCAAGATTCATTTTCGATTATCTTAATATACAGAAGATCAGCTTAGTATACATTAAGTAAGGATTTCAACAGTTTGCTCTCACACAGAAACATAAAGTGAAAAATAATAGATGATTTTTTTTTAAGTGATGATGAAATCAGATCAGACCTATTGTCATGTTTAATCCCAGTGAGAGTCAAGTTGGGAGTTGATAATTTCTTTTTTTTTTTTTACAGAGGATCAGTTTAGTATACATTAAGTAAAGATTTCAACAGTTTGCACCCCCATGAAAACACAAAGTGAAATATATTGTTTGAGTACTCGTTATAGCATTAAATCTCAATACACAGCACATTAAGGACAGAGATCCTACATGAGGAGTAAGTGCACAGTGACTCCTGTTGTTGACTTTACCAATTGACACTCCTGTCTATGGCATCAGTAGTCTCCCTATGCTCCAGTCATGAGTTTCCAAGGCTATGGAAGCCCTCTGAGTTCTCCGATTCTTATCTTGTTTAGACAAGGTCATAGTCAGAGTGGAGGTTCTCTCCTCCATTCAGAGAAAGGTACCTCCTTCTTTGAAGACCTGTTCTTTCCACTGGGATCTCACTCGCAGAGATCTTTTGCCAGAGTGTCTTGGCTTTCCATGCCTGAAATACTCTCATGAGCTTTTCAGCCAGATCCGAATGCCTTTAGGGCTGATTCTGAGGCCAGAGTGCTATTTAGGACATCTGCCATTCTATGAGTCTGCTGAGTATCTCACTTCCCATGTTGGATCACTCTCCCCTTTATTTATTCCATCGGTTAGTGTTAGCAGGTACTAGACTTGTTTATGTGCTCCCTTTGACTCTTAGTCCTTTCATTATGATCAATTGTGAACTGAAATTGATCACTTGGAATAGTGAGATGGCATTGGTACATGCCACCTTCATGGGATTGAATTGGAATCCCCTGGTATGTTTCTAACTCTACCATTTGGGGCAAGTCAGCTTGAGCATGTCCCAAATTATACATCTCTTTTTTTTTTTTTAAAGATTTATGCATTTATTTGAAGGACAGAGAGAGAGAGAGATCTATCTTCCATCTGCTGGTTCACTCAAATTGCCACAACAGCCAGGGCTGGGTAAAGCTGAAGCCAGGAGCCAGGAGCCTCTTCTAGGTCTCCCATATGGATCCAGGGGCCCAAACACTTGGGCCATCTTCTATTGCTCTCCCCCAGTGCCCAACATGAGCTGCAAAGGAAGTGGAGCAGCCAGTATTCGAACCAGCACTCATACGGGAAGCTGGCACTGCAGGAGTAGGCCTAAACTTATGTGCCACAGCACCAGCCCCGTATCCCTGTTTAAGAGAAAACAGTATATATTATTAATAATATCTACATATGAAGTGAATGTGACAAAATGTTAAAAACAGTTGAATCTTAAAATGAAAAAGATGTATAAAGCTTGAATGACAACCACAGTTTATCCTACATTAACCAGTTGGCTGACACAGGTGTTCAAACTGGATTCTGGGGCCAGTGCTGCGGCGCAGTGGGTTAATGCCCTGGCCTGAAGCGCTGGCATCCCATATGGGTGCCGGTTCTAGTCCTGGCTGCACCTCTAACGATTCAGCTCTCTGCTATGGCCCTGGATAGCAGAAGATGGGCCAAGTCCTTGAACCCCTGCACGCACGTGGGAGACCAGGAGAAGCTCCTGGTTCCTGGCTTCGGATCAGCTCACCTCTGACCGTTGCGATTATTTGGAGAGTTTAACAGCAGAATGGAAAACCTCTCTCTCTGGCTCTACTTCTCTCTAACTCCATCTTTCAAATAAATAAAGTAAATCTTTAAAAAAACCTGGATTCTGTACCTTTGTTTGTCTATATTATAATCTTACAGCAAATATGCTGTGGCCAACAGAGCGTTCTGTTAGCCATTGGAATAATCACTGGTGTTCTTGTAAGAAAACTGAAGTACAGATCACAAAACACTTGCTCTAGCCATTGGTCTGTCATCTGCTTTCTAATTGCCAGGTAGAGAAAGAAACTTCACAAAGCGTCTCATTTGCCCCAAACCCACTGTTGTTTTGTATTCCTTCCTTCTTTCTCTTATCAGTACTAGCATCTCCATAAAGACACTTTTTCAGAAATGTGCTTTGATCATATTCTTGTTAAGAAACTAATTCCTAATGTTGACACTATTGGGTACCCATAAAACCTCTCTTTTTTCCAGAACCCTCATTTTTTCAAAAAGAAAGCCACCAACATTAAAGATTTCTCTTTTGCTGTCAAGTAGCTACCTTTTTTTTTTTTTTTTTTTTTTTTTTTTTTTTTTTTTTGGACAGGCAGAATAGACAGTGAGAGAAAGAGAGAGAAAGGTCTTCCTTTGCCGTTGGTTCACCCTCCAATGGCTGCCACGGCTGGCGCACTGCGGCCGGCGCACCGCGCTGATCCGATGGCAGGAGCCAGGTACTTATTCTGGTCTCCCATGGGGTGCAGGGCCCAAGCACTTGGGCCATCCTCCACTGCACTCCCTGGCCACAGCAGAGAGCTGGCCTGGAAGAGGGGCAACCAGGACAGAATCCGGCGTGCCGGCGCCGCAAGGCGGAGGATTAGCCTAGTTAGCCGTGGCGCTGGCCAAGTAGCTACTTTCGTTGCCAGTGCTACCAGGTGCTTCAGATGTTGGTTGCTGTCTCGAGATGCTCACTAGCAGGAAGCTGGAATGGAAGCAGGGCAGTGGGGCCTGCACTCAGGCACTTCGATCTGGGTTGTGGGTGTCCCAAGCATCAGCCTAAGCCACTGTCTCAGAAGCCCACCACCAGGCCCGAATTCTCCTCCTCCACCTCCTCTCCGACAATGGCCCCCATCCCAGAAAAACCATCTTCAGGCATCTTGCCTTTTCTGGTCCATTTGCAAGGAGCGATTTTTTTCTAGATCATTCCTCACTTGCTTCCTCAGTACTTTCAGGTCTTTGCTCAAATTCCATTTTCTCAGTGAGGCCTTGCATGACCTATTTAAAATTTTAGTTCCTTGCTACAGCCATAGAATCCCATATCCTCCTTTTCTAATGCAGTGGACAGGATATTTCATTCATTTATTTCTTTATTGTCTGCTTCCCCCCACTTAAAATGCAAGTTCCACGGAGGCAAGGATTTTGTCTGGTTATTTATTTATCCAGCACTTAGACCAATGCCTGTGTATGTAATGTAAACTGTGGGATAAAGGACAAAACTGAACTGAGTTTGTGAGTCCATTGACCTCTGAAGGGTCAATGCATTTTGGAAGCACACTCTGAGGAATATAAGGTGCCCGGGAATGCAAAGCCAATGCTGTTCTGATTCATTTTGAGTCTGAAGCAAATGGGAAAAGTCAGTAATACTGAATATTTAACATTTTCATATTTTGTTAGACATCTTTTTTTGCATATTTGTATTTTATTTTTAAACATTGTATTAAGATGCTACTTATCAGATTATTGGTCTTTTTGTGCCCCATTAAATTGTGGGCCCCAGTGAGGTTCCTCATTGACCCACCCCTTAGTCCCAGGACTAAGAATCAGACAGCTCTGGAATTAATCACCAAGTATGTGATGACTGATTGACTGAGAGCCTGGAAGACTCACTGCATGCCTTTCTAAAATGCTCTGGGGTTGATTCTGATCATACAGAGTGTAAAGAAAGCAGACTTTCCAAGTATAATCTTTTAAGGGGAAATCTGCACACAATGCCAAAAGGAGGGATTTCCAGACTGACAACAGGGATTTGGGACAGGGCATTAGTGAAGAAGATGATGATGATGATGAAGATGACATGATGGTATTGGAAATGCCAATGGATTTAATGAGGAATTAGAATATTAAGTCAAAGCCCAAGACAGAAATGACATTTCATCAATTTTTTTCTTTGATATCCTAGACAGTCGAGCTGGAGGCCAAGAAAACCACAGCTCTGCATAAGCCTAACACACAAAGTTTGACTTCCAACAGCAGAGCGGATGGGTGTTTCTTCATGTGTGCACCAGATGAAGTAGCTGGCTTACATTGAAAGGACATGGTGTAGAACAAATACATACTTTATAGGTCTTCTGGGGCAGGGGAGCAGAGAGATGTTCAGAGTTTGAGAGGCATGCAGCAGGGGTAGAGAATGACTGAGGGACCCAAAAACGCATAACCCCTTCTCACGCTCACTCGAAGTCACACGCTCATTGACTAACCACACAAATTCAGTACATAGTCGTTTTTTCTTTTTCTTGACCTGCTGAGGACTTCTGTTAGAACTGAAGTAGCCTAAGTTAAGTGTGTTAAGATGTTAATTCGGCTATTTTTTTGCTGCTAACTATGAGCACACCTTGTTCTAATTGCTCATATTTTATGGCAACAAACCACAGAAACACCATCTTGAGTCCTGCCCCTCCATTGTTGACTTCTCACTCTACTACAGAAGGACATGAACACCTCGAGCACCTGCCAGTCCAGCTGACACAGCTCTTTGACCATAAAAATGTAACGACTATAACAAGCCTTCCAGATAGTGTGTGAAAGACCAGCAGGACACCTGGAGGACTAGCTCCAGAAACATCTGTGAAGGAATGCTGTCAGACAAGCTCCTGCTCTACCTCCCTGGTGCATTGAGAAATGATGTATAAAATGTTTCCTCCACCTGCCACCCTGTAGAAAGAAAATCTTCCAGCAGCTTCTGTCCACCCTCATCTGGGACCCTCTATGTAAGTAGCCTGAATAAACGTTTTATGCTAAATAAGTTTGCTTCTTCAATCTTGAGCCTCAGGATCCCTTCTTTTTACAGGAAGCATTGCACACTCCACTGACTTCAGACACATATGCATTATGATTTAGGTTTCATAACAGGTCTCTGATGCAGACACCTTATATGTTCCTTCTACGGACAAGAACACTGAGGACAGGAAAGTTCCTATAACAAATTTCAGATTGGAGATTTTAAGAATTCAAGGACCTTCCTCTTCACTGCGCTACAGCATTGTCAGCTTTTGGCTTTGGGTCTCTTTACTCTGGAATATCAGAAGAATTTGTCCTTAACCTCATTCATTGACATGTCATGTGGTATCTACTAGACATTGGCCTGGAAGGTGGGTGGCTAAGTTTTTTTCTTCGCTCTATTATGGGCTTCCTTTGTGATTTTAATCAAATCACTTGCTTTCAAGAACTGACCTAAGTTGATTGCAAAATAACGGCTTAACATTAGATTATCTTTCATATTATATTCTTAATTCATACCTTTTATTATTTCATTTCATAATTTAATGTACTTGTAGTTGCCACAATATTCTTAACTGGAAAAGCCTAATGGTGACAATTAACTGAACAGCTGCCACTTTTAAGCCATTGATTGCTTCAAAGCCAAGATAAGATTTAAAAGTGATGTAGGAAACAGTTATAGATGAAGGAAAACTTTAGTGAAGGGTATACACTCAGCCTTTGTGATGAGCATATGTGCTCCAAAAGCCAAGAATATCCATCCCACTCCTTCGGGACAAAGGCAGGAGAGCTATTTCACAGATGGCTCTGCTGTACTCCCACCACTCCAGCATTACAAAGTTTAGGGTAAGAACAGTGATGCAGAAGCCAGTCCTTACAGGGGCAGCCGCAGTGACATTACTGAACTGTGTGCCCTTGAGGAAGGAAGACTGTTCAGTCACTTAGAGTAAACTGGAAGTTTAAATCAACACAGTAGTGCCAGTGCCAGGGCAGGATCTTCCCGGAAGAAAGTTGAGTTGGAGGAATAGAACCACACAGAGCTCTTACTATAACCTGATACCACCGCTTCAACTGAGGCCTTCACCAACACATTGAGGGAGGATGGGGAGAGCAAATAAGGGGGTCATACTTCATAGTAGTTATGTTTTGCTTGTGTGTTCACATTTTGCTATATGTGGCACGCTTCAGAAAATAGATTGTTTTACTTAAATAATTTTTAAAAGTTATTATAATGTTCCTCTTTTTTCTTTGAAAGATTTCTCTATTTATTCAAGAGAGAGAGAGAGAGAGAGAAGAGACAGATTTTCCATCTGCTGCTTCACTGTACTAAGTGGACACGATAGCCAGGGCTGAGCCAGGTTGAAGCCAGGAGCCAGGAACATCATCCAGGTCTCCCACATGGGTCCAGGGCCCAAGCACTTGGACTATTTTCTGCTGTTTTTCCCAAGCCATGAGCAGGGAGCTGGATTGGAAATGTTAACAGCCAGAGTACAAACCGGTGCCCATATGGGATGCCGGTGTCTCAGGCTGTGGATTTTTTTTTTTTTTTGAGATTTATTTATTTATTTGAAAGGCAAAGAGAGAGAGAGAGAGAGAGAGAGAGAGAGAGAGAGAAAGAGAAAGAGAGAGGAATTGATTTTCCATCCACTGGATCACTACCCAAATAGCTGCAACGGCCAGAGCTGAGCCTATCTGAAGCCAGGAGCTTCTTCCAGGTCTCCCACGTGGGTGCAGGGGCCCAAAGACTTGGGCCATCCTCTGCAGCTTTCCCAGGCACATTAGCAGGGAGCTGGATTGGAAGTGGAGCAGACAGGGACTTGAACCAGCGCCCATATGGGATGCTGGCACTGCAGGCAGTGGCTTTACCTACTACACCACAGAACCAGCCCCACAGGCTCTGGATTTACACACAATGCCACAACAATAGCCCTAATGGCCCTCTCTTTTTTGTTCTTTTTCTTTCCCTCCCTCTTTCCCTTTCTCTGTAAACACGTATTTGGTGACAGATGATGTATACAGTGTCAAAAAAATAGTTTTTGTTCTTAATTCAGAGAGTGCTTGGGTTTTTGAGCCAATGCACAACTTCTAGTCATATTAATGAGTGCTGGATGAGTCAGGTGGAAAATTGACATTTAATTCATCATCATGGTTCCCAGGAATGGTAAGAACTTCTCACAGAAATATCTCTGTTGAGTAACATTAGCACTCACAGCTTTTCTCTGTGACTTCTACTCAACCTTCTTGGAAAGAGCTGCTGGCATAGTTAAAAATGCAAGGGATTTCAACAGTTATCACTAAGGTAGACGATAACTCTAGAACAAATATGGTAGCACTTCCTCAGAAGATAACTTTACACACTTCCAATTCATTTCTTTCCACATTTGCTGAACACAGAAATGGCCTTAACTACCAGAGCATCTACTGTAGATTAGTAATTGTGTACTGTGCATCATTGTACATTAAAGATAAATGAGAGTGGGTTCTTGTCTTCACACAGTTCAGTTTAGCTGGGAAGAAAACACTTGAAAAAATTATTATAGTGGACTACAATAGAAGGTGATAATGGAAAAATAAAATACTGAAGTCATGCAGAGACATCAGGGTTTAACTCGTCCTGGATGCAGGAATGCTAGGAGACACACCAGAGTGGAATTTCTTAAAAAATCCTGTTCAAGTTTTCAAGCCCTTTTAAACTTTTATTTAATAAATATAAATTCCAAAGTACAACTTTTAGATTATAGCAGCTTTCCCCTCCCCATAACCTCCCTCCCACCCACAACTATCCCATTTTCCACTCCCTCTCCCATCCCATTCACGTCAAGATTCATTTTCAATTATCTTTATATACAGATCGATTTAGTATATACTAAGATCAACAATTTGCACCCACACAGACACACAAAGTATAAACTACTATTTGAATAACAAATCCAGTATCAAAAAGATCATTTACTATGAACAAGTAAGATTCATCCCAGGGACACAAGGATGCTTAAACACATACAAGTCAATAAACATAATACATCGAATCAACAGAATGAAGCATAAACATGATTATGATCATCCCAATAGATTCATATAAAGCATTTGATAAAATAAAACATCCACTCATGATGAAAAGTCTTGAACAAATTAGGATCAGAAGGAACATACAATCCTTGGGCCCCTGCACCCATGTGGGAGACTAAGAAGCTCCTGCCTCCAGCACAGTTCTGGCTGTTGCAGCCATCTGGAGAGTGAACCAGCGGATGGAAGACCTCTAACTCTCTCACTCTGCCTCTGCCTCTCTATAACTCTGCCTTTCAAATAAATAAATATTTTTAAAAAAAGAAATAAAAGGAACATAAATAGGAAAGGAGGAAGTCAACTTATCCTTGTTTGCAGATAACATAGTATTTATACAGGAAGCAAGAGACTCACTAAGAAACTATTAGAACTGATAAGTCAAACAACAGAGTTGAAGGAAAGAAAATCAGCACACAAAACTCAATAGAAGTTTTGCACACCTTGCTCAGAAAGAACTTATAAGGGTAACCCCTATCACAATAACTACAAAAAAATAAATATCATTGTTTAAATGTAACCAAGAGTATGAAAGGCTTAAAATGAAAATTTAAAAACACTAAGAAAGAAACTGAAAAAGAAAAAGACCTCCCATGTTCTTGGATTGAAGAACTAAGATTATCCAAATGTTCATCCAACCCAATATTTACAGATTCAATGCAATTTCCATCAAAATAATTGTGTTCTTTACAGAATTAGAAAAAAGTCTTAAAATTCATATGGAAACACAAAAGACTCTGAATAATCAAAGCAATCTTAATAAAAACAAAGCTGGATGCACCATAACATTAGATTTCATGACATACTATGAGGAATATTATAATCAAAACAGCAAAGTACAGGCATAATAATAGACACATAGACTAATGAACAAAATACAAACACCAGAGATAAAGCCATACATCTACAACAAACTTTTCTTTGACAAATATATAAACAACACTACCTAGAAAAAGGACAGTCCCTTCAAATAATGGTGTTAGGAAAACTGGATTTCCACATGAAAAAATTTTAAATAAGAACCCTGGGGCCAGTGTTGTGGCATAGTGGGTAAAGCCACTGCCTGTAATGCCAGCAACCCTTATGAGCGCTGGTTGGTGTCCTGGCTGCTTCACTTCTGATCCACTTCCCTGCTAATGGCCTGGGGAAAGTATCTGGGGTCCTTCCACCCATGTGGAAAACCCAGAAGGAGCACCTGGCCCTTGGCTTTGGCCTAGCCCAGCCCTGGCTGTTGTGGCCATCTGGAGAGTAAACCAATGGATGGCAGATCTCTCTCTCTCTGTAACCTTGAGTTTCTAATAAATAATTTTTAAATAAATGAAATAGAACAAGAACTATTTTATACTCTATATAAAAGCCAACTCAAAATGGATAAAATATCCAACTATAAATATGAAACTATAAACTACTCAATGAAGACATAAGGGAAATGCTCCAAGACATGGGCAATATGCAATAATTTTTGGGGGGCTGGATAAGGCCTCAAAAGCATAGGCAATTAAAGCAAAAGGATTATACCAAACTAAGAAGCTTCTGCAAAACAAAGGAAGCAGTCAACAGAGTAAAGAGACAACCAACAGAATGGGCGAAAACATTTGCAAACCATGCATTTCAAAAAGGATTAATATGGAACATAAAAAGTTCAAGAAATTCAACACCAAAAAAATTTTTTAGAAAGAAACGAGTGAAGTATCTGAATAGAAATTTTTCAAAAAGAAGAAATACAGGGGCCAGCACTGTGATGCAGTGGGTAGAGACACTGGGATGCTGGGATGCCAGCAACCTAATGGGCACTGGGTCATATCTCAGCTACTCTACTTCTGAGCCAGCTCCCTGTGAATGCACTGGTGATGGCAGTATAAAACGGCCCAAGTGCTTGGGCCCCTGCTTCCAACATGGGAGACCTGGATGGAGTTCCTGTCTCCTGGCTTCAGCCATTGTGGCCATTTGGAGAGTCAACCAGTAAACAGAAGATTTCTCCCACCACCCCATGTCTGTCTGTCTTTCTCTCTCTCTCTTTCAAATAGATAAGTCTTTTTTAAAAAAAATAAATATAAATGGTGGCCACTAAGGACATGAATCAAGAAATATCTAGCCATCAGGGAAACATACATAAAAACCACAATGAAGTAGAATCTTTTTCCAGGTAGAATGATTATTAACAAAAAGTCAAAAAATAATAAGTGCTAGAGAGGATGTTGGGGAAAGGGAACCCTAATATACTTTTGGTGAAAATGTGAATTAGTAGCCCATTATGAAAAACAGTACAGAAATTCTTCAAAAATTTAAAAAAAAATAGACCTACCATATGGCCCATCTAATCTACTTTTGGGAATACATTCAAAAGAAATGAAGTGAGCCCACAAAAGAGATACCTGCATGGTCATGTTCATCGTAGCACTATTCACCATAGCAAACATGGAATCCACTTAGATGTTTTTGAAAGGATAAAGAAGATATTACATACACAATAATACAGCCATAAAAAAGAATGAAATCTTGATATTTGTGTCAAAATGGATGGAACTGCAGAACACCAGGTCAAGTAGAATAAGCCAAACACAGACAAACGTCACATGCTTTCTCTCCCATGTGGAAGTTTAAATATGTACAATAAAGATGTGTAGATGCTGTATGATTTGGTGTATTGATATTTATAAATTTGTCTCCTTGGAACTATACCCCTTACATGAAAATATACCCTTCTTTCCTCATTTTATGAATTTTTTAAATGAATCCCAAATTATGTGACATTAATATATTCATCTTTGCTTACAAAATAGAATATATATAATGTTCACATGTGCAAATAAAACAATATTAAAAAAAATCTGTGTGTTCCTGAACCTTTCCCTTTCATTAAAACATTTTAAAATAAAAATACAAAAAGGCAAGATATCATTTCACAGATAGTATTCTTGAAATATTTATGCATTACATGGATAAAGGATCATGATATGTTCACAGATTGGACAATATTGCTCTTCTTAAACTCTTAAACATATTCATTCTTTTACTCCTTGTTTTCCAAGGCTAAAAGAAAATAAAGAGTTAAGAAAATATATCTTTGGATATATGAATTCCCTTGAAAATGGAAAAGGGACCAGACAATGTGCACTAATGTGATGTCTGCCTCTTGCATAATTGAGGGCTCTCTGCAGGCTGATTTGGTTTAGATCAGTGGCCCTTCACATGACTACATTCACATATCTTTACATTATAAATCTCCTTATTAATTTTTGCCAGAAAGCATTCTGGAGGCGATTTCTAGTGAGTGTTCTTCACACAGATGATAATGGTAGACATGTCATCTAAAATTCTTCCGATTTCCTTTAGTCTAACAAGTCATTTCTTCCCATCACATATTTAGAAGCCCTCAAGCACACAGGGCCAAGTAGTATTTTTAAATGGACAAAACGAAATCTTCATCCTATATTTATTTCCATTAGGAAGAAAAAATATGCAAATTTCCTATCTGAGTGCAGCTGAGGGATACAGAAGCAGTTGATGAAAAGACATTCATTTGAAATACAATTTCTCTGCAGTTGTTGGATCCCCCTCCTTACCCTCTCCCCAACTGTCTGGACTAGAAGGGGGAGAGGTTACTGAGCTATGAATGTGTTTCCCACATTGGATAGGAAGCAGGAGTGGAGCTAATGTACTGTGTATTCAAATGAGACTCTTTAAGGCAGAGTTGAATTGAACTCAGATGCAAATCACAGTGGCAGGAGCACTTTCTGCCGGCCTTTGTCCTTTCCCTCCGTGTCCTTAAGCAAGCAGTCAAGGACTCCCAGCTGAGATGTTTAGCCTTCTGAGAAAGTAAACAATCTTGTCCTCCCTCCGCGCACACAGACACGTTCATGATGTGCCCTGTCTGCTGAAAAATGTGACGGCAAGATGGCAAGATCGGTCTCCCTTGGGAAGAGGCTGGGGCTCCTGCAGGACTGGCCAGAAACAAAAAAGAAAAACAAGCAAGCTCCGTGACAGGGAAGAGCGAGGCGCTGGAAATACATGAAAGGGGATGAGAGGAGAACCTGACATTTATTAGAGAAAAAGAGAGGGAGGGAAAAATAGAAAAGACGACCCCATAAATAAGTGAACAAAATGATGCATGGTATTTGTAACTACCCCTAATCAGCGTCTCTGCACTTGACAACCAAATGCAGGACACAAAGGCAAGGTCAACACTTGGGTGACAGAGTCTTTCTCCCACCTGGAAAGCTCTGATAAATCAAACAAGATCAAAAACATTTATCTGATTCCCCGCCCCCCTCAAAAAATGGGATATTTTTATTGAAATGTCACAGGCTTCAGCAGTGGGCTTCAACTGGCTTTTAAGGAGAAAATGTTGTATCTGTTATGCCCCCTCCCCACAATGGCCTCCACTCCTGAAAGAATTCCTGCCTGACAAGGCTTTTATAGCATATATGGAAGTCCCATTCTGACAAGGGAAAAAGGATTCCACGAACACTCAAAGTCACCCAGAGTCCATCCAAGGGAAGCCAGATGAAAACTTCTCATTCCAAATGCTCCTGTGGCCCCCTGGTCTCTCTGCTGCTTCCTCCTCTCACCTTTGGTACCTTCTCCCCAATAAGCTAAAAATTTACTTGGGAAAATGATGCATAGCATTGGGAAAAAAAAAATGATTCAGATCATTTAACCAGGAACAGAGCCCTAAACAGAGCTTTTGAAGGAAGGGTAGGGGCTGGGGCATGCAGGGCTCTATCTGTGAATTGCCTTGGTGTCTGAACTCATGCAGGAACGAAATAGCATGTGGTTCTCTGAAGAAATTGCTCCATGAAGTTCAGCAAGCTCATTTAAGTCTATGAGCTCATTATCTGTTGCAAGTGAATTAAAAATATGGAAAGTTTCACAAAGCATATTGATAGTTTTGGGGAAATAATTTTGCTGCTGCCACTTTCTGCTAACTAAATGTCAGCTCTGCTTGCAGGATCCCATCATATTCTTTTAGTTTTCATGATTCTATTCATTATTCATAAGGAGGAAAAGATTCCCTTTTCATAACTCTATAATGAAAAACAGCCTGCTCTTAGTGGACATGAAAAGCAACATTTTGGAAGGGTAGACCCCTTATGGCTTTAACTGATGTGTTTAGTTTGTGGCAAGCCTGAATGACGTGTGTATGCAAGATAATTTGGGCTGGTTGGGCATCTGCATACAGTCGTTACACACAGAATGTGCTAGAGACAGGGTTATGATGGAATTTAATCCAAAGCACACATGGTCGCAGCAGCTCCTCAGCCATGCAATGGGCTGTGGTCATGGTCCGGAGCCCACCACAGAAACGGGGACTGTTATTACAGCCTGCAGCCTTGCTTGAAAGGCACACATAAAGTCAGCTTCAGCTTCCTTATTTTCCCAGCACTGGCGGCTGCTGGCAATTATTCTCCAGTGCGAGCAGAGCTTCATCTCACTGAAAAGACATCAGTTCCTTTAACTTGGGGTGAGTTTGGTGGTAGGGGGTTGGGGGTGTTGAGGCTGCATTGACTATTCCTCTAAAGGAAATCGGCCTTCCTCCTCCACGCCAGAAAGCATCTATGTCACTTCCATTATGCTATCAAATAGCAAACCAGGGTATCACACATCCACCACACAGTGCATCAGAGAGACTGCCAGAAATCAGAATATGTTTTGTAGAAGGATAGAGGACAAGAGGGAAGGCAGGATGTCCTGAAGACAAGCCACCGGTTACCAAATGGAGGCGGCAGGTTTCACCTTCAGAACATCAGTTGGAGCCCATTTACAGCATCCGCAACCAGCAAGCCTCATTCCCAGGCCGCTCAACCGAAGACAGCGCGGTACCTGTCAGGCTATGCCATGACTTTGTTTTGGGAACACAAGAGTAAAAGTGATGGGGGAGCTTGTGTGGAGGGGGGGGGGGGGCTTGTAGCGTGTGGCACAGAGAGGAGAAACAGCGTTTGCTGCTGCCTTTACCCGAATGAGGCTTCCAGCTTAGTCAAGATGGAGCAGCTTCCCAGGGGCTTGGGATGCCGAAGGGAAACAGCAGTCAGCCCCAGCACTGGGGTCTGAATGATCTGGATACGCTGTTTCTCTCAGGACAACACCGCTTCCCTCATTTGTCATTTAATCAGCTCTCGGCTGAGCCATTCTTGGGCAAATGAAGAATGCAACAGGATATGTTGTTGGGCTGCAAGGAGGACAAAGGTCAAAGAGGGAACTAATGTTGAAAAATAATTAATTAGCTGACATGCTTGCGGGGAAACTCTTTGGGAAATGTCTCCTGCAACATTGCAAAAGAATAAGCTGAAAGGAAATAAAAGAGAGAACAGACGCGTGCATAGGGTAGGGATTTACAAAAGGAAGAAAAATAAGACTTTCTTTATATGTCCTTTCAAAAGCAATTTAAAGAGGATTTCCCTTCAACCTGCACCACAGTATTCCTGTTCTGTCAGTGTTAAGTTGTTTTTCCCCCCAGCGAACAAACAGCAAACTGTTTCTTGAGGAGTAAATTGTATTTACTGCATACACAATTAGCCATAGTGCTTGCACGTCTTTGGAGCTGTTTCCATTCACAGTCTGCTTATGTGGAGGAACGTGGGAATACACAAGTCATTTTTAAAAATCAGCAAAATGTACATTACCATCTCCTCCAGAAATCCAATCTGCTGTTCTCACCGGGCTTTCCAAGATGTCGAAGATGGCCCTGACCCTCCATGAACAATGAAAGCTAAAGGCCAAATAGCAAATTACCTATCTGTCCCCCCCACCCCTGAGGCTGCTGCTTTCATTTGGGGGCTTCGTTGACCTGGCCGCAGTCTTCAAGGACGAGGATGGCTATGTTGATGCTTGACCTCCCTGTGGTTCCTCCCAGATGTTTACATTCCCCCCCCCCCCCCCCCCCCGAAGGTGGCCACGTGACTAGGGAATGGGGCAAGGGTTAGGGCAGTTACTTCCTGAAGTCTCCTGTTTAATCTGAACTCAACAATGCAATGGAAGGTATCGAGGCATCTTGTGGCTCCTTTCCTGTGGAGTTTCTGGCCTACACAGAAACCTATTCTGGGCGACCCTGAAAAATGGGTGAACGATCACTCATAGATGGACTATAGCTAGTGTCATATTCCGAGGCGTTACACGAAAGCAATTAAGGGTGGCAAAAGGGGCAATACATTTCTCACATCTGCAAGAAGCAGAGATCCAGGACTGAGGTCAGGAATCAACCCAAACTTGAGTGATTTCCAGCTATTTCTTATTTTATTATTTTAACCTAATACGTTAGCTACAGAGCTGGGTCCGAGATTCAGGTTAAAGGAACAGTAATAATTGCAACACTAAGATAGTGTTTAGTTTTACTAGGTGCTGTTTGAAATGTTTAAGCATGCATATTCAGTTACCTAATCCTCACAGTGACTCTAAGAGGGAAACAATGGAGTTATTCCAATTTTACAGATGAAGCACTTGTAGCTCAGAGAGTTTACATAAGTTGAAGTTGTATAGTTAGGGACGTGTTGGAGACCCGCTGGAACCCAAACAGAAAACTCCAGAGCCCATGCTATTGGCCTCTGTATGAACCTCCTCAGATAGAGAGAAGCGCATTCTTGTCTGTATTGGAGGGATTCCTCCCCACGGCCACTGTTACCATTAGTACTTACAGCTCACTGAATTCAGGGGACGGTTGTGACACATTCACTGTCAGAGTTTGAACATTCAGTGACAGGAACATGTTATCAAATAAAATGTGAAAAAATGATTTTATGAAATCCTCAATGGAAATTTGCTTGTCTGGCCTACTAACTCCCAAGTCTCTAGTTATTCAAAGTAGGCTTATAATGATTACAAGCAGGTACATTTCAGTCTGCTCCCAGTCTGAGAAAACACAGCCTCTAATTCACACTCAGTCTCCGGGTCTTCCTTCTTCAAGCAGTCGCCACAGTTGCAGTGAATTATTTGTTTTGTTATTTCTTCAATGTTTACCTCCCTCGCTGGGCTCAGCACTGTATTTCTGGTGCATATCTTAGTTCTCAGTAAATGCCCAAGAAACATGTGTTGAACCAGTGAATGAATGGATTCATCCCAGCAGTGTCTTCCTAGCTCAAAGCCCTGTTTTCCCTCTAGTCTTTATTACCCCATGGAAATGGGAGCACCATATGGGATGTTTACCCTGGGCTCTTACTTGGCAATTCATCACGGGATTTCCCTGTTCCCTAGCACATTGGCATGCTTGCTTTGTTGCAGAGGGATTTCTGTGGTCATACAAGGGATATTTTTCCTAAGGATGCGATTATTCCTGGCTGGATCCTGCTGCTGTGATATGGCCACATTTGGCACACAGCTCACGTGGCACGGGATTAGGGTGTCCTCATCATGTGGAGTGACTTGGATACATTGCTGCGCTTATGAGAGTGGGATATCGTGGATCAGTTTACGAAGGCAACAGCTGCAGGCATTACTCCAACAGTTATGTCATAATCTGGTCTGTGTGACACTTCTGCGCAGTGCACGCAACAAAAACATTTATTTTTCTCATCTGTCAATATATTTGTGCCTCCCATCTCTCTCTCTCTCCCCTTGCTTCTTTTCACGAGTGGCAGAATGCATCCCAATTCCCCAACAATTGGCTTTTTTGCAGAAATGTTTTCTAAGGCAGCTGCCTTCTTATAGCGCATTTTTGAATGATTATATACTTTTTTTTCTTAATAAGAAACAGGCTTTTTGAAATGCAAGGACAGTTTCAAAGCACATAATGATATTCAATTAGCCAAATATGGGCTATTCCTCAGCAGTGTAGGTTAGTATAAAATCTGACTCTGGAGGAAACCCAGACTTTCATGGGATTATCTGGTCTAAAAGACACTGAAACCTTAAAACAGGCCAGAGGAGGGCACTTTCCATAATGTACTCATTCCACCTCTGCCCCTAAATGATACAGGATCTGAGACGATGTGAGATAATCCTCCAATTAAGTTCTGGAGCAAACTGAGCTGCAATGGCTTATCTGAAGTCACACCGTTAATCAGCACTAGAGTAGGATTAAGCTCAAGGCTGCTGGATCACAGCCATGTGCACTTCTTGCAAGCCATTAGTCTATGAGTGGACTCAACCATCACTGGTGTGACCGGGGTTGAAACATGAGGCTTAGATGGGCATGACGTGAGCATATGGCAAGAGCACCAGTGTACGCAGGAACAAGTTTTCCTGATGACTCCATTTCTTCCCTAAGAAGTGGGACCCTCTGCTCCTCTGGGCTGTGAGGTTCCCTCTACTTGCAGAGCAAGACAGCAGTCATTGCTTGCCTTGAACCTGAGTGGTAGGCTTTTCCTAGCCCCTCCAGCTGTCAGTGTGGGCAGCTGCAGGGAGCACCAGCCTTCCAGCTAAGCTGATAAACCTGATTGAAGATGCAGGTAGAGGAGGCAAAGAAACAGATCAGGCAGAGTGATTAGGAGTTGGCAAGGAAATAATATTTGAGTTTCTACCGTGTGCTACACTCAATGACAGTTTTTTTTTAAAGATTTTACGTATTTGAAAGACAGAGTTACATAGAGAGGTAAAGCAAGAGAGAGAGATAGAGAGAGAAAGGGCGGAAGGGGTTTTCCATCCACTGGTTCACTCCCCAAATGGCTGCAATGGCCAGAGCTGAGCTGATGCAAAGCCAGGAGCCAGGAGCTGCTTCCAGGTCTCCCACGGGGGTGCATGGATGTAGGGACTTGGGCAGTCCTCTGCTGCTTTCCCAGGCACATTAGCCAGGAGCTGGATAGGAAGTGGAGTAGCTGAGACATGAACTGGTACCCATATGGGATGCTGATGCTGCAGGCCGGGGCTTTAACCCACTGTGCCACAGTGCTGCTTTTCTTATTCCCATTCTATTGATGAGAATGAGGCTCTTAGAGGGTACCTGACACACTTTCTGTAAGAGCACTGGGCTTCAAATCCCTTGCAGGCTTGGTTTGTCTGACTCCAATATTCTTGTCTAGGGCATTGCTTGGGCTGTGTCAGGTGTGTCCCAGTGCTAGGTGCCAGCCAGAGAGAGTAAGTGACAAGGTAAACTCTAGCCACAACTCTCCATCCCTCACTATCCACCCAGAGCTAGGGGAGTCCCCGGTGACTTACTCTCCCCAGAGATTGAGAATCCAAAGACAGAAGTATCCTCTTATACCCAAGAGCCTACAGTCAACAAGAACAACCCCAGATAAGAGGATGTCCTGTGCCTTCAGAGACTATTTTGCCTTGCTGCCTCAATTATTGCATGTTTTTTCCTGCCACAGGTTGATGGCCCAGGACAATTTTGGATTACAGTTGTAGAAGCCACAACATTTCAGATAAATCCTGGCTTTGATGGAAGCAACACCACGCATGCTTGAATTCCCTGGAGAATGCTGAGTTGTGTCTTTTAATTTTTAAAAGATTTTTAAATTAATTTGTTTTATTTGAAAGGGAGGGAGAGGGAGGAGGGAGAGAAGGGAGGAAGGAGAGGAGGGAGAAGAGCAGGGACAAGCAGGGAGGAGCAGGGACGAGGAGAGGGGTGGGAGGAGGGACGAGGAGAGGGGTGGGAGGAGGGACGAGGAGAGGTTGATCTCCCATCTGCTGATTCACTCCCTAAATGCTCACAACAGTTGGGGCTGAACGAGTTGGAAGCTACGAGCTGGGAACTCAATCTGGGTCTCCCATATGGATGGCAGGGACCCAAGTACTTGCAACTACTCAAGTCATTGCCTGTGGCCTCTCAGGGTACACATTAGCAGGAAGCTGTAGTGGGGTGTAGAGCCAGTATTTGAATTCTGGAGCTCCAACACAGGATGCAGGTGCTCCAAGTGGCATTTTCACTTCTATGCCCAATGCCCACCCCGTCCTTTGCTTTTAAGTTGGAAGGGTTAGGTGAAGTTTGCGGTTGACAGAATTGTCAGCGCTCTTGTCTCTTTCTACCAATGACTCAAAATTGGTAAAAAGAGCAAAATAAGACCATCCATAACAACCAGTAGAGGTGACTAGGAGCTTTCCAGTCCTTTTGAAAGAGAAAAAGAAGAGTCTCCATCTCAGGGCAATCAGATCAAATCTTCTTTAACAACTGAGAGTAATTTGTATCCAAGGTTTAAGCCAGACTCCAAAGCAGTGTTAACGTGGCGATTCCAGCCAGGCTGACTTACGCCATAAGGAGATTTGTCTTCCCATGCAAAGGAAGTTCAGCAGAGGAGAGGCTTCAGGGCTTATTTATTCCACAGCTCAGAGATATTTTCAGACCTGGGTTCTTTCTGGCTTTTCACTTTGCTCTCCGTGGCATCAGCTTTATCACTAAAGCTGGTTCCCCACATGGACACATGGTGGCTGCCAGCAGCAACTGGTATAGCATACTTTTGTGTTTATTTCCAGTTGGATGGGGATTGAGTTTTTTTTTTTTTTTTTTTATTTCCAGAAATCCCAAGCAAGTCTCTTCTTGCATCTCATTGGCTGCAATTGACTTAGTGCTGCCCAACTCTAAACCAATCCCTGGCAAAAGGGATGGAATCACCAGGTTTGGCACAGACTAATTGTCGAGGGTAGAATAACTGTTGGGAAGACTTCCAGATTTGCTCCAAACTGTCACCACAACCTGAAATCTGTCAGGACTCAGAGAAGCAAAGCTGCTACAAGTGACATAAATACAGGATTAGTTACAGGCAGGAGACCTCCTTCGATTGTATGAGCTGGTAAGGCCATTTGGGCAAGCTGCTGCTTCTGCTTCAGTGCTGAGACTAGTCACTGCTGTATGTGGAAGCTAGCAAAGGAGAAGGCCAGTGCCCTTTGACAGGGGTCTCAGACAGTAAAGGAATAGGTCAGGAGGAGCTGTGAGGTGCCGCCCAGGCCAAGGTGAGCCAGAAAACCAGGAACAGTAAGCACGGGCCACCACGGTGCCCAGTGCTCTGCCCCAAATGAGCATAGCCAAATGGCTGGACATTTAGGGCTTCACTCTCCTAGATGTCCTGCCAAGTGGCTCTAGTGATCAATGCTAAGCTGGCACCATGCAAGGGAAGAGATTCTGAAGGGAATTAGCTTCACCTTGACTACATGGACAAGCACAGCGCAAAACTATAAGAATAATTAAGTGCAATGATTCTCAACCAGGGGATGGTTCTGCCTCCCAGAGCACATTGGCAATATCTTGAGACATTGTCTTTTCCCACAACTAGGAGGAAACTACTGGTACCTAGTAAGTTGAAGTCAGCGATACTGGTAAACATTCTTCACTATACAGGACAGCCGATTACAACAAAGAATTATCTGGTCCAAAATGTCAGTAGTGCCAAGGTTGAAAAACTCTGATCTGAGGTGACCACCAGCTGTAAATAAGTCTTGTTCAAACTTTATCTCCATTTCAGGCTTGTAGGTAGTGGGACATCATTGCTTGGGCCTATGCAGTAGTGGGAACTAGTGATATATATCTGGTTGAGAATACAGTTTATGCCCAGGACATTTGGCACTTGTCATATGCAGCTATTATCAGAAGATACACACACACACACATTTGTGGGTAAATATATTGCAACATATCTTTTATCCTCAACAGGATTGCAAGCCCATAAGGAACAGATCATCCTTTCATTTCATGGAGGTTCCTAACCCCATAGTGACTTGCATCCAAGTTGATATTTGTTGTTTCTTGACCAAGTTTGTTAAGCTATAGGAGCTCAACCCTCCCTTTACATGCAACCACACTTATGCATACACAAGATCCATTTGTAACTAGAAATTATACACAGCACCAACAGATGGAATCTTGGGCCTCTTGGGATATAGTTTATGAGTACAACATGGATGGTTTTTAGGAGCACTTTTATCACATTGAAAATGGGGTTAGGATGCCAGCATTGATATTTCCAATTAAATTCTCAGCAAAAATTCTTCCTGGTGATTTTATGGCAACATTTGAGGCAGATGTCACTTGACTGATGAGATAGAAGATGGAGTCAAAGCTAAGCCAGGAAGGGTAGTGCGTCCCTTCAAAGCTTGCATTTTCTATTTAGATACTTGGCATTTCCAGGGAGTTTCATGGCATGGATTATGTAACAGCCCAGGAAGCAGTAGGAAATAGGGAAAAATGGGAAGAGACATTGATTGGTAGCAAATGGCTTATGGAGCTGATGCTGTAACTCACCAATACTTTATAATATAGCAGGAAATTCTCAGTTAACTGGTCACCAGTCTTATATAATAAATAAAATGAACCACGTTTCACTAGATCAATTTCCTGTTATTGGAATTTAGGATTTTACTAAATTATAAATAATCAGTACTGAATATACTTGATATGCAAATCTTTGCATTGCTGTACATTTGAATATTTCCTAAATATACATTTTTATAGTTTAAGGCCTTAGATATTCATTTTGGAGCAAATTTTTCAATATGCACATATTTAATTCTGGAGGAGATCCGTATGTGAGTTGAAATCATAGGCTTTGTTGGGTGTGAGTAGCCCAGCTCTATCCTTTTTTTCAAGAGCAAGTGTGCCTGCTAGCAGTAAATATTAAACAAAACCTCACTTCTGCAATCTGGCACTCAATTGTTCATTTCTTCAACATAGCAGGGGGAAAAGTGATTTTGATAGTGTAGCAAACACATTGATCTATTGAAGTACAACCCCAGATATATTTAATCTCTGAAAATAATTGGGTCTGCAGGAATAATTATAGCTATCAAATTGTTTCTCCAAAAAAAGAAAGGAAAGGGGGGTTTAAATCATTAACTATCAGAGTCATAGCTCCTTTGATCCTCCAGAAAAGAAGCATGATTCTGCTCTTGATTTGGGGGTACGCAGGAAGGAAGGAAGGAAGGAAGAAGAGTAGTTGCTGTGGCCCCATCTTCCCCACACGGAGGACTGGCAGGCTCTCAAGCTCCATCTGTCCATTACTCTAGCTCTTGGCCTGAAGCAGAGCTAAGGGGACAAAGGTTGGGGCAATTGCTAAGACAAACAGGTTAGCTTTTTGTGCCTTCGACACTGCAGGAGCAAAAGCCATGTAGCCTCTAGTCATGAGTTTTCACATATTCTTATTTAATCACAAAGAGTCTATGAAGTTTGTATCATCATGTCCATTTTATAGAGGAAGAAACAAGGATCAAGGAGATGAAAGGTTGAAGTGATTTGCAGTTGCCATACAAGTTACAACCGCAGGAAATGGAGTTTGGCCCCTCTAAACTAACTTTTAATGTGTAATTTTCTGGTAATCTCCTGTTCTGTTCCTATTATTCATTAGTGACTCCTATGTTCCAAGTAATTTCACATAAATAACCTTATACATTTACTCTTCAAAAAAATCCTCTGAAGTAGGTGTTACCATCTGTATCCGTTTGCTAGGGCTGTCATAGTTAAGTACCAGAAACAGGGTGGCTTAAACAATGAAAATTTGTATTGGAATAGAAATCTCAGTCTGGAGACTGCAAATCCCAGATCAAGATGTTGGCAGGGCCATGCTCTCTCTGTGGGGGCGAGAAAGATATCATTCCAGATGTCTCTCCTCTATATTCTGGCACTATTTCTCAACTTGTGGCACTGTAATCCCAGTCTTCACATGGCATTTTTGCTGTCTTCAAATTCCCTTTTTCTATCAGGACACAGGTCAGGTCATTTTAGATTAGTGGCCCACCTATTCCAGAATAAGTGTGAGTAGATGAGCCTGACCTCAGCCTAAATTAACTAGTTATATCTTTAATTACCTTATTCCCAAAAAAGGCCACATTCTGAGGTTCTGGCATTAGAACTTCAACATTTCATTTTGGAGAGACACAATACAACCCATAACACCATCTCCATTTCTCATATAACCAAACTGACTGATCTGAAGTTGCTGAGCATGTAGATGTCTGGGCTAGAATTTGGAGTCAGCTTTTCTGACCAGGAGTCTACAGTATTTTGCTCTTCCAGTTCCCCTCCCCCCAAATACATATGGATTAGATCAGAGCCAATCTCACTGAGGCATAAGCAATTGTTATGCAAATTGTATATTAGAAATGCAAATAAAATGTAATTACAAAGATAATTTAATCCCAGGCCAGCCTATTTGCTAGACTTAAAAAGGCATGCAAAAGTCATGGGGGAATCTTGATCTGAAGACTATAGGTCTTCAGACATGTGAGACTATTAGGCAAGAGAAAAGATGATAGGAGAGTAAGTGTTTGGTCCAACAGCTAGCCAGCTTGGTGAGCCTGCACTCTAACTGCTCTCAATGCAGTTTCCTGTCCTCCTAGGATATACAAGTGGTGGCTCAAGTACTTGGGTCCCTGCTACCCATGTGGGATACCCAGATTGAGTTTTGAGTTTCTGGTTCCTTTCCTGGTCCTGACTGTTGTGGGCTTTTGTAAAGTGAACCAGTAAATGGGAGATCTCTTCTCTCAAGTAACATAAATACAAAAACAAAAAAAGAAATGTGATTAGAGGCTAAGAAGAGAATAGACCTACTCCCTACCCAGTTGACAGGGTCTAAGAAAGAGAAAATTAAGGATACAGTGTTAAATGTGGTGCAGAAAATGCACACGTGAGCCTTGAACCCCAAGATGGACAACTTTTCCTGTGAAATGCATGGTGCACCTGAGTTAGAGAAAAAAAGACTGGATAATCTCAAGAGAGGCACTAATAGTGTGAGCCAGCTACAAGAAGAGGGACCAATGGCTTGCTTTGCTCTGGACTGTGAGGATTCCCAGAATGCAATTTGCAGTGCTAAACTCTAGGCAGTCTCTGGCAAAAAGAGATGGTTGTCACCTGCTCAGGAACAAAACCTTGAAGACACTATGAACCCAGCCTCAGTAATGAGTCAGGGGCACTTCCTAATTTAAATCTCGTGATAATATGTCAAGAACTAGCCAGAGGAAGCCTTCCACTTTGGGTATAAACAAGAATACTATCAGATAGGACATCTTATTAGTACACAGCTTTTACCTGCTAGGAACACATGCCGTGGTTATGGTACATGTATTGCTTTCTCCTGCATTGAATTGGAGATGCGAAAGGGGGATTCCGCTTGAAGTAGAAGTCATAGGCAGGTATTGGTCCTTTGCTAATAACTGAAATGTTCAAAAGCTGAACCCTCCAATGAAAGATGCTTCTGTCTTGATCCCTTCTCTTGGTCTCTGCTCTGGTCCTTCACATGAATGGCCAAAAAGGGAACTGATTTTCTTAAGTTTTTCTGATCATAAAAATCAACTAAAGATTTGAGAGACTAATGTATTTAAAATCTAAAAAGAGCTTAAGAAATTCCTGGGAGACATTGTGGCACACTGAATTGAGCCATAGCCTGCAACACTGGCATCCTGTATGGGCACTGGTTCCAGTCCTGGCTGTTCTACTTCTGATCCAGCTCCCTGCCAATGCATCTGGGAAGGCAGCAGAAGATGGCCCAAGTGCTAGGGCCCCTACACCCACATGGGAGACCTGGATGAGGCTCGAGGTTCCTGGGTCCCGGCTCCCAGCTTTGGCCTGGTCCAGTCCTGACTGGTACAGCCATTTGAAGAGTGAACCAGCAGATGCAAGATGTCCCTCTCTAAGTATCTCTGCCTTTCATATAAAAATAAGTAAATCCTTAAAAAAAAAAAATCCCCCAGTGATTAGTAACAGTGGGCAATCTTTGGAAACTCAGAACTTGAAGCCACATGAATAGGAGACTCTGAGCCCATTATCTCCTAAGAACAACTTGGGAGAAACTCCTCCCTTTGCTTGGCGTGGTCACAATCTACAGACGACACAGTAGCAACTCTTCTTGCATCCATATCCAAAGGCAAGGCTTTCCGTATCAAATCAAGCACCTAGGACCGAGGTAGGGTTTCTACTTTGCTTTCTGTGACTTGGCTATGAAGGGGTCTTTAGTTCTACTGAATTGCAATATTTTTGGCAACCAAATGAAGCAAACAGGGATGGTTTGATATGGGAGCGCTCCCAGAACCTGTGCACACGCACAGGCTAGGGAGTCTGTCTCTCTGTGTTGTGCTCACATCCGGGTTGAAGAAGGGAGGGTTCCAGACTGTTAACCAGCTGCAGCTGGCAGCTTTATTGTTTTTTAATTAAATAACCCCCAGCCACACAGCACACACACCAATCCCCCACCTCCTCCTCCTCCTGAAACCTCATTAAGCAAGAGGACTATAATTAAAGCCGGAATCCACGCTTGACACTCCTACCGTCTATTGCTTCAGAGGCCGGCTGTGGGTGAAAAATCGGCTCTCTCCTCGGCATCTTCCAGGCAGAGGGTGATAACGGGGAGAGACCATCTTTATTTGTCACTTAATGGGCACCTTGGCCCTCCCTGCAGGGCAACCAGATGTGTCTTTTGTCCTTATGCACGTCCACTGTGGATGGGCTGCCCATCAAATAAAGCAAGACATCTGCCCGGAAGGGCCAATTTACCTCAAACAGGTGAGGACTTTGATTCCCAGAGCAAGGGAATTTTCCTGTCATTACTTGGCCGTGCATTTGGACCCAATACGTCAGGAATATTTCACATGATGGGAGAGAGCTAGCCATCAGCATCTCTAACCCATGCTTATGTGTTTCTTCCCTGGGGACAAACGGCCACACAGGAGCCTTTGCCCCCACCCTGCCGCTCCTTTTTCTGCCCTCCTCAGTTGGTGTGCTGCTTCCTAGCCTTTAACCCTTCCGACGGCTCTCTGGAGCGTCTGTCTGCTGCTTTCCCCTTGCTGAGCTCTCTTGCTCGCAATTCGCAATTGCATAGCCCATTAGTACATAGCGGCTCTCTTCCAATACTAGAAAGCCAGCAGCTTCAGGGAGCGAACTCCTCCAGCAGTTTTCCCTCATGGGAGCGGGGGTGGAGGAGAAAATGGACGCAGGAAGAGCAGGTTTCTGATGTAATCTATTGTGTGAAAAAGCCACGTTTCTCTCCCCACTCCTGGCCAGAGCAAAGCTCTGGTAATATTGTTTTCAGCAGCCCCCCCAATGAATAAAAATGAATTTATCATTTACATCATTTCTCTTTGTAGCTCTGACAATTCATATTACCCCCGCACCTGACATCTCCACTTTTCTCCAATTGATAAATAATCTCTTTTTGATTTCTGTAACTGAGAAACATCATAAACCTAACATACAAAGGAAGATTCATGGCTCTTTTATTTCACATGTGAGCTCCTTGAAAAATTGAGTCTGTGTTGCCATTTGGGCATTAATTCCTGACACACCACTTATCATGGTTTGATTGTTTCTAAGAGAACACCATATTTTAACTCTTGGGGAATGATTTAACTGATCAAATACATGGCATCTGGTTGTTATGGCAACTAAAGTTCTAAAAATATAAAGAAAAGACCACCTTTAATTGAAATCACAAGAAGTTGTTATGGTAACTGGAATTTTTTAAAGTAACTAGGTTAAACTACATTTCATTTTACCTAGCACTTCGCACAAACAAATTCTGATTAAAATATCAGGTTTAATTTAATCAGTTAATTAATGTCACTAAATGTCATTTATCTTATAACTCTCATTTACATTCGTTGCTGAATTATCCAACTTGCTAATTTATAACCATTCTGCCTTCAATTTAACATCCTGCAACCTTGAGTAAAATGTCTAGTGAGAGTATGAGGTAGGTTCTAAGATCTGACTGCCTCTTATTAGCTCCAATAATGCCTTTGTTTCTTTACTCTGTAAAATGGGAATGATGCTCTCTGTTCTGCCTTTGCCTCATAGTTGTGCAAATCAAATCACATATCTCAACATGTTTTGATCCTAAAACCTGCTACCATGTGACATTGTTATTACACAATATTCTTTGTCCATACATTTCTTGGCGGTTCAATAAAAAACAACAACAAAAATCAACTGAAAATAAGCTAGAGGTGTTTAAACATAAAACACCAATTGTAAAATTTTTGGTTGAGTGACTAACTTTAATAAATTTTTTTAGATTTTATTAAAGGCAGAATTACAGAAGCAGAGAGAGCAAGAGCAAGCGAGAGTCTTCCATCCACTGGTTCACTCTCCAAATGGCCACAACGGCCAGCTCCAGAGTTTCTTCCACTTCTCCCACATGGGTGCAGGGGCCCAAGGACTAAGGCCATCTTCTACTGCTTTCCCAGGACGTAGCAGAGAGCTGGATCGGAAGTGGAGAAGCCAGGACCCGAACTGGTGCTCATATGGGATGCAGGCCCCCAAATTTAACATTTTTATCTTCTGTGTTAACACTCTTAAAGAGAAATTGGAAGTATCTTGAATATAAAGATAGTATTACACCCTTGTTTGATACTCTTGTAGTGTCAAGGAAAAGGCGATTGAATGGTACTTTATGAATTTATGTTAATACATAATGTTTCAGTAGTACGTATTACATGCATGCGGACCAGCGCTGAAATAGGCAATCGAATTAGCCTTAACTTGGAAAAGGAAGCAGATAGGTAAGCGGGTACTTTCAATCAAACTTTCTAATTTCCCTAGGAGAGTGGATTCAAATCTCTGAATGGATTAAAGACCCAGGAAGAATCAAAACCAGGCCTGGGAAGATTTGGGTCATTCCAGGGAGCAGGAGCAGTGTGCAAGGTGGTTCACACCTATTCCAAAAGCTACCCTTGGTGTTATCCAGAGAGAGGTGGCAGGAACTAACACTGAAATATGCAGGGCCCTAGGCCACTTTTGCCATTTAGTCCTATCAAGGCCAAAACCCAGTGTATGAGGCTTGAAAAGAAAAAGGATTCGTTCCAAAAAGAAAACTGCAAAATTAAATTTGATAAATGTTTAAACATCTACAAAATGTAATATTGGACCAATTTCATTAATTGTCATGTGTACTACTCCTAAATATTTCATTACACTTAAAACAATTTGAAGCTTACATTTCTCACTTTGCAAGAATTTCCAACTATGCAAAGTGATTGCCAAGATATTGTAGCCAACCTCAAATTAGATTAGTTATTCGTAGCCAAATTATTTTGAAAGCAAAATTATTTTTAACCCCAGAGTAGATGCAAGTTAACACATTTGCTTAGATATAGGGTGAAACAATGAAAAGTAAGTTTTCCAAGGGCTTATAAAGTTTTGAACAGTACAGGTGCATCTTTTTTTGGTAGGAAGTTAGCTTGAAAATTAATAAGAGTAAATGGCAGGGCCAGCGCTCTTGCGCAGGTTAATCCTTCTCCTGTGGCGCCAGCATCACATATGGACACCGGTTCAAGTCCTGGCTTCTCCACTTCCAATCCAGCTCTCTTTTATGGCCTGGAAAAGCAGTAAAAGATGGCTCAAGTCCTTGGGCCCCTGCACCCACATGGGAGACTAGGAAGAAGCACCTGGCTCCTGGCTTTGGATCAGTGCAGCTCCAGCCATTTCGGCCATTTGCAGAGTGAACCAATGGCTGGAAGACCTTTCTCTCTGTCTCTCCCTCTCATTGTCTGTAACTCTACCTCTCAAATTTTTAAACAAAAAAAATAAAAAAGAGGAAATGGCATAGCAAAACAATAATAAGAACATGGCTGTGTATGAGTATGTCAGAACAATGGCAGCACATGTTTAACAAAGAGAAACAGGTCTGTGTATTAGAAAGATGAGTGAACTGATAGCAAGACCCGAGTTCTATTCCTGATTCCATAATCCAATGGGTGGCTGTGGATGAGCCACTGGACTTCCCTGGAGGTCCACATACTTCGGGGGCGGGCACCTGTGGACAGTGCCAAACTATTTCAGTAATATTGCAACTTCCTCACTCTCCACCTGCATTAAGTCCCTTCCTAACTAAATGCCTGGAGCCGTGTTCTGGTGCGTTGTTGTTCCTGTGTTTACCTCACCCTGCTTGGTACACTACTGTTACAAGATTATCGCTGTTGCTAGGATATTTCCCACTAGTCTTAGGAGCAGGATTTTGTCTTATTTGCCATAATATCCCTTCAACTAAATGTGGTACCTTGCAAAGAGATGGCGATACCACTTGGTGCAACTTCCTTCTTTGTTCAGGGCAGGATTGAAATATAATTCAGGCCGGCGCCGTGGCTCACTAGGCTAATCCTCCGCCTTGCGGCGCCGGCACACCGGGTTCTAGTCCCGGTCGGGTCACCGGATTCTGTCCCGGTTGCCCCTTTTCCAGGCCAGGTCTCTGCTGTGGCCAGGGAGTGCAGTGGAGGATGGCCCAAGTGCTTGGCCCTGCACCCCATGGGAGACCAGGAGAAGCACCTGGCTTCGGATCAGCGCGATGTGCCGGCCGTAGCGCGCCAGCCGCGGTGGCCATTGGAGGGTGAACCAACGGCAAAAGGAAGATCTTTCTCCTGTCTCTCTCTCTCACTGTCCACTCTGTCAAAAAAAGAAAGAAAGAAAGAAAGAAAGAAAGAAAGAAAGAAAGAAAGAAAGAAAGAAAGAAAGAAAGAAAGAAAGAAAGAAAGAAAGAAAGAGAAAGAAAAAGAAAGAAAGAAAGAAAGAAAGAAAGAAAGAAAGAAAGAAAGAAAGAAAGAAAGAAAGAAAGAAAGAAAGAAATGATTGATCCAGAAGAGCATCTCTTTACTGAGAGTTCCAATAAGTTGCTTCTAGCTTATAGGTGATGGCATTAAATATGAAATCTATTTACTATTCCCAGCCCAGCTGAAAAATAAAGTTCGTTAAAATAAGAAATTAAGGCATGAATGTAAAGCAATCTTAAACTTAATGCTTTACTCTTTTAAAGCTAGGGCACATATCTCTTAGCCTTCTGCTGATAGCTGTGGTTAAAAATTAAAGCATAAAGAATAATGGAGAAAGTTGCTGCCATGCTTTTCTTCATATACAGGAAAGTAGAGGAGATGAATGAGATGGGAAATATGAAAGTAAGTAAAGTAGTATTTATAATGATGATGTGATTTTATAATATTTTAAAAAAGGTATCTCCAGGCTGGTGCTGTAGCTCACTTGGCTAATCCTCTGCCTGCGGCGCCAGTACCCTGGGTTCTAGACCCAATTGGGGTGCTGGGTACTAGTCCTGGTTGCTCCTCTTCCAGTCCAGCTCTCTGCTGTGGCCTGGGAGTGCAGTGGAGGATGGCCCAAGTGCTTGGGTCCCTGCACCTGCATGGAGACCGGGAGGAAGTACTGGCTCCTGGCTTTGGATCCATGCAGCACCGGCCATTAGGGGAGTGAATCAACGGAAGGAAGACCATTCTCTCTGTCTCTCTCACTGTCTATAACTCTACCTGTCAAAAAAAAAAAAAAAAAAAAAAAAAAAAAAAAAAAAAAAAGGTATCTCCAATTCAGGCTGCATTCATATTCCTTGTTTAGTACATGTCCACATATGTAAATGTACTACAGAATGAAGGGAATATTTTTCTTCTGCCTTTTCTTAAAAACTAGAAATGGAATGTCAATAATGTGATACTTTGGTTGATGGTTTATAAATGAGGCCTATTAATGTAATGGCTTTTAAAATTTTGGGTTTTAATCATAGAATCCTTAACCCAGAAAAGTTCTCCAGGGGTCTGAGGCTCTAGGCCTCTGCCCGTACCTAAACATTCTCACACTAATGATCCTCATTTCTTCCCCTCGGTGACTTGCTTCAAAGTAGTTCATTTTGGTTTTACTTTTATCTTTTAAAAAATCTACTTTTGTCACTATTTCTCTGTAATTAGCATGTATTTTTAATTGGCTTACTCATGTTTCCTCGCTCACTTGGATATTTCCAAGTTTGTAAAGGATAACTACCTAATTTCATATTGAACTTCTCAAACTGTTATCTCACCTATACTACTTTTATAGGTAGGCTTCAAATAGCTGGGGAAAAGATAGTTCGTTTTTACACTGTTTTTTAATTACCTTAATTAAAAATTGCTAGAACTACTGATAAAGATAGAGTCCAGGCAATAGTCACATTACTTGTTTACATATTAATGCACCTACTTGCATAACATTTAAAAATGACCATTTTGTTAAAAGAAATCATCTTTTGATTTTTCTATGAGTCTGCTGTGTATCCTGCTTCCCATGTTGGATCGTTCTCTCCCTTTTTTATTCTATCAGTATTAGCAGACACTAGTCTTGTTTATGTAATCCCTTTGATTTTAGACCTATCAGTATGATCAATTGTGAACTGAAATTGATCACTTGGACTAGTGAGATGGCATTGGTACATGCCACATTGATGGGATTGAATTAGAATCCCCTGACACATTTCTAACTCTACCATTTGGGGCAAGTCAACTTGAGCAGGTCCCAAATTGTACATCTTCTCCCTCTCTTATTCCCACTCTTATATTTAACAAGAGACCACTGTTCAGTTAAATTTAAACACCTAAGAATAATTGTGTGTTAATTACAGAGTTCAACCAATAGTATTAAGTAGAACAAGAAAAATACTAAAAGGGATAAAGTATTAAGTTGTACATCAACAGTCAGGACAAGGGCCGATCAAGTTACAGGTTTCCTTTTTGGTGCTCGGTTAGTTGTCACTGATCAGGGAAACATATGATATTTGTCCCTCTGGGACTGGCTTAATTCACTCAGCATAGTGTTTTCCAGATTCCTCCATTTTGTTGCAAGTGACCGGATTTCATTGTTTTTGACTGCTGTATAGTATTCTAGAGAGTTCATGTCCCATAATTTCTTTATCCAGTCTACTGTTGATGGGCATTTAGGTTGATTCCAGGTCTTAGCTATTGTGAATTGAGCTGCAATAAACATTAATGTGCAGGCAGCTTTTTTGTTTGCCAATTTCATTTCCTTTGAGTAAATTACAAGGAGTGGGATGGCTGGGTTGAATGGTAGGGTTATATTCAGGTTTCTGAGGAATCTCCAGACTGACTTCCATAGTGGCTTGACCAGTTTGCATTCCCACCAACAGTGGGTTAGTGTCCCTTTTTCCCCACATCCTCTCCAGCATCTATTGTTGGTACATTTCTGAATGTGAGCCATTCTAACCGGGGTGAGGTGAAACCTCATTGTGGTTTTGATTTGCATTTCCCTGATTGCTAGTGATCTTGAACATTTTTTCATGTGTCTGTTGGCCATTTGGATTTCCTCTTTTGAAAAATGTCTATTGAGGTCATTGGCCCATCTCTTGATGGGTTGTTTGATTTGTTGTTGTGGAGTTTCTTGATCTCTTTGTAGATTCTGGTTATTAACCCTTTATCTGTTACATAGTTTGCAAATATTTTTTCCCATTCTGTCGGTTGCCTCTTCACTTTCCTGACTGTTTCTTTGGCAGTACAGAAACTTCTCAATCTGATGCAATCCCAAATGTTAATTTTGGCTTTGACTGCCTATGCTTCCAGGGTCTTTTTCAAGAAGTCTTTGCCGGTACCTGTATCTTGCAGGCTTTCTCCAATGTTCTCTAATAATTTGATGGTGTCAGGTCATAGATTTAAGTCTTTAATCCATGTTGAGTGGATTTTTGTGTAAGGTGAAATGTAAGGGTCTTGCTTCATGCTTCTGCACGTGGAAATCCAATTTTCCCAGCACCACTTATTGAATAGACTGTCATTACTCCAGGGATTGGTTTTGGATCCTTGATCAAATATAAGTTGGCTGTAGATGTTTGGATTGATTTCTGGTGTTTCAATTCTGTTCCATTGGTCTATCCATCTGTTTCTGTACCAGTACCATGCTGTTTTGATTACAACTGCCCTGTAGTATGTCCTGAAATCTGGTATTGTGATGCCTCAGGCTTTGTTTCTATTGTACAAGATTGCTTTAGCTATTCAAAGTCTCCTGTGTCTTCATATGAATTTCAGTATCATTTTAGAATGGCAGATGTCCTAAACAGCACTCTGGCCTCAGAATCAGCCCTTAAGGCGTTTGGATCTGGCTGAAGAGTGTATGAGAGTCTTGGAAAGCCAAGACACTCTGGTGCAAAAAAAAGAGGACCTAAATGAAAGATCTCTGAGTGAGATCCCAGTAGAAAGAACAGGCCATCACAGAAGGAGGTACCTTTCTCTGAAGGGAGGAGTGAACCTCCACTTTGACTATGACCTTGACTAAATAAAATTGAAGTCAATGAACTCAAAAGGCTTCCCCTAACCTTGGCAACTCATGACAAGAGCCTAGGGAGATTACTGAGTCCATAAACAAGAGTGTCAAATTGTTAATTCAACAACAGGAGTCACTGTGCACTTACTCCTCATGAAGGATCTCTGTCCTTAATGTGTTGTCCAATGTGAAGTAATGCTATAACTAGTACTGAAACAGTATTTTACACTTTGTGTTTTTGTGTGGGTGCAAATTGTTGAAATCATTACTTAATATATACTAAATTGATGTTCTGTATATAAAGAGATTTGAAAATGAATCTTGATGTGAATGGAATGGGAGAGGGAGCGGGATAGGGGAGGGTTGCAGGCGGGAGGGAAGTTATGGGGGGGAAAAACCATTGTAATCCATAAGTTGTACTTTGGAAATTTATATTTGCTAAATAAAAGTTAAAAAGAAAAAAGAAATTATCTTTTGATTTTTCATTTTTGGCAATTTTTAGGTATTGCTTTCAGAATTTGTCAATCTGCTGTAAATAACTAGGAAACAAGATATGTTTTTCAGTATTCAGACATTGGATAATAGGCAGCACAACATTACAATCCATGGCTTGCTTTCTGCTCTGTAGTCCAGAGAGGGGAAACCCAAAGCGTGGTCTCCTTGCCAAGTCAAAAGACAGGTTGTGAATGGGCATGTGGCCTAGAGTTGAGACACTGGTTATAACAGCACCCCACATTGAAAGATACCTAGGTTCAAGTCCCCCATGCTGCTCTTGTTTCCAGCACCTTGCTGATGAGCATCCTGGGAGGCAGAAGTGATGGTCCACGTAAATGTGTCGCCTGCACTCACAAGGGAGGCCTGGGGTGAGGTCCCAGTTCCCAGCTGTATTGCTGGATTGGGGACTGAACCTAGACAGGAGCTCTCTTGTCGCTCCCCCTCTTCGTGGAGGAACGACACAGGACCCTGCGCTGTTCTTTTGTCTGCTCGGCCCTCCCCGGGTTTGCTGCTGGTTCTTCCCGGGTTGGCTACCGACCCTTCCACCTCCGTGGAAGGGCGGTTCCCCCTAGCCACTTTCCCCACTTCCGCGGGGGAGTGGCACACCGCCGGCCGGCTCTCTCGGGGGCTGCACAGGTGTTCCTTCAGATAGATGTTCCCCTAGATGTTCCTGGTGCTTGTTGTCTCTCTCCTCCTTTATAGTCCTCTTCCGCCAATCCCAACTCAGCTGCCCACACGCCGAGTACGCTGCTCTCCTCCAATCAGGAGCAGGATCAGCTCCTGGAGGTCATCACTCAAGTTGGCAAGAGGCAGCTGCGTAGAAGCTGTTTTCTCCTCTCCCAGCACCATATTGTGGGAGAGCAGATGCATAGAATAAGTCTTAATTCCAGTAACTTAGTCTAGTCCGAGTTGCTCCCCACACTCTCTCTGTTTCTGTTTATCCCTATCTCTCTACCTTTCACATAAATAAGAAAACTTTGATTTTAAAGACAGAGGTTACAGTCCAGACAGGCTGAGGCAACTGGGATTTGTCTTATAAAACGAAGTACTAGAGAAGAGAAAGCAGAGAAACAACTCCAATAATCAGTTCTATCTCCATTACTGTGTTAGTCTCTAAACTTCTCTGTTCTGTATTTTTAGTGGTACTCTAAGGCTTGCAACATGCATGCTTCATTTCTTCTTGATGTAGAGGAAAAGCAATATACACAAAGTATAATATATCACTACTAAATAATGATACTCCCAGGAAGTAAATTTGTTTTACCATTTGAAAAACCATTTTAATGGCACAGAGAGGGCATTTTAATGTTTATTTATTTATATTTACTTGAAAGGCAGAGAGAGAGAGAGAGAGAGAGAGAGCGAGAGAATCTTTCATCTGCTGATTTACTCCACAAATGTCAACAATAGCTGAGTATGGGCCAGGTCAAAGCCAGGAGCACAGAACTCCAACCAGGTCTCCCTTATGCATAGCAGAGAACAAAACACTTGAGCAAACATCTGCTGCCTCCCAGGCATTAGCAGAAAGCTGGATTGGAAGTGGAGGTGAAGGAGTGGTGGAACTCAATACCAGACCCTCTAATATGGGATATGAGCATCCCAAGCAGTGCCTTAACACACTGTGCCACAATGGAATTGTTTTTAACAAAATCAATGAGAGGAGAAAAATTTCAAGTCAATCTTTTGATAGAAACAGAAAAGCATCTTGATTATATTCAACACTATTTGTTGGTAAAGTCTCTCAGCAAATTGGTAATAGAAGAGAATTTTCTCAATACAACAAAGGGCATCTATGGCTTATTCTAAGTACTGAATAGCAAAAGGTTTCTCCTTACATCAGAAGAAGTTAAGATTATCTTTTCTTATGACAAATACTAAAAATTATCTTGAAAAATGCAGCCACTGTAACAAGAAAAAATAAAAGGCATACAAGTTTGAAAAGGAGTAAAAATAACTCTGTATTTGTAGCTCATGTATGAAAGTCATAAAGTAGCTGAGATAAAAGTAAATAGAACTACTCAATTTATTAAGGTCACAGTTTAGACTGTCAGTATTCAAAGCCACTTATATTTCTATATACTAGGAACAAACAACTGAAAATATAGCTTAAAATGTACCACTAAAGTACCAAGAACATGAAATACTTAGACATAGATTTTACAAGTTATATGCAAGATCTGTACACCAAAAACTATAAAATATTGCTGAGCTAAATTAAGGAAGACATAAATAAAGAAATGTAGAAATAGACCTAAGATCAAATAAAATTTGCCCCATAAATTAATCTTTAATTCTAATGTAATCCCAGTTAAAAATCTCAGCAAGGTTTTAGAATTGACAATTCTAAAATTAATATTGAGATGCGAAGATCTAGAGTAGCCAAAGCGATTTTGAAAAAGAGCAGATTTGGAGTACTTACATTTCTTAATTTCAATACTTAATAAAAAATCTAAGTAGTCAAGACAGTGAGATTGCAATAAGAACAAACATAAATCCATAAAAAAGGATGGGGAGAACAGATTTGTACCCAACATGGTATACAACAAATTTTCCCAGGAATTCAATGGGGAAAGTAAATCTTTTCAATCAAAGGGGTGAACAGTGGAAACTGATCCTATATTAAAAATAAACTTTGATACCCTTCCTCACACCTTGAACATTTCACCCTACATGGATCCTATTTTTTATATATAAGAGCTACAATTTATAAAAGATATAGGCAAAAATGTATAACCTCAAAAATCACCAAAAATTTCTCAAATAGAACTCAAAAAGCACTAACTATGAAAGGAAAATAATGATGAATTGTTATTTATCCATATTAAAATCTTGTTCTTCATCAGTAAGCATTGCCAAATAGAAGGGCAAGCCATCGACTGTTTATATCATAGATATGTATCAAGAACACTTAAAGTTCAATCATTAGAAGACAACACAATAAAAAATATAGAAGGTATTTGGATAAACATTTTATAAAAGATTTATGAATTACAAACAGTAAGAAATTCACTTTCAGTAGTCATCGGAAAGATGCAAATTAAAAGCACGATGTGATGCCAATACACACTCATGAAAGTGATTAAAATGAAAAGTATTTATAATACCATCTTTTTATTACATTGTTAAAAATTTTAGCATAAATATAAAGAGAACAGATTTCATAGCTACAGTTCTATGAAGATAACCATACTTCCCTTCCTTCTTCCCTCTCTCAATCCTCTTTCCTTTCTTCTTCCTTCAATTTTTGCAATAACATACCTTTATTCCACTTTATAATCACAGGCTTAATGCACCATTAACCATAATGTTCAACATGTAAAAAGTAGAAAGACTGGTGCAAGCATTGCGGTGTTGTGCATAAAGCCACCACTTGTAACTCTGGCACCTGATACAGGTGCTGGTTCATGTACCTGTGCTCCACTTCAGATCCAGCTCCCTGCTAATGGCCTATCATAAGCTGTGGAAGATGGCCTAAATATTTGGGATCCCGCCACTCATATGGGATACCCGGGTGAAGCTATTGGCTCCTGGTTTCAGACTGGCCCAGCCCTAGTAATTGCTGCCATCTGAGTAGTGAGCTAGCAGATGGAAGATCTGTCTTGCTCTCTCTCTCTTGCTCTCTCTCTCAATCTCTGACTTTCAATTAAATAAATAAATCTTCAAAAAAAGGTAAAAAGACCACTGTTCCATGGGAATATAGAGAAAAGCAATAAACAATAATGAAATCAAAAGGTGTGAATTTCACTCTTACGCATTCGGCTTTTTTTTCTTGTACTCTATATTAACCACCACAAATCAGAAAATATACAGTGTTTTTTTGGATCTGGCTTATTTCACTAAGCTTAATGATCTCCAATTGATTTTTTTTTTTGCAAAATACAGGATTTCATTCTTTTTCATGGCTGAGAAAAGTTTGATTATGATGTGTCATGGTGAATATATTTTCTGATCATGTTCATTTGGGATTGTATGTACTTCCTGTATTTAGATATGAATATCTTTCTCCAAATGAGATAATTTTTCTGCTATTATTTAACTGAATAAGATTTGTAAGCCATTCTGTTTTCCCATTCCTTCAGGAACTCCTAAGACATGTACATTGGTTGGTTGATGGTATCCTGAGATCCTAAACACTGTTTTCGGTTTTTCTTCCTTTTTCTATTATTTTATCTGACTGAGATATTTCCAGATTTGTTCCCTACTTCAGATATTCTTTCTTCTGCCTCATCAATTCTGCTGTTAAATCTTTCAAGTGTGAACTCATTTATAATATTTCAGTTTGATTTTTCTTTAATTTCTATCTCCCAGCAGAATTTCTTATCCATGTCATAAATGGATTTCCTTAATTCATGTAATTGCTTCTCTTGTTTTTGAGTAATCTTACAATCACTGTTTTGAGTTCCTTTTCAGGTATTTTCAGGCATTTTGTCAGTCTCCTCATATTCAGTCTAATATTGAAGTATTATTTTGTTCCTTTTGGTGAGTCATAATGTCTTCCTTGTTCATGTTTCTTGTATTTCCACATTATTTTCATGCAACTATGGGGATACTCGTTGGTGTCACCTCTAAAAGTTTTATTCTTGGAAATGTTTCTCTGTGGTTTACTGCAATGCCTACGCTCTCACTGGATATCCAGAGGTGGGTGCTAGATGGGGTCAGGGAGCTCTGGTCAGCATTTGTGGGTGGTGCAAGAGTCCAGAGTGACACCCAAGTTGAGTCAGGTAGGTCTCCTCCATGGTTAGTAGGGGGAGGGGATGATCATGCCAGCAGATATGTTCATAGCCTCAGCCTTTCTCTGAGCCAAGGAGAACCAGTTGCCTATGGTTAACTCACCATGCCTGCACACTCTACCAACTCAGGCACATGAACCACATCAAGGATCTATTTGCTCCATAGGGTGAGCTCTCCATGATGTCCCTCCCCAGCACCCAGGAAGTTCTGAGCTTCTGGAGTTGGACCAGGTGACTACCCAAAGTCCCAGCCTTGCCCCTCACCCTTCTCAATTTCCTGGCCTATGTAGAAGTCACACAGGCACAGGATTTCCACAGTCAAGAGGTGCAGGGCTCCCACTGCCTCAGCGTGCAGTGGCTCTGCTGTCTGCCTTGTGAACCTCTCCATCCATGGAGCCAGTTGCCTGCCCAACAGAGGTTGGCTGATATTCCATCTGAATCGGGTGCTTTAGTGAGGAGGAAGGGGAGGCAAAGAACTCAGGAGCTAAAAGGGTGCTCTACCCCTGCCGACTCAACGAACCGTACTCAAAGTTGGTAGAGTCACAGTGCTCTCCCTCAGACACAATCCAATAGTGGCATGTGGGCCACAGCAGCCTCCACTTGCTTTGATCTGAGAAAGTGGCACCTCCGCCAACCCAACCACCAGGTCCTTTGATGGGGGTGGGGAGGAAAGCAACATGCCCTCCCTTCATGTAGTTAATGCCAACCCCCTCCTCAGCTTGCCCCCTCCACCAGCTCTCCAGGCCAGACTCAAAGCGAGAGGGGACTGAAGGGTTTCCCTCAGTCAGGCTCCCAGTGGCACACGGGCTGCTGCAGGCTCCTCTCATCCTGCTCTGGGAAGATTGCTTCCCCAGTAGCTGCTGACTGTGAGAGTCACTGGTAGCATCTTACGAGCTGCTGTGTGTTTATATAGTCTTTGCTGCTCCCTGGAATCTCTCTTCTGTCCTATATGCTTTCCACAAACGTCTTTCCAACTGTCCCCTGGGAACATGGTCTGTCCCTTATTCTTCTGGTATCTTCCCATGATCAAAACTGGCATATCTTTTCCTTATTCAGCAGTCTTGGATCTCCCACATACCATCTTTCTTAACAAAGATATGGAGTAACTGAAATTGTCATTTCCTGGTTTGCATGTATCATGGCACAGTCCCATTGGAAAGCAATCTGTAGTTTCTATACATTTAACATGCAACCCAGAATTTTTACTTTTAAGATTTTACTTTGGGCAAAAACATACAAATACTTACAAATATGCATTCATAGTAGTTTCTTAAAACTACATCAATCTAAATACCCATCAAGCAGATGAGAGGGTAAACATATTGTGATATGGCCATAGCATAGCATATCATTCAACAATTAAAAAAGAAGTAATTACAGCCATATACAACAATCTGGTCATATTTTAAAACATTGTGCAAAGAAGCCAGACATAAGACAATGTACATAATACATGATTGCATTTGCATGAGTTTTCATAACAAACTAGTCTATAAAGACAGAAAACAAGTCAGTGGTTGTCTGAGGCCAAGATGCAATGTAGAGCTCAGATAAATTATGAGGACTGATTGAAAAGCTTTGTCTTAATTGTATTAGATTATTAAATGGGCATATCTATTTGTTCAAATGTATTAAGTAGTACAGTTAAATGGATACATTTTGTTATTTGTAAATTATCTCATTAGAAATGAAATATCAAAAAGGAAGCATTCTTATCCTGTTACTCTCTGAAATTCATTTATTTTCTGTCTTGATTTCTGTATGAAATATTCTTTCATATATAGCTATGTTTGAGCAATAAAAAGTTTACATACATTATACATTAGTACACATTAATGTAGATATATCTTTTGAGAACTTTCTTACTGATGTACTTTTATGTGTTTTTAAGAAGGAAATTTCTGTATTTGTCTTGCCATATACCACTCTAAATACTTTTTAGTAAACTTAGTAAGACCATTTAGAACATGCCAGACTACTCAGTGAGCAATGTCTTTGGCCCTCCTTAAAGGTATGAGCCTGTGGCAACCATACTTTTTAATCACATGACCTGACAATACCTGATGTCATGGCTTATATCTTTTTTTATCTGTTACAGACAAGACGACAGGATCACAAAGTAGAACCATGACCATGAAGGAGTCCCACCATTCCTTTAAAGCAAGTGATGATTTTTTACTTTTTACATTAGTTTTCTAAAAATTCATATGAACCTGGGAAAGAAACAATCCCATATCCTGCTACTTTATTTCTCCATTGTCCAGGACACAAATATTTTGTCACTGCACATAATTCTAAAGATGATCCTCTGGACAGTCATAAATACCACCCAACAAGAATGAACCCAAGGTCACACCAAGAACACATATGTAAGGGAGTACCTCACAAATTCATGGGGCATGTAATTAAAAGACAAGTTTACTTTGGTGCAAGACATTAAAATTCATCCATAGTTTTGTCATAATATTCATTTCCCATGAACTCTTTGAAGATTCTTCTTATATTAGACATGTGACTTGGCTACTACCTTCAAAAACCATGGTCTTCCTGAAAAGTGCATTTCTCCTGTATTCGTTACAATTTTTTCGCTCTTCAAGTAGTGATGGAATCAAATAATTCTATCGAAATCCTTGATACAGAGTAGCATGGAGGAAAGGAAGAAAAAAAGATGTGAAGCACAATGATATGCTTAATCCAAAGGAGAAAGCATATGGCAGATTTAGTCTTTGGAGACTCTAGCATCAAGAACATAGAAGTAGAAGCCACAGCTCTTGTTCCTTCTTTATTATCTACTCCACCATCATCTTTTAGTCAAAGCCTTATCTTGATGGGTATCTTTGGTAGGTATAATTCTGAGCCTTGATAGAGTCCATTTGTAGGGTAGACCAGTTCCCATCAATCTTCACCCTTAGACATAATGATACAAGATATCCCCCCAAAATTTGCATCCCATCCATATTATATAATAGAAAGACTGAAAGTCAACATCAATGATTCCAAATAACTATGTATCCCCCATTCAAGATAATAGTTTTAATTACAAAAGTACTCAAATTCATTGGAAAAAAAAGTGTAGAAATGCATTTTTCAAAAACTTACAGATGTAAGTTAAAAACAAGCAACAGTACTCAGCAGAATTCCTTTCTTCACACCCTGCTTACCTTCCTTTCGGAGGCAGCCATGATCAACAGTTCAATGTGATTTCTCGCAGACGTTTTTGACAATGTACAAGTATGTGTTTTCTTGCCCCTTGATGCACGGAGCCATGTCAAGGATCAGGACCGATTGCTGTGGCTGCCTCTGTATATGTTTACAAGCATCAAAATGGCCTAAGAGTAAACAGTAGGAAGTAAGTGCACAGGAGCAAAGTGGTTGGTTAATTTGGTTAATCAGCTCTGTCAGAAGAAGCCTGGCCCTAACTATGCAGCATGCTGGGACTCTCAGCAGGGACCAAAGGAGGAGATAGCAGTGGGAGGAATTAACTGATCATCACATCCCATGCAGTCTGATTCATGCTGGTAGCCAGGTCTGAGGGCTCTGATTGGAGAGAGGGGGCTCAGGGCCAGTTGCCGGTGCTTGAGGACTGCAGCAGTTCTCGGTTTGAGTTATAGTTTACAGAGACTCAGCAGGGATGATGCAAGAGATGTGGAAAACACTAAGCAGGTATGCAATGAGTGTTTCAGTCTGTTTGGCTCAGGTTCACATCCTGGTATGCGTTGGCCCAAGTTTTGGGTTGGCTCATTCTGTCCAGTGGCTAAGTAATATTAGAGAAGGCAGGGACTGGCAAAGTAATAAGCAGTGTCATTGTAGTTTGTACTACAGACGTTTAGATTTTAATTCTTATTATTTTTTAAACAAACATTTCAGAATAGATTTCTAAACAGTTCTTCAATTTACGGAAAATGTTTGAATAGAGTTCTCATACCCTACACCTATTTTTCCCTATTAACATCTTACATTAGTGTGGTATATTTGTCATGATTAAAGAATCAGTGTTGGTATATTATTAACTGAAGTTCACACGTGGTTAGCTTTCTTAAGTTTTCACCTACTGTTCCTTTCTTGTTCTGGGATCGGATCCCATGCAGGATACCACATGAAAGTTAACCATCTTGTTCCCTTGGACTCCTCTCTGCTAGGATGCTTTCTCAGAATTCCTGTGTTTGTGAAGACCTTGACAGCTTTGAGGAATACTGGTCAGGCTTCCCACAGAATATTCCCTTATCTGGAATCAGCTGATGCTTTTCTCATGCTTCTGTCGGGTGTTGGTTTTGAAGAGGGAAGACAGAGGTGAAATGTCATTCTCATCACATCATACCAGGGGCATATTTTATCAGTACATCTTGTCACTAATAATGTTAACCCTGATGATCTGGCTGAGCTGTATTTGCTAGATTTCGCCACTCCGATGTTACTCTTTCCATTCCCTGATCCATAATACACTCTTTGTGGGAAAGTTACCATGAACAATCCATGTTTGGGGAGTGGAATTCATTCACCACCCCTTTGGGGGAAGAATATGTGTAGAAGTTATTTAGAGGCTGGCGCCGCGGCTCACTAGGTTAATTCTCCGCCTGCGGCGCCGGCACACAGGGTTCTAGTCCCGGTTGGGGCGCCGGTTTCTGTCCCGGTTGCCCCTCTGCTGTGGCCTGGGAGTGCAGTGGAGGATGGTCCAAGTGCTTGGGCCCTGCACCCGCATGGGAGACCAGGATAAGTACCTGGCTCCTGGCTTCGGATGGGTGCAGCGCCGGCCTTAATGGCCATTTGGGGAGGGAACCAACAGAAGGAAGACCTTTCTCTGTCTCACTGTCTAACTCTGCCTGTCAAAAAATAAAGTTATTTGGAATTCTATGTGGGAGATTTGTCTCTTTTCCCATTGGCTGTAATCCATACTACTTTGTTTTTTGGTTTAAATCATTCCAACTTTGGCCATTGAGGGTTCTTTTCAATTGGTTGTTTTGTCTCTGATAAACTACCATTATCATGGTTTTTTTCTTTTTTCAATCACTTCTTCACTATTACTGTAAGATGCTCCAGCCTCATCTTGTCTATTTCCATCCTCATGCTTCAAGTGAACCGTTTCTGCCAAAACTTCAGGTTCCTTTTATTGGCGAACGGTATTAGAAACCAAATCTGAGAGCTCAATGTGCTTGTTATTTCTAGATTGTCACTGTTTCTAGGTCTGGTCAGCTAACAGAGCAAGGGAGTGTATGTGTTCATACTAATCCATGTATATATATCATCTATAAATGTTTCTCTTTCTCTCCCTCCTCTCAAGGGGAACATAAATTCATACTGCTGTCTCCAGGGCTGTGTACTCTAGAACTCCATGTATGCCATTTTGGAGATAGTAGAACCATAGAGATGGTAAACAGTTCATTGGTTACCAGTGTTGTATGGAATGAGTGAGGAAGTGTTGAATAGGTGAAGCACAAAGGGCTTTTTGAGGAGCTGAAACTATTTCGCAGAAAAGTGCAATGGAGGCTACAAGAAATTATGTAGTACCTAGCTTCATCCCGTCTCTTCTTTCACTCAGAATATGCACTTAAATCTCCTTAATGTCTTTGCATGACTTGATGGCTCACCTTTTTTATTAGAGGATAGTATATCATTGTATGGATGTGCCATAATTTGTCAGTTGGCCTATTGAAGACTATCTCAAATGCTTCTAGTTTTTGGTAAAGTCTCTAGAAACAATTGCACGTGAGTTGCTATGTGGACGCATAAGTATGTCTTCAAATCAATTGGTAAACATTTAAGAGTACAATTGCTGTTGTGATTATGTTTACTTTAAAAAACAAAAACTCCTAAAGAACCAACAAAACTGTTTCCCTTAGTGCTGTATGTTTTACATTTCTATCAGCAATGATGACAGTTCTTATTGCCCTGCATCCTTACCAGCAATTGGTATTATCGTTTTTGGATTTTAGCAATTTAGACACAGTTTATATTGGTGTTCATTTGTTGTTTTAATTTGTATTTTCTTAATGAGAAATTATGTTGGGCATCTTTTTATATGCTTATTGGCCATCTGTATATCTTCTATAGTGAAGTGTCTCTTCAGATCTTTTTCCCATTTTTTAATTGGTTTGTTTGTTTTCCTAAAGTTGAGTTTGAAGAGGTTTTATATATTTTGGTTGTAAGTTCTTTATCACACATGTGTTTTGCAAATATTTTTTCCCAGTCTATGGCTTTTTTCATTTTATTACAATTTTAAAAATCTTGCTTTGTGAAGGAAATGCTAACAAAATTCCTAATCAAAAGTCCAATTTTGATAAACCACAATTTTAGTAAACTTCAAGCATTTTCTTTCATGGATTGTGCTTTTGTTATTGTATTTAGAAAGCTCATCACCAAACCCAAAATCATGTATATTTTGTCTTATGTTTTCTACTAGAAGTTGTTTAGTTTTGCATTTTACATTCAGTCTTATAAAAGTTTTAACTTGCTGTGATATGCTAGTTTTTAGGCAGCTGGGTTGTGGGAAATGGTCATTTGACAAAGCATATTTTTCTTTCTGAGTCTTTGGGAGATAGCAGTTATCCCTACCCTAAAACTGGAGTAGAGCAAAAAACAAATGATTACCCCAATATGATGCAGTTTCTAATATTGTTTTAGGGATTTTACAATGACTACAACAGCTTTGTATTAATTGTCACTATTCTCATATGCAGTGAAACTGATCTAAGACAAAAAATAAAAACACAAGTACAGGGGTAGGCACTGTGGTGCAGTGGGGTAAGCCACAGTTGGGATGTCTGCATCCAATATCAAATTTCCAGTTTGGGTCCCAGCTCTTCTGCTTCCAATTCCGCTTCCTGCCAGCGCTCCGGCGAAGCAGCAGATGATGGCTCAAATACGTGGGTCCCTCTCATCCACAAGGAAGACTGGCGTGAATTTCCTGACTGGCTCAACCCCGTTCTTGAGTACAATTGGTGAGTGTGAACAAATGGATGAAAAAAATCTTTTCATTCTGCTCTTCAAGCAAAAGTTCAAAACTGTACTTTTTTTCATATAAACTAATTCCTTTAAATATGTCTATTTACATAAAGAGAAGAGATTTCATATTTCATGTGATTCTAAGAATATAATGATACAGCAATTTTTTTTTCCACTCATGCTGAGATTGGCAGAAGAGTTGAAATAAAAATCACAGAAGCTCTAGAGTTGGAAGATAGAACATAACAAGTCATTTTTCATAATGTAATCACTATGACCCTCAACTAGAACCTGATGCTCATGTGCCTCTCAAAGTCAGACCAGTTGTAGGGCATTTATTTTTCTTTCTGAAAAGAAAAATCAGGATGGGCATTTGGCAGAAGAGTAAGACATTACTTGAGATGCTCGCATCCCAGATCAGAGTGCCTGGGTCTGAGTCCTGGCTCTGTTGATTCTACCTTCCTGCTGATGCACACCCTGCTGATGTACAACCTGGTTTCTGGCTTCAGATGGGTCCAACTCTTGCTGTTCCCAGCATTTCAGGAGTGACCTAGTGGATAGGACCTTTCTCTCCAATCTCTCAAATAATTATATTATACTATATATAATTCTGTTCAAATTACAAAATTTAGTAGAAATTCATTTAAATCTGTTGATTTTCTTCTGAATATTTGACTCATTCCATAAATTGATATGTACAATTTTGGTTTTAATTTTTAAGTTTTTGTAATCGCAGTGTTTCTCCTCAAGTAATGAAATATTCCTAATCAGAGTGTGAATTTTATACTTCTAACTTTTGTAATTTTATTGATGCATGGTCTTTATTAATTTTGTGGCTGATATCTTATTAGTATTGGAAACAATGGTGTAGTCTATAGTTTAATGGTGTAAATTGATTTATAATTTTAACAGCCTGTTAAGAGAAAGATGTTGAGATCTTCCCCTTAATATTGTACTTCTGTCCATTTCTTCTAATTTACAGATTTCACATTTATATTTTGATGTAATGTTAGCTGATGCATAACATTTCATGACAGTTTTATATTCATTGTGAAATATACTTGCTGACAGAACATCTTTGTCCCATTTAATATTTCCCCTTTAATTTCTATCATATTATTAGTATTAGAATTTTTTAAACTTTTATTTAATAAATGTAAATTTCGAAAGTACATCTTTTGGATTATAGCAGCTCCCCCCACCCATAACCTCCCTCCCACCCGCAACCATCCCATCTCCTGTAGGCAGCCTATAGACAAGTCATAGACAAGTCAAGGTCAATCTCAGCTTGTGGAATTCCTGGGATAAAAAAAGTCACGTACTTCCTATGTTGAAGGAGAATGATCAAACAAGGACACTCTAAAATTAACTATGTTATGACTGTGCTGCCGAAAGCCCTATAAGTTGCTTGCATATGGTGTTAACTTCTGTGTTGCCTTGAGCTGCAGCTGGTTATGTATAAATATCTCTGAGACACTGGAATAAATGAGCCTTGATCAGCCTTGTTGTCTTGGCTCCATTCTCTGCACCCTTGTCCCTCTTTTCATTCCTACGCCCCCCTTCAGGTTCTGTTCGACTGGTGCGGCAGGCCCACACAGGTGGTGCCTGAACAGGGACCTGGATACGGGGGAATAACGTGAGGAACCCTACCTGAAAGGCCGCAGAGACAATAGAACAATGAAAGGAAGCAGGTAAGTACCCAATTCTATCTCCCACTCCCTCTCCCATCCCATTCTTCAAGATTCATTTCCAATTATCTTTATATAAAATCAACTTGGTATTTACTGAAGATTAAGAGTTCTTTCATATGGTATTTACCTGATATATTTGTTGACTTTTAGGTATTTAGTATATATATTTGTTTATTTAAAAGAGTTACAGAGAGGCAGAGGCAAAGAGAGAGAGAGAGAGGTCTTCTATCTGCTGTTTCATTCCCCAGATGGCTGCAATGGCCAGAGCTGAGCCGATTCAAAGCCAGGAGTTTCTTCTAGGTCTCCCATGCGGGTACAGGAGCCCAAGAACTTGGGCCATCTTCCACTGCTTTCCAAGGCCAAAGCAGAGAGCTGAATCGGAAGTGGAGCAGCCAGGACTCAAACCAGTGCCCACATGGGATGCTTACTGCAGGTCGTGGCCCCACCCACTGTGCCACAGCCCCGGCCCCTTAATATACTTTTTATTTAGTAAAATTTTTTTATCAGGTGGGTCTTTGGAAAATGTCAAATAAATTTTTTTCTAAAGTTTAAAGATATTCTATTTTAGTAAACAAGGTTTTCCCAAGTACACTTATAGTCTCAGAGAACATATTTGATCATATTTTGCTATTGTATTTTATGATATCTCCTTATATTTTTGCCCTTTGCTTCCTTTTTTACTTTACCTCTTTCATCTTTTTTGCTTTATGCCCTTTGCTATGACCATATTCTCTGTACTTTTATTGTCTCTATATTTTGGAAGGGATTTCTCCTGTTTTTTAATCCTTTGTTATTTTAGTTTAGTTATCCATTTCAACCTAAGAATGGCCAATGAATGATACCATTCTCTCCTCTTAGGTGAAGATAATGTTAGTGGGTGAGAGAGAGCAGATGAGCCTGTATATTATCTTTGTAAAGCCCTCAGGTAACCATTGTCATTAACAATTGTTGGGTATAAACAAACCTACCAGGCAACCTTCTTGTCCCTGTTAAACACACTGAGCTGCGATTCCCAGCTCACCACACACAGGAACAAGCAGAGGGTTTTCGGGCTGAGGGTGGAAGCCAGGTGTCAGTGGTTCATAGTTTCCAGCTTAAACTGGTAGTGTAAGCCTTCTCTCCCCTCTTCTCTGTTGTTAATGTAATTAAAACCCACGGAATAATTCCTTCCCTTCTCCCCCCTCTCTCCACTTTCTCCTTCTCCCTCTGCCTTTCCCCCTCTCTTTTCCATCTTTCCACTAAGAATTGCATATATTCCAACTTGAAAATAGGCTTTAAACTCATCATCCACTTTTATGACCATATTTACAAAAAGTCAATTTGATATCTGATTCTAAATAGTTCAGTTTTCATGGTCAGGTGTCATAAGATTATCTCCACATTTTAAAGCTTGAAACATTTGTGTTCTTTCAGGCATTAGTTACAGTTTCAAATAATCTTTTTTTTTTTCCCCCTCCAAGAAGTTCAGATGAATGATGTATTTTAGTTTGAGACTAACTTCTAGTGCCTTCACACACAAAATCTGGCTTGGTCCAAAATTCCCTTAAAAATGATTGTTTTCCTTTAAAATTATTTACACATTAATCCATTGTCTTCTGATATGTTCAGTTTCAGAACAGATATGTAATGCCAATCTAATTTTCATTCCTATTTATTTACCAATGGACTTGCAAATTTTCCCCTTCATTCTTCCAATCCCAAAAATTGACTAGGATGTACGCTGATGCAAGTTTTTTCGAATTCATTTTGCTTGGATGCAGTGGGTTCTTTCAGTATGCAAGTACAGATCTTTTTTCAGCTCCGTAAGGCTTTTTTTTCCTTCTTGGCTTTGGGTTTTTTCTCTTCCATTTCACCCTTTTAAGAACACCAAGAATCTGTGTTTGCTCTGTTATTTATGAGGCAACTTCAAAAAGTTCAAGAAAATTTAAGTTTATTTCGGCACAAAACATCTTGAAATCCATGCATAGGAGGGGTCTTCAAAATTTTCATGGAGATGCAGATTATGAAGGAACTATACATGGTTTTATTGTACCAAAATGAACTTCCCTTTTCTCCACACACATTGTGCAATGCCCTCATACCTTCTCTATCTATCCTGTGTCTGTTATTTCAATCTCCCTGGTTCTCCTTCTGCAACCCAGGGAAGCCTTTCCAGTTGCTTTCCATATGTAACTGAATCCGAGTTTCACAGTATCATTCAGATTTTTCCTACCGCTCAAGTGAGTTCAATTTTTCCATTCCATTTTCCTTCAAAGGCCCTTTTATGCTTTTTGTGGGCTTGCTCCATTTTTAGAGCATCCTGCTCATTTCATGGATGCAGATCCTTTGTAGTTCTAAAGATGTTTGCTTTCTCTTTCCTTCCTACACACTGCCTTTTTCCTTTCTTTCCCGTTTCCCTCCATCTTTTCTACTACTTGCTTTTTGGGGATTTGTGGAAAAACTTGATTGTTCATCCATATTTTAAGGGAGGCGGGGTGGAAGGCCGGCTGGGAGATCCTGGTGCCTGATGGAGCCTGGCCTCCGTGAATCACTGCAGAGCTTTTTTTTTTTAAAATATATTTTATTTAATGAACGTAAATTTCCAAAGTTCAGCTTATGGATTACAATAGCTCCCCCACCCCATAATTTCCCTCCCACCCACAACACTCCCCTCTCCCACTCCCTCTCCCCCCCTTCCATTCACATCAAGATTAATTTTCAATTATCTTTATATACAGAAGATCAATTTAGCATATATTAAGATTTCAACAGTTTGCACCCACACAGAAACACAAAGTGTAAAATACTATTTGAGTACTAGTTATAGCATTAATTAAACACCTAAGAGTAATTGTGTATTAATTACAGAGTTCAACCAATAGTTTTAAATAGAACATAAAAAATACTAAAAGGGTAAAGTATTAAGTTCTTTTTTTCTTTTTTTGTTATATATTTTTTTAATTTAATAAATGTGAATTTACAAAGTGCAACTTTTGTATTGTTGTGGCTCCCCCCCCCAACCTCCCTCCCTCCCGTGGCCCTCACCTCTCCCACTCCCTCTCCCATCCCGCCCTTCATCGAGTTGCATTTTCAATTACCTCATATACTGAAGATCAACTTAGTATATACTAAGCAAGGATTTCAACAGGCTGCACTCACACAACCGCACAAGGTATAGGGTATTGTTCGATTAGTAGTGTTGTTTTTAAGTTTCATAGTAGAACACATTAAGGACAGAGATCCTACATGGGGAGCATGTACCCAGTGACTCCCGCTGTTGATTTAACAATTGGCACTCTTATTTATGACGTCAGCAATCACCCGAGACTCTTGCTATGAGCTGTCTAGGCTATGGAAGCCCCTTGAGTTCACCGACTCTGAACTTGTTTAGTCAAGGCCGTATCACAGTGGAGGTTCCTTCCTCCCTTCAGAGAAAGGCGCCTCTCTCCTTGATGGCCTGTTCCTTCACTGCAGAGCTTTTATTAATTCCATTGCTCCTATTGTTGGGGTCTCTCAGCACCACACAATGGCCATATCCCCTAGGGAAGAGTCACACCTTTCTTTCTTGGAAAATAAATTCTTACAATCTGGAAGCCTATGGAGAAAGGAACTAGAGTTCAGAAGCCACTGTGCCCACATGCCCTTCACCCTTGTCTGTTCGGGGTACAGAAGCTAACGGGGTGTGCATTGTTGTCTTCAGGCCTAGACACTGACTTTGTACCACAAACCCCCAGGCTTCTCTGAGAAGATCCAGAGGCGGGGAGGGGTTATGTAGGGCATGAATGTAGAGCTCTAATCACTTTTTAATTTTCTTAATCCTCATTTCCACCCTGCCCTCCTGTATCTTGTCATCAGTCCTGCCCTCCGAGTGGGGGTCTGCGTTACAACTTTGGGTTGCTTCTCCGCTTTCTCCACCTGTCGTTTGGAATTCGCTTTTTTTAGGTCTGTTACGTCCGTTTCCATAAGTGTCTTTTCTGGCTTCAACATTTTGCCACTATTTTTCTCTGCTTCCGTTTTTCCTTTTTCTTTATCCATGTGGGCTTCTATATTAAAAAAGGCAAAATATTTCCTTTGGAAGTTGTTTTAAGAGTTTCAGGAGGGAACAAAATTAGGAATGTTTGTTCAAGGCTTCATTTTTACCTGGAAGTTCAATGATTTTTTGGGGTTCCACCTTAATTTTACTGATCTGGATTTTAATCTCTTAATCTCAGCTTTCCCTTCTTAAGTTTCTGGTTTCTAGTGTCCTGTTTTTTATTCTTTCAAAGACTCCTAATGGCATCCTAATTTTATCTTCTGAATCTTGCTGTAGATAATTTTCAGATTTTCATTTCGTTGATTTCTTTATGCTATAGCATTTTTTTCATGATTCAAGCTTGTGCTTATAGTATCTTTACTTATTCTAGAACAAGGATAAATATATCCAGACTTGTCAGTTTTCAACAAATAAGGTAAATAAATTACTCTCTTCCTGTAATTGTACGATGGTTGGACTCCTTTCCCAGATTGCAGGCTGGGAGGTAGGTTGATGAAGATGGCTTCTAGTCTAATTCTTAGTTTCCATCAAGGTTCCCAGTGTTCCACTGCTCTCCCAAGATGTCATTTTCTCTATCATGTGCTACTTGGCTCTCTACTATAAAATGGGCCCAGTGCTTCAAAAATAGAACTTGTGCTGTTGCAACTCTTGATTTTCCTGCTTATTCCTCCCATAGACCCTCTCCTCTCAGCTCCTCATCTGCACTGCTGCTTCTCCTCCTGTGCATGCTCAACTCACAAATATGTTGTTTGCAGGAGATTTCATTTACCACTTGAATGTAGACGGATAAAGGGAGGAGGCAGGCAGAGTGAGCTCCATTCATTTCATAGTAAAGGTGGAACAGATGCCTGGCTTTTTGAGCCATGGGAAGTATCATCCCGAAGCCCAAAGCCCCAGGTCTCCTTCCTTATAATATGCTTGAGTTTTTCTAAGTCCTGGCATGAATTTTTTTGCCCATCTTAGTCATAGATCAGAAATTTGAATTTTTTTCTGGGACTTCATGAAAGACTTAATCTTCCTCCAAACTCAACATATGAGCTTGATCCAGAAGCTCAGCCCCTCTGGACACAAGATGTTACACCTCTTGGGTATGTGTCTTCTTCCGACTATAGCCAAAAGAAAGACAGTTTCACTGTAGCATTTTTTTTTTAATCACAGAAGAAAAACCTTAATGATGAGCTTCCCAAATTCTTTCTCTGTGGGTTCCATTGGCCAGAATTGGGTCACACACTGAAGGGAGAATTTGAGAACACTCGAGGTATATGCATGATGGAGCAGGGCTCTTTGCAGTAAGCAATGAAGTGACAAGTAATGAACGAAACCTAAGCGACGTACGGTCCTTGCTTCCAGCCTATGAAAGTCAGTTTTATATTCTTCATAAATACTGTAGGCAGTGGATGCTGTCTGGAACGAGTCAAAGTCGCCTTTATGTGGGAATGGTCTGAATCATTTCCATACCTGGTAGAGCCCTTCGCTCGAGCAAAATCAATATCCACATTGTCAATCATATAATAAATTAATTTTGTTTGTTTTTGTGCAGCCTTCCAGGGAACTCCAAGACACACTTATGGCTCACTACTGGTAAGCTTTATTTCCCATGATTTACGTTTTCTAAACGTCTGGAACTTTCACTTCCAGCTTTGTCTGAACTTCACCACCCTTAGTTTTCCCCAAAACCCTTCTCACATAATCCTATTTTGTTTCATTTTGACCTGCTATATGTACATTCACAAGTATTCCTAATCCTAAATCCTTTTGGAATAAGGCCAAAACTAAATAACAATTAATTAGCCACTGATGTTTTTATAGCTTAGTATTAAATTATGCTTGAGAATTGGGACTATGTCTTGCTGATCTTTATATATCCAATGTTTCCTTGTACATAGTAGCACCCAATAAATGTTTGTGGGATTGAATTTATTCATCCCCAGGGCTATCTGAGTCCACCAAGTCTCTAAATGTGGACTTCCCTTAAGTTTCTAAGGGATCTTAGGATTACAGGTATCAATCTGCAGCTCTTGTATGCAGAGACAGGTAACTGGAAACCAGTCATCTCCAAGCATGAGCTTTACTGTGTGATTTCCTGAACCAGCCTGAGATTATTCTATCAAGCACATGCTTAGAAGTATTGATCTGATTTGACTAAATAGCAGCTCAGCCAAGCCAGCACACAGCTGCCAGAATCACACTGGGCCACAACAGCTGGAGACAGACATAGGAAACAAGAAATTATTCAGTTGCGGCCCCTCCAAACCATGTTTGACATGCTATTTATCTTCTTCCACTGAAACTCTTTCCAAATAAATGGGGGTGGGTGATAGCTTGGGGGTTGTTTACCTTCTACTGAACAAACAAGTCTGAATTAGGAATTAGAATCAGTGAATCTGAAATGATGAACACGCTTACCCTGGCATTACTTAGAAAATGGGAAAAATAAATTAGATTACTCCTTGGAAGGACTCATTGGTTTGGAGAGCAGCAGGGACCTAATTGCAGGTCGAAAGCAGCACAGCCTCTGTTTTCCTTCAGCACAGGGTAGAGCTTTCCACAGGGCAATGGGCAGAGAGTGAATGCCTCAGACGGTGCTGTCCTTTGCAGCAAACCGGGGGAGATGGGAGAGCAGGAGGAGACCTAGCACCTGCCCTCTGACGATGTAGTGACATCACATCTACATGGGCCCTGGGATTCCTACCCGGCACCTGTTGAACAGATTTTCTGTCTTGCGATACTTCAGGGCACACCTTTTTGTTCCATGGGATATGTCAGGAACAGCATAGTGAGAAGCCCTGTGAAGTGAATGAAAGGATTTTTCTTTCTTCCGCAGCATAAACGGGATACTGCACTCCATCAACAGCTGTCCTTGATGTGGTATATTCTTTTGGAATAACACATAACATAATGCAGTTTGCTTGAGATTCTAATTAAAATGAGATACTAGTCTTCTGCCTCAGCCAAGTGAAATTATGGAACAGGACTTACAAGCTGCAAGAACTCGTTTCAACAGTGTAACTGGCCTGCAAAATCAGAGGCCCTAAGCAACAGAGCCAGCTTTCGAAACTGTGGGACTTGGGGCATCTACAGGTTTCAGCATCCACTGAAAGCACACATGCATGTGTCCGTGTGTGTGTGCACATGCACACACTAGTGTGCACACAGCTTTCAGTGGAAAGCCAAAGTCTCTAACATTCGCACAGCAGGAAGAGAGCGTGCGTTAACAGTGATGAGCCATAGAATACACTAGAAGCTTCCTGTAATGCCAGCCTCCAGTTACATGGCAGATGCTGACCTTTTAGGTAAAACCACCTCATAATGAGGTCCGTTTGTTATTTTCATAAATGACTGCTCTGGCTGAGGCGCAAAGGCCACGGGTTACATGCTCCCTGGTCAGTAGAATACCAATGTATTAATAAGGAATGACGTTCTTTGTCACCAGCTGGTCCTCTGCAGGCCTCAGTGTATTTGAAAACCAAACTGAGAAAGCAGAAGGCAGGAAGTGGGTACGAACCAATGGTCAAGTCATGTCAGTGAACTTGTTATGGGCACAGCACACATAGCTTGCAGTACAGTTCAGCAGAAATAGCACGAAGTGATATCCTTACAAGGAGCACTTTCTAAATGCTAGATATATGGCCCATTACATCTCCAAAGAGTCCCTTGATACACCATTCCCATTCCCACTGAATACATGAGGATGCACACTCAGTTGGGTTAAGCAACCTTCTCAAAGCCACACAGACAAGTGGCAGATCCAGAACTTGAATTCAGGTAGCATATTCTAGATGAAGTCTTAAATACTAATGCCAGTGCCTAACATGTATATCACATTTAATCTGAATGGGGTCCTAAGTGCATTGTATTTTTGAAACCTCCTTAATATTCACTTTGATTTTATTAGATACAGATTGTAAGCAACCTTGTTCCTATGAGTGAGATGAATGGGGTATACAGAGGTCATATACTGTTTGCAAGGTCATGTGCCTGCTAAGTGGCAAGGAGACATGGGGTGGGGCCAGAGATACGCTTGAACCACAGTGTTCTCCTGTTCGCACTACTCCTTCCCACAAGTCCAGCAAGGGCTCAAACACCTCTGCCAAAGGGCTGCTTGTGCAGCATTTTGTTGATTTTGAATTTCACTGCTGTTTCTCTATCCTTATTAAAATCCATTCTTTTAAATATACTGGCTTCCCATAAGTATCCCTTTATGCTTGCTCCTGTTTCTCTCATGGGTGTCAGGTGGCAGCTAAGAGCAAGCATGAGATTGACTTGGGGCAATGAGGATATGACTGGACACAGATTTTTTAAGATTTGAAAGAGTTACAGAGAACTTGAGACAGATAGAGGTCTTCCATTGACTGGGTCACTCCCCAGATGGCAGCAACAGCCGTAGCTGAGCCGATCCGAAACCAGGAGCCAGGAGCTTCTTCTTACTGCAAGAGTCCAAGGACTTGGGCCATCTTCTACTGCTTTCCCAGGCCATAGCAGAGAGCTGGATCAGAAGTGGAGCGGCCGGGACTGCACTAGAACTGGTGCCTATATGGGATGCCAGCACTTCAGGCCAGGGCTTTAACCCGCTGTGCCACAGCGCTGGCCCCTGGACACAGATTTGGAAACTATTCATGAGTTCCAGGTTCCAGATGTTTTCTTGGCCAAGAGAGTGGTCCTGCTTAGTTGTTACTAAGTGGTCAGGTGCATGAACATCTTAGCTACAACAGCTGAAAGCTAGGAAATGAAGTAAGACAAATTCATTTTAAAAATAAAGGTGGTCCTTAGAGCCCCAAATATGAAGGATTACTACACCATAATACAAAGTGAAGACGTGGCCGAAGAACAAACTGTGTAGACAAATCTGGAGACAAGGGCCATGGAAGCAGAAAGGGAAAGAACTTATCTTAGTTAAACCAAAGGATTATGTGATCCATTGGAGTGGATATCTACCTCTAAGTGTGCTCAGGAAATGCCAGCTAATCTTGACATTACCCTGGAAATATGTAGCTCCAAAGTTTTAACTCCCTGTGTCATATGGAGCACAAAGAAGTTAACTAGAAATGCTATCTGCGCAAAGTTTACTCTTGAACCTGAACTGCAGCTGCAGATGAAAGACTGAAGAAGCAAATATAATTAGTGGAAGTCATGGTTTTAATAAGGATACAAAAACACTGATGAAATTTAAAACCGGCAAAATGTGGCTTCTATACATATGTGCGTTTTTTTTTCTTCCCAGCATACTGTATTTCTTTCTGGAAACTGATGAGTACTGTATTTCTCTGCTGAGTTGTGGAATTCAGGTCATGTCTGAACCCATTAATAGTAACTAGAGCTTATCAGGCACCTACTATGTGCCAAATGCCTTTTAAGATATTATCACACTTCTCCCGACAACCCCTGAGGACAGGTAACGTTACCCCCACTTTATGGGTGAAGACACTGAAGCTTAGTGAGGTTAAGTAACTTGCTCCATGTGTCAGATGTAAACTCAAGTCTGTGCCATTCCAATAGGAGATCTCAAGCAGACTTCTAAAACATTCATGGAAGACACACATTGTGGGCCAACTGTGACTAGATTTCAAACTTTTTTGCACCAAAATGATCTTTCAATTAAATTTTTCCACCAACATGTTGAAGTATACTTTATCTTCCGAACGGTTCCCTGTTTATGCACCTGCAAACCACTGCAGATGCAGTGGCACCATGAGGGAGCCTCGTGGAAGGGAAGTGGCTGCCGCTGTTCAGACTGTAAAAGCAATTCTGCTTTAGAAATGCATCCTAAATATATGCTTGTACATGGATTCCCGAATGTTTGCAAGAGTAAAAACAGATAAAATGATAGCAATAAAATAGTATGCAAATCCCCCAAGACTAAAGGAAAACTTTCAAATTTTGCGCTATACCTTTTATACAACTGAATCTTACAGTGAGGAAGGACTGAGCGATGTCATGAGTAAAGAGTGGACGTGCAGCAGCTCCAGTCATCTGGTCAAAGTGCGTTTGTGTTTTCACAAACTTTTAAAATATGTGAGTGTTCACAGCATTTTCTCTTTTAAGAGTTTGTTAAACCCTTTCAACATTCTCTCCCCTGCAACTTTTAACCATTGGTTACAATGGAAGCAGATTCCAGCCACAAACAGTATTGTTCTGTGCTTCAGAGAAGAGTCTGGGTAGAAGATGGTTCAAGTGCTTGGGCCCCTGCACCCACGTGGCAGACCCAGAAGAAGCTCCTGGCTCCTGGCTTCAAACTAACCCATCTCTAGAGGTTGCGGCCATGTGGGGAGTGAACCAGCAGATGGAAGGCCTTTCTCTCGGTCTCTCCCTTTCTCTCTGTAACTCAAATAAAAATAAAATCCTTAAAAAAGAATCTTGGTTGTGTTCTAGGTTGGGTTACAAGGAAGAAATAATATCAACAAACAATAACAAAACTCAGCAGGTGTAGGTCCCCTATTCAGTCATTGCAGAAAACAAAGGTGCCGTGTGGGAACATTCCATGTATCATGCTGGACCTCACAAGGCCCAGGCAAGCAAGGGAGGAGCTCATAGACCTGTATTTTGGCAGCGAGTCCTGGACATTCTCGAAGACTCTCAAAGATACATCTAATGTCCAAGAACCTTCACACTAATGAGACAGAGGCAGGCCAGAGAAATGGGAAATGCCAAGGGAAATGTCACCTCCCTGGCCACGCCCAGAATCCATCCTCATGGGCATTCAGCCCATAAGCAGTCACCTGACAGTTTTGCCTTCAGGCCATGGAAGATGTCCCATGTGGGCTGCTGCCCAGGACCCCAGGAAGCCTTGGAGGCTGGTGTTAGAAGCAGGATCATTTTACATTTACCCAAAAGGGGAGGAAGGGGACTTTTTCCAGCTACATAAACAGCCGATATCAGATCTGCCTACAGTGTTGCTCAACCAATGATCCAAATTGACTAAAAGATAGCTGAAATTATCAGGCAGCCCTGGCCATGGTCTCATTATTCTGATAGTGCAAACATGGCCTTTAACAACGCATTGTCATTGTCATATTTGTCTCAGGGACATCAGATGATGATGGCTATTAGTTTGCATTTTTGAAAATATGTCTGGATGTCTGACAAGGTTTACATACAAATTAAAATAACAAGAATTCAGACTGGTGGCTTGTCCTGCAGTTGTCCAGGGCAATCTTATAACCCATGGTGACATTCCCCACCCACCTACCCCCACCCCACGCCTTAGTTTCTGAAGTGATGGCCAAAAATATCTGTAATAGTGCATTTGGCTTTTAAAATGTGAAATCTTAAATTTAAACAAACACACAGAATGTTCCCTTTCAGACATGTTTCCACAGCACATAGAGAAGCTGCCTGGGTTTTACCACAAGGGCAAGGATTTATATAGGAAAAGATCTCACTGTTCACAATTCTAACACATCACGCTTATTACCCCCCTAAATTTGGCTTTTGTTTGGTTTGCTAATTACATTTCCTCCTAATCTGCAATTATCAATTTGCCCATCCTGTTTTACTTTATCCTATTATCCATGTAAGGATCATCTATTTAAGATTATTATCTCACATAGAGCCACCATCCGAGCTATTTTTAATGTTTCTTGCCAGGGAGAAAGGGAGAGAGGATGGAGAAGTGAGATGGGCAGTGGCTACGGAGGCTGTTGAGAAGTGACCGCATAGACACGACCTCACTTGCATCCTGTCCATCCAGTGGATGTGGCCCCAAACAAAGGAGCAAAGACCTCGGGAGGGGGCACATGGGGACCAGAGTATCATCATAAACAACTTTGTAAGACAGGCTCTTCGCACTACCCCCTCAAATGCAGTTGCTGCCCTCTGCCAAGGAGACCAGGGCCCTGTCTCTCTTGCCTCTTTTGCTCAGGGCTCAGTGGTGTGCCAGGCACCCCAGGTTCCTTAACATATATAGGATGATGGTAAACACAGATTAAAATGAAGTGCTGAGAAGCCAAGCCTATTAACTCACCTTGCGGTCCTTGCCCTGGTGGAGAAACCAGGCAGAACAAATGGCCCCGCAATGCTCCAAGCCAAAAGCCCCCAGTGGGAAGACTTTGCATGCAGAATTAACTACACATGTGAAGAGTGCATTAATGTTCCTCAGAACTGAACACTGCTAATTTACGGCCCTTCAGCACTTCGGGGCCCCATAGAGTCTTTCCAATTATGCTAGTGGGGAGGTGACTGGCCCGTGGTCCCCATGGTGAGACTGGGGAAGCAGAACTTAGCAACAGAGTCCTGGGGTTCCAGCGTGCCTCTCCTAATGAAGCCACCCTGTTGGCTCCGTTCTTGCTGTCCACGACCCCTGCACTCACTTAGCATTTCTTTGGCCCTGGTTTCCCGTACCCATCACAGAATGGAGAAAACCAAGCGGCCACTCAGCCAACTGCAGGAGCAGAGTGTGTGGAGCCTTGAATTTCTAGTTAAAAAGCAATAAATCTTAAGTCAGGTAATGAATTCCATTTTGAGTAATCTCATTATGGACATCTATTCAAAGAGTCTGCACAGCACAGGCAGAATGACTGGAAAAACCTAGTCTAATGTGCTGGCTTTTTTCCCTGTGCCAAATTAACGGTGAAGGCCTTTTAAAGGATGCTTCATTTAGGCTCTCTTATTATCAGAAATATTACACAAGCTGGAACTGGGGCCTGAGTGCAGTGGCACCGCTGAGCCAGCCCCCACTGTTGAATCAATGGCTGGCAGGATTCCACGAGGACAGAAGCCCGGAGCAGCCAGGCAGGCTCACACGCACGGGCCCCCTGCACTGTTCTGATGCAGCTGAGGAGATGGGGAGGTCTACATGGTAAGGGGGCTTTCTCTAGGACTTCTGTGGTAGTCCTGCAGGACCAAACGAGGTACATCACGAGCATCTGGTCACTGCATCCATCTTTCGTTCAGTTTGCAGATTGGCCTTCCTATAGCCATCATCAGTTATGCCACCTCTCTACAGCCTTCAGCTGCTCCCCATTACCACCTAACAAAGCTTTCAATTGCTCACCCTTGAATTCAATGTGCTTCCCAAACCTTACTCCACACACCTGTCACCTGGGGCGCCTGTAAACTAGTCTGAGTCAACAGCGGCCAGGTGAGGCTCAAGACTCCCCACGTGTCACGTCCAGGAAGACTAGGAGTAGCAAGCTCTAGAAAACTGGTTCTAAAACGCCAGCTTGCGTTACAATACCAGAGAGCTTATTACAAGATATGCTCTGTCCCACTCCCAGTGTTCAAGTCCACAGGTCTAGGGTGGCACCCAGCTTTTTTGCAAGCCTCCCCCAACAAGCTTCTAGGGGATGCTGCTGCCACGGGCTCGGGTTGCACACTCAGAACCGGTCTTCCAGAGCGTGAGCTCAAGTCTGGATGCACATGTGTATCATCTAATTAAAGTGCAGCTATTTCAAAGCATAGACTCCAAGGAGAGGACATGTGGTACGGTAGTTAAAGTCACTGCTTGGGATGCCTGGGTTTGAGTCCTAGCTACTTCACTTCCGATCCAGCTTCCTCTTAGTAGTATGTGGGGGCCTGCCACCTAACTGGGAGACTTGGATACACTTCCAGGCTCCCGGCTTCAGCCTGGCCTAACCGTGGTTGATGCGTTCATTTGGAGAGTGAACCAGCAGATGGAAACCCTCTCCATCTATTTCTCTGGATCTGGCTCTCTGGCTCTCAACATAAAATCTGAAAACCCAAATGTGGATTCCCAGGCCCAGCCCAGGCGAACTGAATCAGAACCTCTGGGGAGGGGACCCCAGCATCACACTCTCCCTCTGTCCACTAAGTGATTTGTAAGATGGGCTGAGGATCACTGCTCTACAGCACGGATTCCATCACCACTTCCATACGGTGCCCAGATAGGATGGTGCCCTCATCCCCGAATTTGCTTTGTACCATTCTGTTCTAGAGGTCTAGGTAGAACCAAGTTTTCTCCTTGAAATAGCCTTCTCCACCCACTGCCCACACCCTACCCGTTTTTGGTGGCTTATCTAAAACCCCACCTCTGTCCAGGGGCCTTTCTCCAGGCCCAGAGTCACTTGAAAGCTCTCACTGCCTCAGCTTCCTACAGTGCATGGCTTCTGCTTTCTCATTTCAGTCCCAATTGTAATTTCCCCTTCCCTCCGCCCGCGCACCCCCAGCCCCCATTTCCCCAGTCTGCTCAGGCAGCCCTTGTTGCAAAACCCAGGCCTGCACTGTTCGCAGCCCTCCCCGACACCAGCTTGCAAGGGCTCTGTGGGCAGAACATGGTCTCTTCTTCACCCTGCTCTTCCCTCCCAAGACTCTGGGGAGCATTGTCCTGCCCTAGAAGTAAGCCCGGCACACAGTAGCTACTGAGTTATCCTGTGCAGCCCCCTGACACCCTCGTTCTTTCCTAACATCGCTGCGGAGTTCTTGTCTTGACTTCCCCTACTAAGTAGAACCTCAAAGGGGGCGGGGTTATGCCCCGTGCATCTTTATAGCCTCTCTCCCCTCCCCCCTGCCCCCAACTCCTCTTCTGTTCTTGCCGCTAGGCTTCTGCATCTGCATCACCTGCAGCTCATCAGAGATGGTAGACCCTCAGGGTCCACCCAGATCTATGGCATCCAGAATCAGCGACCTAACAAGATCCCCAGGTGATCTGCATACATCTTACAGTTCGAAGGGCACAGCAGCTGTATGAAGTCAAAGAGTAAAAATAATGCAGAGAATGGGATCTGGGCTCAGACTTTCAAGTTTGGGATCTTGGGAGAATTAGATAAAACCCCTACTCCAGTCTCTCTGTCAATAAAATGAGAATAGTAGAGCTCACCTCATGGAGAGGCACTAAAGTACTGTAAGGAAAATGCTCAGAACACTATAAGCCCTCCATAATACAGGATCAACTGTTATTACTCAATTAAAGCTGGAGAAATTTAATTGACTATGAACTGCCATATAAAATAGCCAAGAATATGAAACACAATTCTTCATGGATTTCAGAACATGAAGTGTAAAAGGTAATAAACAAAAATATTTAAAACCCTTTAGCAAGCGTTAAGAAGCGTGTCAAAGGATTCCTGGCTTGAACTTGCAGCAATTCAATGGCTGAAGCCGTTAAAATGACCATCCCCCAATTTTTTTGCTGTGTCACGAGGTTTTCTTCTACTGCGCAGTTCTCTCAAGCCGCCTTTTTCTGCTACACCTAAAGAACAACTTCATAGGGTGCATTTTGTTTTTACACTCCCCCTGCCCCACCCCCACAAATCTCCTGTTGCCTCATCAATTGCCAACCCGCCAAGAAATGCGCCCCTGGTTCGGATGAAACACATGCACACACTGCCCCCTAGGGCATCTCCTCTGTCATGACAGCCAAAAACAAGGAAAAAAAAAAAAAAAACAGCGAAACACGGAATTATGTGTAGTGGGCTCAGAGGAACAGGGCTGAAACCTTGACTGTGATATCACTGCAGAGCCACTTTGATGTTATATAGTGATCTGTCCCAGTGTGGGGCCAGGCTTTTTGAAACCGGAACCGATGCCTATGACCTGGGTGTGTTGCTGTAGAGGGTTATGAATAAGGCCATAGGCTGCAGCAACAGTGCAGCGAAAATCCACTTTTGAAATGCAACCTCAATCATGCTGTGTTTATGGATGTCAACGTGATTCGTTCATGCCCCATATGCTACATCCAAAACTTCAGGTGTTGGGAGAATAAAAGGGTGACCTTAGCAACTGATAAAAATCATTTGACAAATAATTGCTGAAAGGCTACTGAGTCCAAGGCAAGGTGCCAAGCGCTAGGGACCTTGGTGAATGAGTGGCAAAGATCCCTGCTGTCATGGAGCTGACATGCTACACAGGACCTGTGACCACCCATGCCTGGCTTCTTGTTGTCTCCCACATTCTCCAGGGAGCTCCCTGGACTCTGGGGAGGCACTGCCTTGCCTTGCCTTTCAATGGACATTTCGCAGAGGGCAGCCTGAGGCCCTGAACATTCCAGAGGTATCTCATAGACACAGCCCTGGCCCTTCCACACAACCTGATAGGATTCTCCCCCTATTTCTTTTTTCCCCTTTATTTTCTTGTTGTTCATTGCAGGATTTTGCTGGCTTTGGTTGTAGGTTGTCTTTGTCCACTCCAAGCATCTCTCCAAGGATTTGGGGGACCACATCAGCTGGGTAAAAGAAGAGAATGTCACAAACACTGCCCCTGTGTGTACCGTCTCCTGCCAGTACTTCCCTCGGTACAACTTCAAACTTCGGTCTTAGATAAACCAAACATAACTGTTCAAAGGAAGAAGTGAACACTCAACAACATACAGGTGGCAATGTCATTATGCAAAAGCATCGTCTCAGGAAAGATGACATTGAATTCGGATGGAAAGAAAGAACTTAATATCCTTGCACATATTCATGCGTATGTGTATGGACATGTGCACGCACTACTGTATCCCATGGTATCTGGTCCTTACCTCGGATCAAAAGTGGGTGAGAGACATATGAGATCCTCAGAACCCCAACGTCACTAATGACTTCAACACAAAGGCTTTATTTGTACCCACAAATGGACAATCTATCTTTCTTTGTAAACGTTTATTACTGTCCTCATTCTATGCCCACCTCCTGTCTGCCCCCTGATTGGTCATTACCACTTTGGAGAGACATTGGCCAAGTCCCCTTTGTTCTTGGTGTGCTTTGGAGGTGGCTAAAGTCCCTTTGCCTATGAAGTTGCTCTGGACTAGGCTTGGAGAGCCCACTGTATATCTGGCCTAATCCTTGAACCCTTGTCTAAGGTTCTCCCTGAGATCTGCTCAAACAGGTGGGAAGGAGCTGAGGGGGCCCCATCCAGCTCAGCATGACTCCCATCCTGGACTCTTCGCTATGTCACTGCCCTTCTCCTTCCTCGGGGCTTTCTGGAGACCGGGCTGAGGACTGGTAGGGAAAGACTGTCTTCCACTGCACGGTTCTCAGTTTGGTTTCAGATACTACTTTTGTGACCTTTCTCCCAAGCCGCCACTGGGGATCCATTCTTGGCAGCTTATGGGGCCTGCTCTGTGTGTCTGCCCTGTGCTCTGGGGAATTCCAGCCCTAGAAACATGCTGGGTGTATTGTACAACACTCAGTAAGGAAAACCAAGAGGGGCATCAATGCACAATATTTATCAAGTTCTGTTCATTTCTTATTTCAATGAATCTTGTAACAACTCCTACCTCTGAGAAACATGAGTGTTAGCAGAGGCTAAGCAACTTCTTCAAGGTCTTACCACTTTCGTGATTCTTTTTCCCTTTTCAAAATTTACAGCTGTGAGACAGAAAGAGAGAGAACGTTCCCGTCTACTGGTTCACTCACCAAATGCGAATAACAACCAGGCAAGCCAGGAGATGGGAACTCAATCCAGATCTCTCACATGAGTGGCAGGGGACTCAAGTACTTGAGCCATCACCTGCCGCCTCCTGGGGTATACATTAGCAGGAAGATGGAATGAGACGTGGAGCTGGCACTAGAACCCAGCCCCTCCAATATGGCCGCCAGTGTCCCCAGTGGTATCTAAACTGCTGCACCAAATGCCTGTGTTGATGATAAAATTTAAACACAGGAACTTTAAAGGCAAAGCCCTTATGTCTATGCAATGCTCTGTCCCTTTGGAGGGATAGTCCCTACTTAAGACTCCTGGTTTTAGAAGCAAAACCACTAACTCATTTCAACCAGTAGGGAAACTTCCAGTAACTAAAATGTTAAGAGCTGAACCAAGGATTTTTTTTTTCCCTCTCATTTCTCCTGTCCATTCCCTTGGATTGGAATTCAGGCATTTTTTCCAACTCTGCTCTAGATCACATTAACCCAACAAGATTGCCCACCAGGACCACTGCCACCCACGCATATCCCAACCTCAGCTGTGGCTTCTTAGCTCAAGGCAGAATAAGATCCCACAGCACACTGGGCACCCCAGAAACTAGCAGCAGGAACAGTAGCACTAGAGAATACGTAAAGTGCCTGTGAATACTCTCTGAACAAATGGCTGTGCTTAAAATCTACCGGTCAGCCACAGCCTGTCTGCCCATGCTGCTAAAGGCCACACTCCTGCACTCTTTCCTGTTCTGTAAAAGGACACTGAAATCATCATGAGGCTGGAGGAAGCCAACCAGACAGGAAATAAAGCCACTTGGGTGCGTGTACTTGTGGAAGGGTTTTGGAAGACCAACCACCCTCTGGGAAAATACTTGCTTGACAAGATCGTGGCCAGCGATGACGTTCTATCCCACGGGTGGAACCTGATTTGAAAATGAATTTGAAGCTAAGAGGACAGGTAGGGCGTGGCTCTGAGAGATACTCCAACAAGAGCCAGCAGTGATGTAAGAGGAGCTCGGGTCAGGATTTCCTGGAACAAGGGCAGAGCTGATGGACCTTATTTTTAGATGGTGCTGATATTTTTAGTGAAAGTCCAACAGCTTCTCCATTTTTGTGGAGTGGAGGGAGAAGGGATGATTTCCTGAGGTTAGTCATTTCCTCTCTGCTGATGGAGAGGTTTAGCAGGGCTCCTATGTCAGAGGAAGTGCTTGGCGGTGGTAAACACTGCTGACATAATGGGAACTTGCATTGCTATGTGTCAGAGCACACACACTCCTTCCTGGACCCTGGGCCAGGTGAGCGGGGGATGCTTCCTGTTTTCAGCTCCAGGAGGACCTTTCAACTTCCGGGAGCTGCTCTGGAGAATAAATCACAAGAACTGCTGGGGTAAGCAGCCAGGCCTGCAGACACCAGAAAGTGATTTGGCGGTGAGAATTATTAGATATGCCCTGGCAGCTCCCGGAACTGCTGAGTCATTGTGCCCTCCAAGAGGCCTACATGGAGGCCAAGTGGGTTTGGTTCTATACCATAAAGCCATCCTCATCTGAAACCCATTTCTTTGCCAAAGTTGCACTTAGTGCTTGGATCTCACCCCTCCTAAACACTCAGCAGGTGCTACTGCCTTCCCCCTCTGAAATCTCGTGCATCTGCTTCCTCCACTCTGCCTCTGCCACATCAGTGATGTCTATCATCCCTTATAGGGCTCGGAAAGCACCTGCTCTTCCTGACAGTGACCTCATCCTGGCAGTCCCTCCTCCACATTGCTGGTAGTGGATGGAGTCTGGGGACACCCATGGCATCTTGTCACCAGTCCCCTCCTCCCTTGTCCATCATCAACATGGCTAACTGGCTATGGCACTTTAACTGCTAAGCCCAGACATGGGTGGCCACACAGTCCTTCTTAACATTGTCCTTCAACACTCATGACCTATCAGTTGCAAGCTGCATTTGACAGAAAATCAATTTGCCACTGGATTCTCATGTTACCTTCCTAAAAACACAGTCAGTTTTGTTTCTTCCCTGATGGGAGACTTCTTGTGTCTCCTTAGTGTCTTCAAAATGAATTTCAGGCTCCTTGGCAGGTGACTGGGTCTTTCACAGCCTCACTTCTTCCTATTTGTGCAACATCTTACATTTTCTTGTCTCCTCTCTCCCAGCTTCAGCTTCTTTTCTGTACATAGGTCTCAGGGAACTCAGACTCTTTCTCAAATACAGTTTGCTTTTATGCGACTCTTGGGTTTATATACACGAGGTTCTTACTTTCTACTTTTTCCTCTTTCCTTTCTCTTATCTGCTAACTCCCACTTGTTTTTCAAACTTTCCATATTCTTCCTCTGTAATGTTTTCTTGATTACACTAGGCAAAGTCAGATTCCCCTCTTCTGTGTTCGCGGAGGTTTCTGCTTTTACCTCTGCATTTGTTATTGTAATATATTACCATGCAGTGCATATGTTGTAATAATCTACTGCAGTCATTAAAATAATTATATGTATTATAATTATTGTCATGCATTTGCTTATTCATTCAACACACTGAGTGCCTTCTATGTGCTGTGTTATGAATAGGTAAATTAATGCACAGAATAGATGTTTAATGAACTTTTATTGAATGAATGAATAAATAGTATTTCCTTCCTAATCTAAGGTGCCTTTAGCCCTCATACCACTGAGGAGTTTCTTCAAAATCACAGGAGTCTGTGAGTGAGATTTAACTTTTTCCGCATCTTACCGAAACTTGTGAAAATAAGCATTGTGAAATATTTCTGTAATTATCAATCTAGGTAATGAATGTGTATATGACATGATTTTAGTCATATTTTTCTTCCCCTGACCTACACCTGCCTTTTCCTTCTCTCGCCATCCTATACACTGACACCCAAAGGGTGTCATCACAGTTTACTTGAGAGTCTCCTGATTTTATCAATCAAATCCCCACATCCTGGAAAAGCTCTTAGGTCCAGGAAAACCAGGAGAGTTGGTCACACCCTTCCCCACCATACCTCATTTTTCCTCCCCAAGTAATTTATTTTAAATATCCAATGTGTAATCTTCCATATTTTTCTCTGTTACTATAACATGAATTTTAGAATTGCCACTATTATTTTCCAAAGATTAGATTATCCAAGTTTGTTAGCATGAATTATAATATTATTTGCAATTTTCCTCAACCTGACTTTCTCACTAGCCAAACCTTGTTGTGAGGATCAGTCCATGTCAACTGAAAAGCTGTGGCTCACTCCTTTTATCAGTTGCATGGTGCTCCAAGGTGTAAATCATTGGCAATATTTTGCCTATTCATTCACGTACTGATGGACATTTTATTTCCAGTTTATTTTTTGCTACTTTCAATAATGTTAATACATACATACACACATAACTACATTCACGCAGTGGTGCTTTTGTTTCTATGAGATACATTTTAAAGAGTGGAACTGCTGAATTAAATACTGAATGTAATTTCAATTTTTGTAATTATTGCCAAAGTGCTTTCCTAAGCAGCTGCAACAGCCACACTTCTGCCATCAGATTGATGACTGCCTTTCAGTCTCTGCCACCCCAGCCCACCAGTGCTGGGTTTGATAATTCTTATTAATCTGAACACTGGATAGTTGTATAATGGCATCTCATTGCTATGTTAATTTTCATGTCCCTGATGACTTGTGAATTTGAGCATTTGGAAAAAAATGTGGTGGGCCATTTAGATTTGCTCTTATGCGATTTGTCTATTTATGTCCTTTACCTACTTTTCTAATGGATTGTTTGACTTATTCTGAACAATTTTAAGAGCTTTTTGTGTATTATAGATACTAACACCTTTTAGTCTGATACAAACATTATTTTCCAGCCCCCTTTGCCTATGATTTTATTTATTGTATCTTTTGCCACACAAGTGCTTTTTAAAATTTATTTATTGAAAAAAAATTTATTTATTGAAAGGCAGAGTCACACACACATACACACACACACACATGCAGAAAGAGATATCTTCCATCTGGTGGTTTACTTCCCAGATGTCGGGGGCTGGACCAGGCTGAAGCCAGGATCCAGGAACTCTATCCTGGTCTCCCATGTGGATGGCAGGAACTCAGGTATTTGAGCTGTCATCCATTGCTTCCAGGCACATTGGCAGGGAGCTGCATTGGAAGTGAAGCAAGGCTGGCGCTGTGGCTCACTAGGCTAATCCTCCACCTGCGGCACCGGCACACCAGGTTCTAGTCCCATTTGGGGTGCCAGATTCTGTCCTGGTTGCTCCTCTTCCAGTTCAGCTCCCTGCTGTGGCCTGGGAGTGCAGTGGAGGATGGCCCAAGTGCTTGGGCCCTGCACCCGCATGGGAGACCAGGATAAGTACCTGGCTCCTGCCTTCGGATCAGCACGGTGTGCTGGCTGTAGTGCGCCGGCCGCAGTGGCCATTGGAGGGTGAACCAACAGTAAAGGAAGACCTTTCTCTCTGTCTCTCTCTCTCATTATCTACTCTACCTGTCAAAAAATAAAAATAAAAACAAAAAAAGAAGTGAAGCAGCTAGGACTTGAACCAGTGCACTGAAATGGGAGGCAAGCATCCTGACTAGTGGCTTTATCTGCTAAGCCACAATGCCCACCCCTATACAAATACTCTTGATGTTTATATATTTATATGTGCCTGTACTTTCTCATCTAGCTTCTGAATTCCTAGTCTTGGTTAGGAAATTCTCTTTAATTCATAGATTATTATGTAGTCTCTGATATTTCCTTGGAATATTTTTTAAGTCCATAATTTTTTTAATCTTATATAGTTTGGCTTATGGCTGAATCTCTGATCCAAGTAGTGTTAGATATTATCACATTTATAACTGTGTGACAGCTCATTGTTGGATGTCTTTGCAGCTAGCCAGAGACCCAGGTGAGTCTAGCAAATTCCCACATACTTTTCACTGGGTCTCAAACACAAAGGCTAATAACCATCAAACTCTCTCAATAATGTAAATAACTCTCCTCCAGGCTATTAAATCACCTTTATGCCAACACAACCACAATATTTTAGGAATAGAGATTATGGTATAACGTTGATTCGCGGATTTAGGCCACTTCGCTTATACCTTCACTCTCTTCTCTAAAAACAGCATTCTGATTTGCCTTTGGGAAACAGCACCTTCAGCCAGGCTCAGTCCTGTGCCTTCAGGTGGCATTGACTGCATGCCCAGACCCGGAGGTGAGAAAAAGCACATTCCTAGGCCATCCAGGACATTGCCTCGCTCTCGCCATCATCATAACTCAAGGGAAGATGCCAACCAGAGCCAAGACATAGGAGGAGATTTTGCCAGGACTTCTGGAAAAGAGAAGGTAATTTTTTCTCCTTTCCTACTGGTTATAAACAGAGAATGACATACTAACAGGACTTGAAGACAGCTACCTGGGTAGGTATGAGTCAGCCCGCTAAGGGAACCACAGAAGAAACCATGTCCTGATTCCATTGCTCAAACCCAGAACAGTGTCCAGAAGACCCAACGTCTCCTAGCAGAGGGAGGCCAGAGTGAAGAAGAGGGAAGAACAGTGCTTGTCACTGATAACTTGCTGGCCTCTCCCGTGAGCAGGGGTGGGTTGCCTTCTAGAGACTGAGAAACTTTGCATGGTGCCGGGTGAGGGGAGTGAATCTGGAGAGATCTGTGGTTCTGCATGGGTAGATTGGGACCAGACCTCACAAAATAAGTTACTGTCACAAACGGCCTCCAAGAGCAAGCCATAGCTTGTTGTGACTTTGCTCCACCAGGCTGCTGCTGGTGGCATCATGCCTGTTTCTCTCCTGGCTTGCCTCCCACAGCCACAGTCTTCTCCTAAAACCCTACCTTTCCTAAAGGAAAATCTCTCCTGATGGCCACTAGGAAGAGTCCAACACACCCTCTTCTCTATTTCCACAACATCTTAAACTTCCATTTTTTTAACACTTCTCATGCTTTCTCTCTTTTGCTTGTACACACATTTCCTTCATTATATTCTGAATAACTTGTGCCATATTTTAGTCCCCTGAACCAAGAGCACCCTAACTGGCACATCGTATGTGCTCAGTGTTTGTAGAATTGTCAACTGTTTTTTTTTTTTTTTTTCATTTGACAGGTAGAGTCATAGACAGTGAGAGAGAGAGACAGAGAGAAAGGTCTTCCTTCCTTTGGTTCACCCTTGAAATGGCCGCTACGGCCAGCGTGCTGCGCCAATCCGAAGCCAGGAGCCAGGTACTTCCTCCTGGCCTCCCATGTGGGTGCAGGGGCCCAAGCACTGGGCCATCCTCCACTGCCTTCCTGGGCCACAGGAGAGAGTTGGATAGAAGAGGATCAGCCAGGACTGGAACCGGCGCCTATATGGGATGCTGGTGCCGCAGGCAGAGGATTAACCAAGTGAGCCATGGCACGGGCCCTGTATTTTTAAAAACAAAAAGTATATTTAAAAAGTTTCTTTCTGTCTGTATCTGAGGTAAAACACATTTAGAGGCCGAATCTTGTTGAACCACTCCCCCGTTTCATTTTTAAGAATTTCACAGGTTGCATATTGAACTTCGCTTGTCTCTGCTTTGCAGAATCATAGTTGGTTTTGGTATTTATCTAGGCAAGAGGGGATGTGGCTAGAAGTTGAGGGCATCTGACTAGGATTTTTGAATTAGTGACCCTAATAATCTCCAATGCCAGAATTAACCTTTCTTTTGTGAGGACCATCTAGCTGAGAAAGAGTTAACACTTGCTCTGCTGCAGGGACAAATTGCCTCATTCAGGAAGAGGAAAAAAATTCTCCCAGAAAATTGAATGTCAGTGGATTATTCCCCCTCAGATCCATGGATTAGTGTGCGTGGGGAGAGCATCCAAGTGGAAAAAACGTAGTATCAATGCACTTGGGGGCAGCGCCTGTCCCTCCACTCACCTCGGTTATGGTCTCTCTATCATAGTGTCTCACTGCCTCCTTTACTTAAGCCTATTACGGACTTTTGAATTATTTTGAAATATTTGAGAACTCTTTAGAATTAGGATATTGGTGTTGACTGAATCAATGTTTCATTTTCCTCTTTCAGACACACAGTGGCAATTCAATGATGCTTTCAGATGAACAGCTGGCAATATGATCTCTTACTTTGCAGCTATATCATAAGAAGTAGACTTTATACAGTACAGATATGCTGACCTGTAACCTATATAAATGTGTTTTTTGGTTAAAAAAAAAGATGCACAAATTACAATGCTCATTGGGAAAAAAAAGAAAAGAGCCTTTCAGGTGTGAGCGTTCATTTTCCTTGATCATTTAAATAGTCCTGGATGCCTTCTAGAGGACCTTTAGACGCATTCTTCATTACCAATGACATTTTCATGAAAGTGGCTATATTTTATTTAGCAGTCCGTCTATCTCCCCTGCCTGCTCGTCGCCTTGCTCCACAAAAGGCTGAGGACAAGTTTAAGTTTTCACAAGGTGACTAATAGAATAATAGGCCTCATAGATAGTCGAGGACCTTGGATTTTTCTAAAAGCCTCAGTCCAAAAGTCCTAAGGACATTGGCCAGAGGAGATGCCTGCCTGTAAGGCGATAGATGGGGAATCGTTAGCACCCCCAGGAGGAGCTCCAGCTATTGATCTTTGGGCCCCTGAACCTGTCAATCACAGTAAACGGCTTGCTGTCATCTCAGGTGTGTGAAAGCCACCATCAGGGCAGCAAGGATGATCCTGTGATGCCAGGCAGCTGCTGAGCTAGAGAATTGTAGTGGCACAAAAGGAAAATGAGAATTCTGCATAGGAGAGGCGGAGGCGGAGGTCGAGACGAACAAAGAGCAGGCTTTGACTAACACTGCACTTTTGGATGATCCTTCAGTCAAAGCAGGAAATGCATAACCTATTTTCTAAATAAAATGATTTTTCCAAAGATGCCTTTAATGTGCCAGCTGTTCATGTGTACACGTTTGAGTGGTTTCTCAGGTGCAGTGTCCACTGAATGAAGGAGGTTTGCTGGCAAAACGCTTCAGTGGCCATTGGATATTGGCAACAGGGACACCTGCCAGCCTGAAGCTAGTGTTCACCCCCAATTTCTCACAAGGCACACTGCCCTGTGGAAGAATGGCATATTCCCAGCTCCCTGGCATCTGAACGGGATCAGGCATACATCTCACCAGCACGCGGAGATGAAAGTGAAAATAAAGTGTGAGGAATCAAAAGGAAGTTGCAGAATGCATGGCAGATGTTGCTAGATTTGTCTAGCAGAGCCTGCGTGCCAAGTGTGTGATGGATGACATTAACGGGAGAGGTTAATAGCTCTGGACGGTGTTGCTTGGGCTTTTTAAAAGTACACGTAGAAGAAACGTGAAGGCTGCAGGGGGGATGGCCAAATGAAACAAGTGGGATTTTCAAAACAGGTAGTGTGTCAACTGCGTAAAGAACAGGAATGGTGGCGCAAGTGGAAGGCAAAACGTAGTCCCCAGCCTCTGGGATGGTTGGAGAGAGAAGGGTCCTTCGTTTGCTGACTTCCTTGAAGGTGACAGGCTTTGAGTGACAAGAAGGTTAGTGTGAATTCTGCAGGAAGCAATGACAAGCCCAGTTTACATCATGAATATTTTGGCCTTGATTTATTCTGTGAGCAGTGGCTGAGCCCAGGTCCATTACGTACCCACTGAAGATGATTTATGTGGGTTTCATGTAGTTGGACTTTAATTATTCACATGATTATCAATAAAAAATAAGGACAGAACAGCGTTGAATGTGAACAGGTTGGCAGGGCAAACAGCTGATTGTAGCAACCACGTTTAGATGAGGAGGGGGCAAACACTGCCTTTTCTTCCCATATCAGGTATGAGAACAAATTCATACGCAGAATTATACTTTTCTTCCCTTTTTCACAAGTATACAAACTGCCAACCTGTTAATCAACTCCCTGATGGCAGACAAATGTCTCTGGGTAACACGTGCCAAATATCAATTGTTACTGGCTGAAACTCAATAGGATGAAATGAATTGATGCTGCCAGTCTAGCCCATGCAATGCAATTGCTGATCAATAGTGAGTAATTGAACATCAGTCTGTGAAGAGGGGAATGCTGAAGTAGGGATATTGCAATGAGTTATGGTACATATTAATCACTGTCTAACCGTTTCATCAATAGAAGTTCCTCCCAACAACCTGCTGTGGTCTGTAACTATACAGGGGGACTCTCCCATTTTTCCCTACAGGTATTAATTTGAAGGTTAAAACCACATGGCTCAAGAAATCATAGTTTCGTGCTCCTTCACACCTGGTTTGGCATGAACTCATCTATGTCAAGTTGTAACTACACACAGCATGTGGGGTGGGATCAGAACGCTCTGTACCCCGAGAGAGAGGACAGGAAAGACAAGCGAACAAACTCAGCAGCAGAAATGCATCCGGAATGTGGATGCCCCAAAGGAGCATTTGTTTAGCTTTTTTTTTTTTTTCTTTTGCCTAAGAAGTTTTTAGGGAACGATCAGGAAGAAATAAAAAATATATTTTTAAGAGCCAGACCCTAGAAGAAGTTGAACAACTCTGAGAATAAAAATGAAAGTACTCAGTAGCATTAGCTTTTCAGAATCAGTTGCTTGCTGCTGGTGGGGTGATTGGATGGGTGGAAGTTAGTGGGTTATGCAGCATGATTGTTGACATACAACAGCTGCTGTTACCCTTTCGCTCCACCTTTTAGGCAGTAACGTTTTCTTGAGCTTAAAGATTTAATTGTAATGCATAGATTGCTTCTCTAGCCAATTCTTTGCATCAACAAACTTTCTGTTCTTCATTGTCTGGTATTTTGAGGATAAAATAAATGTGACCTCAGGAAGAGGAAAAGCCTGAAAATGGCCATGATTGGATTTTTCTGGTGTACAATCCCAATCTCTAGGAAAATAACATGAATACCTTGGAGATGGCCAACTCCAGGACTCCAGGAAGTTGCCTCAACAGGGGAGGCAGTTTTGAAACAAGAAAATGATAGGGGAACTTGGTGGCTGGAACCCACACAGGGGCAGGAGAGCGACTTCAATCAGTGTTAAACCCAGGCCTGTTGGGAACAGCCCCTAGAGGAGTGATGTGCTTTCTTAATCAACACTCTTCCAATTAGACACACACTCAGCAAGTTACAGAGACACTGTAGAGGAAAGAGGAGAAGGCTGAGCCTCCAGGGGCCCTGTACAGTCTCCTCCCCTGGCCTCTCCGCCAAGCAGATGGCACCAGCCTGCTGTAACTTGAGCCAATTTTCAGAACCTGTTATGGGGTCTCTTTGGCAGCCACCTTTCCCTGGCTGCTTTCTAAGCCAAGTGATCCCCTCTGACTCTTTTCTTATGAAAATGATTTTGGAACATTTGGAACCGAATGATAAAGTCTGCTCACCTGGATCCAGCCAGCCATGTGGTTGCTAACTAGGAGCTGTGATGACTGTCAAAGTTTGAAATTCTAGTTGGAAGTCCTTGGGTTCCTCAAACTACTAGGAAATATTCCAAAGCCAGACTTCAAAGTGAAATCTCTGAAATTCCTTCTTGACAATGAGTTAGAAACTTGGTAATTTAAAAAAAAAAAAGCAAAACAAACAAAAACCCAGCCATATCTTGAGAGTTTATCCTCTGTCCCTACAGAACTGAAAGAGAAATATCCAGTGTTACCTCCCCATAATGCTGTTTTACATTTGCCTGTTTTCACTGCTAAAAGTATTTTCATGTTGTATTTGACACTCAGAGTGCCTTCGAGGGAAGCAATACAGGTGAGTTTGAGCTCTGATTTACAGATAATAAAACTGAGGTTGAAAAAATTTATCTTCAAGAAAAAGATAAAAAAAGATATATAAACAAGATGTTTTTAACCTCAAATCTGATGGTTCTTGTTTTTATACTATTTTGTAATTTTACACTAAGTTGAATAAAGAATTAATGGAGAATTTAGTTTAAGTGTCTTTAAATTTTTTTCAAATGCCTTTTTGGTTTTTAAAATCAAAAGATAGAGATTATCGAGTTAAATCTTCGGCACCCCTCCCCCAAGCGTTAGGCAGGACCTTTAAATCATTCAAGACAGCTAAGAAAATCTCTATTTTTAAATATCCCAAGAGAAAGAGATTCCTCAACCCCGATGGGTAACTTTTCCTGGCGTTTAACATTTCTCAAAGTCAGGAAATTCTTTCTTGTGTCCTAAATCCCTAATGCTGTAGCTTGAACCCATTTCCTCCCTGTTGGTCTTTGGTGGGGATGTCGAACAGCTGGCTGAGCTCTCCACGTGAGGGACTTTTCAAAGACAAGGAGGAGGCTGTTAAATCACTCCTCAGCCTCCTCTTCCACAGGTTCCATAATCCCTATTCCTTTCACTATTTCTCAGAGGTCTCATTTTCCAGCCCTTTAATCGTCTCTCTGCCTTATCCCACATAACTCAAAAGTTTCTGTTGGGAAACTGGGCTGAGGGAGAGGAGAGCTTTTGTTCTTGGGGTAGGGATTCTGGAAAGGGGGAGTAAAGGACTGATTCTCATTAGGACTAGCAGCAGCTACTCCCCATCCTGAATGCTGGTCAGGTTCCCCTTGCTGGCAAAATCTGATCTTCTCAAGGAATTGGATCTGATAACTAGTGAGCTAATGCCAAACTACCTCCTGGATAACAGGATATTTGGCACAAGTCTTTCCAAATATCTCTGTTTGTACCAAGTGAGCCCACTTCTTTGGGTTGAATAAGTCTTTAAAACTATCCCAGAATTCTCACTGGAGAATCTTTCCAGGGTAGAAACTTACAGAGCATTCTTATTTATTTATCATTGCACATGTTTCTTGCATCTTTACTGCAATATAAAAACTGGTCCGTTAAGGCACAGACTTTAGCTAGCAACAGGAATTTTATCTCACGTTTTGTCCTTAGCCATCAACTTATTACATAATTATTATAAAAATCACATAGTGAATAGGACCAAGATGTCAAGCAGTTTTAAATAAAAGAACAAAAACTATGGGAAAACTTTGAACTTGAAATCACTTCGTGTTCTTACTGAATTTCTTGAGAAATAGCTACAAATGTTCCTTGAACAAGGACAGAATGTCATATGGAATATCAGGGGATGGGAATGATTGTATTAAGGGATAGTGCTCTATGCACCTGTTGCACGTCTAGGTTGGTTGGGTCAGTAGCAGATCTAGATGCTGTTAATGAGACGCTCATAAACAGCTACTGTTAACTATAATGGGGATCAAATTGGCACTTGACAATAATCTAAAAACTGAAAACGATTGGCATGATATTTGGAGTAGGATAATTAGAGACAAATAAATGGGCTGCACAGAGCCCAAAGATTCCTGGTCAGAATGATCCCAGCTTGCTCTGTTATATGGTGATATTTTTTACCAATATGCTTTTCTTACACACTTTTTATTTAATTAATTTATTTAGCAAAGATGGTTAATAAAATCCTCTTGAAAAGGGGAACTAATCTGTGCCATATGGAATTTTAATTTTTATGGTGAAAGGTGGTTGATAAAGAAGAAAAAATGGAGGTTTAATAAATGTCATTTACAAGGTCACCCAAATGGGGAACAATTACCCACTTTGTTTACCTTCTTCATTAGGACCAAGCTGACCCTCTTCAAACAATGTCATCTCATTTCCCCAGGAGTTCAATGAAGTAAAACCCCAGTCATCCCACTCCTGGGAATATACCCAAAGGAAATGAAATCAACATACAAAGAGTTATTTGCACCCCCATATTTATAGCTGCTCAATTCACAATAGCCAAGATATGGAATCAACCCAGATGTCCATCAACTGGATAAAGAAATTGTGGTTTATTTACCTGATGGAATACTATTCAGCCATAAAAAGAATGAAATCCTGTCTTTGCAACAAAATGGATGTGACTGAAGACCATTATGTTTAGTGAAATAAGCTCCAAAAGACAAATATCACATGTTTTCTCTGATTTGTGGTGGCTAATACATAGAGTATAAAAAACTGCTTAATGTATATGACCAAAATCGACACATTGTGATTTGGTTATTGTTTTTAACCCTTGTCTACATTCCTGAGGAACAGTGGTATTTCTGCTTTTTAATGTAGAACTCTTTGTTTAGAGAAGCATTAAGCCTGTGGTTATAAAGTAAATAGAAAATGTGCTATTTCAAAGAATTAAAAAAAAGAGAGAACGGAATTTATTTAAAAGGCAGAGTTACAGAGAGGCAAATGCAGAGAGAGAAAGGTCTTCCATCCACTGGTTCACTCCCTAGATGGCCACAATAACCAGAGCTGGGCTTATCTGGAGCCAGGAGCCGGGTGCTTCTTCTTGGTCTCCCATGTGGGTGCAGGTGCCCAAGCACTTGGGCCATCTTCCACTGCTTTCCCAGGCCATAGCAGAAAGCTGGATCAGAAGTGGAGCAGTAGGACTCAAACTGGCACCTATATGGAATGCCAACACTGCAGGCGATGGCTTTAACCACTGTGCCACAGCACCACCCATTTTTAAAATTATTTTTAAAGATTTCTTTATTTATCGGAGAGGCAGAGTTACAGAAAGAGAGGAGAGACAGAGAGAGAGGTCTTCCATATGCTGGTTCACTCTCCAAATGGCCACAACCACCATAGCCAGGCCGATCCTAAGACAGGAACCAGGAGCTTCTTCTGAGTCTCCCACATGGGTGCAGGGGCCCAAGCACTTGGGCCACCTTTCACTGCTTTCCCAGGCCATAAGCAGAGAGCTGCGTTGGAAGAGAATCAGCTGGGTCTCAAACCAGTGCCTTTATGGGATGCTGGCACCAGAGGTGGAGGTTTAGCCTACTACGCCATAGCTCTGGCCTATGAACTTTTTAAAGTACCTTAGAATAAGGATATGGGCCACCTAGTATAGAGAACAATAATGAGAGCAGAAAGCCTGGCAAGACACGGGACCACAATCACAAAATATGATAATTTACTACCCTGTGGCCCATAACAGAGGTTCTCAGTGCTGGCTGAACATTGGATAACCTGAGAAATTATGGAAAATTCCCATGTCTGCAAGTATCACACTCCCTGGAAATAAGGATCCAGAGTTCCTTGCAGCCAAGGCTGAGAATGACTAATGGGACAATCAGTGTCCAGGGGAATTCACATAGCTTCAGAATCTGGAAGTTGGGGGCAGGGAGAGTCTTTAAGCATTGGGAGATCTCAGAAAATAACCAGGTTCTTTGCCCTACTTGTCCTTCTCCTCATTATGTGTCATCTACCTCTCTTCCTCCTTCCTCCCTCCCTACTTTACTCCTCTCCTTCCTTCCTTCCTCCCTCTCTTCCTCCATTCCTCCCTCCTCTCCTCTTTTTTAGATTTTTGTTTTACTCATTTGAAAGGCAGAGTTGCAGAGAGAGAGAGAGAGAGAGAGGAAGAGACAGATATAAAAATCTTTCATCTGCTGTCTCATCCCCCAGGACTGGGCCAGACCGAAGCCAGGAGCCAGGAACTTCTTCCAGGTCTCCCACATGGGTGCAGGGGCCCAAGGACTTGGGCCACCTTTCTACTGCTTTCCCAGGCACATTAGCAGGGAGCTGGATCGGAAGTGGAGCAGCCAGGACTCAAACCAGGGCCAATATGGGATGCAGGCATGGTAGGCAGCGATTTTACCTGCTATGCCACAGTGCTGGCCCCATCCTCTACTTTTCTTTTTTCCTTTCCTCTCAAGACACACAGTAGGTGATGGGCAGCTTTGGGTGAGGCAAGTCTATGTGGTACAGGTATCATCTACAGGTCACGAAGTTTAAATGGATCTGTTCTAGGGTCCAGGTGGATGGATGAACACGTGCTCAGGTGCCATGTCATTGTTTCTGGGGCACCCGCCAGTCAGAACTCCTCCCCTCTAATGGCCTCCCATGACACCTGCTCCAAGCTTCAGTTCTGCTAGCTATATTCTTTCCGTACATGTCTATGTGGTGAAATGACCGGAAGTGTCTGACTTCCAGCTCTCCTTGCCCTGATCTGACTCGGCTATAGTCAGTGAACATGAATGTAAAAACGCAAATGTATCCGGCAGATTATACGGGGTGGTCCTCAGAGGAAAGATTGGTATTGTAGCAAGATTTTTAATTTTATAAATCTTAAGATAAAAAATACATCAACCATCAGCAATGTCTCAGTCAGATGGGTGTTCCCCATGCCCAAGGCATGGGGAGCACAGAGGAGACCTGAGGACTTCAGGAAGGGGTAGGAATTAAAATCTGTTCTTCGTTGTTCACATCTGAATCATGTTCACCTGCTAACTACCATAGTGCCTTGGCCAAGTCCCTTAGCTTTTCCAAGTCTAAGTCTTCCCTCTACTATTGAAGGGAATAACATAACCCCATTGTGCTTTAAAATTAAAATGAAATGCTCCATGCAAAAATTTTTAACACATTGCCTGGCACAAGATAAGCAGTTGTTAATGTTATTAAAATGTCTGCATATTTAATATCTAATTATTAATATCAGGATATCAACCTGAGTCATGTCTGCATTCCTTTGCACACGCCCCACCCCCTGTCATCTCTCTCAAGAGGTGTGAATGGAAATGGCCTTGTCTTCTGGCCATCAGTAGCCATCCTGTTCTCAGGCTGTTAATTGGTTTAGAGAGGGACCCTAACGCAAGCAGCTTCTTCAGCTTTGAAGCGCTTCTGCTTACAATCATTTCTTAGGATTTTATTACTTAAAGATGTATTTGGTTTTTTAACTGACTTCCCCTGAATAGAAACGCTATAGCATGGAGAAAAGCGTACACACAGACTTGCTCTAGATCTTGCACAACGTGGGCCAAATTCTGGTGGTCAGGCTGACTCAGAATCCCTGACATACAATGCCGCATCCTCAATGACCCCTCACTTGCTGTAACATTGAATGCATTCCCACTACGCAGTAGTCATTTAGATCAACATCTGCTGGATACTCCCAGACTGCTGCAAGGCAGTGTTGATGACTGGGAATTGTTGCTACTGAGCCCCATTACTGGAGACGAGACAGTACGGAGTCAGGTGTTTGAGAGAAGGCTGCTCCTGAGCCACATATCAGATATAACCCTGGAATGATGCAAATCTCCTCACTTCTTGGGAGAAATTCAATGTGGTCTTTCTCATCTAAAGGCACGAGACAGCTAAGAACATACTGGGTCTTTATTTCTTATTTTCTTTCACATATCTGTGATCAAAGCAAGAAAAATATCCCTGGAGTTCAGGGCTCATGGGGTGCTGGAGTTTAGGATCAAATCTCTTTTTATGATTTTCTTCTTCAGGCACTTCCAGGGGAAAATCATTTATTCCTGGTACAAATGAAAAACTTGTTTGGGTTTGACCTGCTTAATTCTCCCCGAGTTAAACTACATGTGAATAAAGAAGCTTTTAAAGAGGATTCAGGCTCTATCAGGAAACCACAGCTCATTAAAGAAAAAGAAGTCCCTGACAAGAATCCCTCCCACTGCCCTTTTTATAAAACCCCATTTTAAAGATAATCAGAAAGTGATTTTTCAGCATAACTTCACCCCCACTAGGGTATAAAGGGAACAGAAGATTAGACCTTAGGAATAGCAAAAAATTTAAATCCAATATCTTGAACACAAATGCAATTATTTTTTTCCCTTTCTTTCTTTTCTTTTCTGGTGTAATAGTGCTTCTGAAACCCATTTTAATGGGGTGAGGAAAGGAGTAGGGAAGAAAAGAAAAATCCCATTTGTTATTTGCGGAAGCACTATTAGCAGTTCATTTGCTACCCTCAAATTTACATACAACTTCCACCTAGTGACACCCTTCTTTCTTTCTTCAGGGCAGCTTTTACTTAAGCCCTTCACAATGCCATCACTTAGACACCTATATGGAAGGCTGTGCCTCCAAATCCCACTCTTATGCTATGAAAGAAATCTGTAAGTCTCCCATTTGTACTTCCTTCCCCTTTCTACCTGTCAGTTACCTTCCCTACCCGAGGGGGCTGGCCTTATCTAAAAGCAAGTGTGTATTTTCTATAGATGCTATCAGAGGTAAGACAGAATGTGCAGATATCAATTTTTTAAAAATGTGTTTTATTTATTTGAAAGGCAGAGTTACAGAGAGAAAAAGGAGACAGAGAGAGAGAGAGAGAGAGAAAGAGAGAGAGAGAGAGAGAGAGAGAGAGAGAGAGGCAGGTCTTCCACCAACTGGCTCACTCCCCAAATGGACCAGGCCAAAACCAGGAGCCAGGAGCTTCTTCCAGGTCTCCCACATGGGTGCAGGGCCCCAAGTACTCCGCTGCTTTCCCAGGTGTATTAGCAGGGAACTGGACCAGAAGTGGAGCAGCCAGGACTCGAACGGGCACACATATGGAAAGCCAGTGACACAGACAGCAGCTTAACCCACTATGCCACAGGGCTGGCCTCACAAATATTTTAAAGTCTCTGATTTCAAAGACTATCCCAAATTTACTACTTTGTCATAATCTTATTCAAATGGCTTCATCTTTCTAAATCTCAGTTTTTCCATCTGTGAAGTGGAGAGTTTTTTTGAAAGATTTATTTGAAAGTCAGTTACAGAAAGAGAGGAAAAGACAGAGATCTTCCACCTGCTGGCTCACTCCTCAGATAGTCACAATGGCCAGCAATGGACCAGGATGAAGCTCAGAGCTATAAGCTTCTTTCAGGTCCCCCAGGAGGGGAGCAGAGGCCCAAGCATTTGGCCATCTTCCACTGCTTTCCCAGGCAATTGTGGAGAGCTGGATCAGAAGTAGAGCATCCGGGAAACAAACTGGTGCCCATATGGGGTGCAGACATCACAAGCAGAGGCTTTACCCACTACGCCACAACTCCAGCCCTGAAATGGAAACACTGATGCTGATGTATTGGCCAGGATTCTGGGTTCCTTCTATTTTCTTCTGCTGCTATCCTCTCATGCTCCATGATGAGATGACTGCCATTCCTCCAGGCACCTGGAATCTCCTTATGTGTAGAAGGAAAGGAACAAGGGAGGCAAGAGACCACCATAATATGCCAGCTGACTGTGCTGTTCTTTTTTTTATATTTGGTCAGCAAAATAATAGCTTTCCTGAACTTTCCGCAGTAGATCTATGCTTCCCACTCATTGCTCAGATTACGTCACACGAGCCACTGTGGCTGCAAGGGAGACTTCCAAATCAAGTTTGTTTGGTTGAACAAAAGCAGACTCCTGTGAGTTTGGGGGGATAGAAGGGAGAATGGATACTGGAGCCCATGACAATGCTTATGTCAAGCTGCTTCATAACATCGTTTCTGAAGATCAAACGAGACAAATGTGTCAGGGACCTACTATGTGAGTGGTGTTTTTTCAATAGGTTCCCTACAATGTGATTTTGATGGGTCCACACCCCTCACATGGATATGAGCATGCCCATTCAGGAAGAAAATCAAGCACAATCCACTGGGTTCCAGAAGGGACTCTGACACCTGCCATTAACACCCTCGACCTCTCTCCATAGACCCGAGGAGACCCACAGGGTGGCTAAGCCCCGCTCTCTCTGAGGACACTCCCATGGGTGCAGAAACCATAGGTCTGCCAAGAACTCAGCTGGCTTTGGAGCCCTATAGCCTCCTCTGGGGTCAGCTGTATCTGAATATAATAATATGTTGATAAAATACCTTGTCAAGCTCGACAGCAGTTCTCTGCCACACGGTCTCATTACACGCCTGCTTCATAATTAACATTGAAAGAACACAAGCCTGCTGGACCTGTCGTTAGCATGTGGTGTGGCTGCCATGGAAGGAATGTCGCGTTTGATTTCTGGGCCTGGCCCTCTATGCTGGCAGGGGCCTGGGGCCTTCGTCCAATGCGGTGATTCAACCTCCTCCAATTTCTTATCAAGCAAACGTGTGTGTTCATGAGGTTACCACTTTCTTCCCCTTCTGGTGTAGGGTAGGAAGACTTGTGAGAGGAGAAGGGAGAAGATCAAAGAGACTTGTGAGGAAAGAATGGCCTGAGAAAGATTCTTATCTAGAATCTCATGCACTGATAAGAAAAATGCACCCCTTCAAACATTCCCATGCTGTTCACACAGGGCAGGATTTACTAGAATATCTTATAGTTTACATTTCTCAAGTACCCAGAGAGCTGGGAAAGAGCAGAAAAATATACATGTCGACAGACTCGTGGGAGGTCTTCACTTCAAGTCCAACTTGTATAGCACTGGGACATAAATGAACATATGAGGATTAGAACCTATAATTCAGGCATGAAGCTGCCAATCCCAGGGACTCAGTTTAGCTGGCTATGTCCTGCCCCTAGGAAGAAAGAGGAAACTGGAGTCGCCCACATCCAACTGCAGCTCTGTGCCCTTCCAAGATGCCAAGAGAGTGAGGATCTAGTTCATCTTCTGAAACAACACAGCTGAGGGAGACCCAACCGAGTCCCCTGAAGGTCAAGCTTTGGAAGAGGAAGAAAAAGCAAATGTGACAATTGAAGCTTTTGTGAAAACTTCAACTCTAACATGTTTTCTATCTTCCCAAAGATAACTGGCAGAGAGCCAGGTATTCAGGTGCTAGAAATGGCAGTGTTAGTGATAGCGAGGAATGCAAGCAAGAGGCAGGGAACACATCGGGCATGGTTGACATGATGTATGTTCCTCTAGGCTGTTCTTGTTTTGAGTGACAGAAACCATATTCAAGCTATCTTATGCAAAGAATACAAAAGGAGGGGGAAATTTGTTGCCTTGTAACTGGAAACACCAAAGGTAGATCCAAATGCTTTAGGCAGCAGCTGGACCCAAGGGCTCAAATGGATTTGTTTTTCTCTCCAACTCCTGGCTCTGCTAGCCCCAGCCTGGCCTCATTCTCAGCTGAGCTGTCTCCACAAGACAGCCACTAGTAAACTGAATTTATGTTTTCCTGCCTTAGCAGCTCCATGGACAGAAAGTGTATTTGTTACCTACTGCTTAAAAAAATGCTGTGTAACAACCACAAAATCTCAATTGCATAAGCAGCACTTATTTCATCTCAATTTGAAGGTTGACTGTGGGGAAGCTTCATTTCAGTCTGAGGCAGCCAGAATATCTCTGTTCCGTGTGTCTTCATTCTCATGCCAAGGATGAAGGGCATGAGCTTCCCCAAAGAAGCTCTTCCCAAGTCAAAAGTAGAGGTACAGGTAGACAAGTCCCAAAGCAGAGTGTGCTTGCACAGTGTTTACTAATTTTCTGTTGACCAAAGCAAGCCACATGGCTGAATCGAATGTCAAAGAGTGAGGAAATACAATCTATAATTGCATTGGAGGAACTGCGGTGCTGCAAAGCCAAGAGTATAAGTACGTGGAGGGGTGAAGAATTGGGTTAACAAGTCAGTCAACCACAGAACACACATCTTCTCCAGCATCAGCTATCCATCTCAAAGTACATGCAAATGGGCTGTGTTTGAGCCACCTGCCCATAATGGAGCCAATCTTAAGATGCAAATGAGGAATTCTGAATGGCCAGCCTGAGTGATCCAGTGCATTCTATGGAAGCAATGGTAAGGATGGGCAGCGAACCATTGTAATTGATAGCTCCTGAGGACCACATGGAGTATGGGGAGAATTCTCCAGAGAAACAAGAACTGACATGTTAATACAGACATAGCAGGTAAGAGCATGGCCGCCACTATACACCGTAAAAAAAGTAGCTCTGAATAATGACATGCAAGAGTCTTTACTCCTTGACTCTCCTGGAAATATGTCTGAGATGGGTAGGGATACACAACACGACAGCAAGCACGGGAGGCATACGGTGAAGACTCTTGGTCACAGATCTCACTAGTACACAATCAAGGTCTCCGTGTGTACATGCACACACACTGCCATTGCTTGGATGTGGTTTGTCCCTCAAACATTCATGTTTTGGATGCCTGGATCTCCCTGTGGCAATATTAAAGGGGTAGAATCATCGATGGTTCCTGGATGGATATGATTGCATCACTGAGGACATTGTCCTTGGAAAGCTTTAACATAGTTCTTATTGGATCCCAGAGAATTCCCATGGGAGTGTGTTGCTATAAAAGAGCAAGACCGGCCTCTGCCCACCCTCTGGCTTCCTGTCTCTTCATGTGATCTTTCATTCTTATACATGCTTCTACCTTGATGCCATCCTCTATGATGTGATATAGCCAAGGGGCCCCTCACCAGAACCAAGCAGAAGTTAGCATCATGCGCGTTGACCACCAAAAGTGTGAGCTACACAAACACTGTTTCTTTACATTACCCAGCCTTAGGTATTCTGTTATAGCAATGGAAGTGAACTAATGCATACATACCATGCACCATAGATGTATGAATGACCTTGCCCTTGTGCTAAAAATTATTTTTAAGTATGAAGATGATATTTTTATATCGCCACTATTAGTATGGGTGCACAACAGATGATCCCAAACTGTAGTGGCTTAAAACAATGGCGTCATTTATTTTGTTCACAAATGTGAAATTTGAGTTTGGCAGGTGCACTGGCTGAATCACCTGAAGGCTGTCTCAGAGGAAGACAGCAGAAAACAGATTTCTTGTTTGGCCTTGAGAAACCCAATAGCTTCAGTTCTGTTAGAGTCCATTCATTAAGATGGCCATGAAGTCACACACACATTCAAGGAAAGGGGAGATAGACAGATTCTACCTATTTTTAAATTTTTTTTGTAATTTATTTATTCTATTAGAGAAAAAAATCCTCCCTTCCACTGATTCCTTCTCCAAATACCTGGGAGGAGGGAACTCAAACCAAATCTCCCACAAAGGTAGCAGGGACCCAAGTGGTTGTGCTACTACCTGCTGCCTCCCTGGGTGTACATTAGAAGGAGCTGGAATTGAGAGCAAGCAAAACCTGAACTCCAACCCAGACACTTTGATACAGGATATGAGAATCACGTGCAGCATCTTAAATGCTATGCCAAATTTCCACACCTAGATTCTGCCTCTTGGCAAGAGGGTCAACGTTAAAAAAGACCATATAGGATTGGAACAATTACTCTGGCCCTATCCTGCCTTAATAGGGAATGGGATTTGAAGCCATTCAGAGGAGTGTTAAATTTTTGCTCTAGCAGTATCTGGCTATGTGGTGTTAGCCAAGCTTTTGGCTAAAGATTTAGCCAAGCCTCCCTGAAACTTATTAATCCACAAAATGGGAATGCAAACACATGCTATGATGGACAGTTGTGAAAATTCAAAGAAGTATTTTTGGTAGAGAACTCGATCCAGCCAAGTGCAATAGCCTTTCATGCTCTCCATGATGCATCCACCAGGGTTTTCTTGAATCATTTATGACAATTGTATTTGTAGCCACAATTTCTCCCTGAACCTCAGGGCATATCAAATGCAATGTCTGATGTGAGTAAGTCAAGAACCAGAATGATCATTCCCTTTTAGATCTTTAGGGTTTTTTTGTTTTGTTTTTTTTGTTTTGTTTTGTTTTGTTTTGTTTTTTTGACAGGCAGAGTGGACAGTGAGAGAGAGAGACAGAGAGAAAGGCCTTCCTTTGCCGTTGGTTCACCCTCCAATGGCCGCCGCGGCCGGCGCACTGTGGCCGGTGTACCGCGCTGATCCGAAGCCAGGAGCCAGGTGCTTCTCCTGGTCTCCCATGGGGTGCAGGGCCCAAGCACTTGGGCCATCCTCCACTGCACTCCCTGGCCACAGCAGAGAGCTGGCCTGGAAGAGGGGCAACCAGGACAGAATCCGGCGCCCCGACCGGGACTAGAACCCCGTGTGCCAGCGCCGCAAGGCAGAGGATTAGCCTAGTGAGCCGCAGTGCCGGCAGATCTTTAGATCTTTTAACTGAAGTCAGAGGATTGTAATTCTAATGAAGAAGTGCTGAGGGGACACATGGGATGCGAGGAGCTAAGTTTAGTTTGGTATTAAGTGTAGTGTAAAAGCTCCAAATTGACAATGGCTCTGTCCTTTCCAACCTTATAAAATAATATGAAAACATACATTGTGGGGAGCAATCCGGACTGGACTAAGTTACTGGAATTAAGACTTATTCTATGCATCTGCTCTCCCACAATATGGCGCTGGGAGAGAAGTAAACAGCTTCCGCACAGCTGCCTCCAGTTCAACCAATTAACTGTAGGACTTGCTCCTGATTGGAGAGCAGCGTACTCGGCGTGTGGGCAGCCGAGTTGGGATTGGCGGAGGAGGACTATAAAGGAGGAGAGAGACGGCATGCACCAGGAACATCTCTGGGGAACATCTAGCTGAAGGAACACCCGTGCAGCCCCCGAGAAAGCCGGCCGGCGGTGTGCCGCTCCCCTGCGGAAGTGGGGAATGTGGCCAGGGGGAACCGCCCTTCCACGGAGGTGGAAGGGATAGTAGCCAACCCGGGAAGAACCAGCAGCAAACCCGGGGAGGGCCAAGCAGACAGAAAGAACAGCGCAGGGTCCTGTGTCGTTCCTCCACGAAGAGGGGGAGCGACAATACATGTCAGAAAGAAGCAGTTTACCCAAATAAATTCAAGTCCAAAAAGTTTTTTTTGACTTTCTATTATTTTTCTTTGAGATGTGTAAATCATACAAAGATGCATTTCCTGGGTCAAAACTCATCTATATGGGTACTCTTCTGTCGCTCCCCCTCTTCATGGAGGAACGACACTAAACCCTGCCTAGGCTTCATATCCGAGTCACGGCACCATTATGTCGCTCCCCGTCTTCGTGGAGGAACGACACAAGACCCTGCGCTGTTCTTTCGTCTGCTCGGCCCTCCCCGGGTTTGCTGCTGGTTCTTCCCGGGTTGGCTACCGACCCTTCCACCTCCGTGGAAGGGCGGTTCCCCCTCGCCACTTTCCCCACTTCCGCGGGGGAGCGGCACACCGCCGGCTGGCTCTCTCAGGGGCTGCACAGGTGTTCCTTCAGATGTTCCCCTTAGATGTTCCTGGTGCATGCTGTCTCTCTCCTCCTTTATAGTCCTCCTCCGCCAATCCCAACTTGGCTGCCCACACGCCGAGTATGCTGCTCTCCTCCAATCAGGAGCAGGATCAGCTCCTGGAGGTCATCACTCAAGTTGGCAAGAGGCAGCTGCGTAGAAGCTGTTCTCTCCTCTCCCAGCGCCATATTGTGGGAGAGCAGATGCATAGAATAAGTCTTAATTCCAGTAACTCAGTCCAGTCCGGGTTGCTCCCCACACTCTTCTGTGTCTCTCCTACAAGGAGCTTTTGAGACTTCTCGATTTTTTCTCAAATATACAGTTTTCCTTCATGAGGCATAAAATCTTATTTCTAACTCCTCTCATTTCACTTTCCGCTTTCAATGAGGAATTGTATTTTTTCTGAAAAGGGTAAGTAAATAAAAATGTGCATTCTCTCTTGATGCAGTTAAGTAGGACTTCGAAAAGCCCAAAATCCAGGTATCACCAGCTTGTCCTGGGCCTCCTTTCTTGCAAGCCAAAGCTCCCTGACTCACTCAGGGAAAATGAGGCTTTCTCAGAGTCGTCTTAACATTTGTGGTCCAGAGCCTCCAGAAAGATGTTCTAGGCCTCTTTAGGAAATTCCCTCACCATCACCTGGTCTCTTCAAGGTCCTTTAGGATATGACCCCCCTAGCAAAGGCTTACTCCCCAGGGCTAACCAACACTCAGATCAAGGATAAGAGATGTTGAGAATACATAAAAGGGAATTCTTATGAAATATTCCTCTAAACAGACCTCCCCACCCCCACCCCCATCTCAGCAGGAGGGCGATGCCCCACCGGGGAGGCTGGCTGGCTACGAAATGACACACGTGCAGAAGAACTATTTTCCAGATATCCCTCAACAACTAATTTGTCTCCTGAAGCATGAAATTTAATTAGCCATATTGGACATACTTGCATAATCACATATTTTTATTGCGCAAAACTGTTCAGTCTTTTAAAATATAGGGACAGAATCCCAGTTACGGCAATGTCTTTGACATCAGAGGTTGGAATGAGTAAACTTCAGCGTGCATAACTCTTTTCTAGTATTGATCCCCATCTGCTGCTTTTTGATTCACTTGCACTCATATTTTGCTGCTATGCGGACAAAGAGGGACCTGCAAGGTTCTATTAAACCTTCGTAATGCCGAGGCCTGCTATCAAATTCATCCTAATCCTTTGCTAATTCTATTCTCTACTGCTGCTCAGAGCACATACATCTTCCTCAACCTCTGAGCAAGATCAGGCCCTTCCTTGGCATTTTTCAATCTCAGTTCCACTTCTCTTGAAACAGGATGACCAGAAATGAACAGGAGACCCTGACAAGGACAAAGCACATCACCCCTTCAAGAGGAAGCCAATTAACTGTGAAATAACCAGCAATATTTTCAGCACTCTCCTTGCCTTGATGAAGGAGATTGGGATGTCACATTTACTTGGCTAATGCCTATTGCTCTTAGGAAAAGCTAATGTTAGCCTTAAAGTGGCTAATCATGACTATCAAGGGCAAAGGGACAGGTGACTGACCTGCTAGGAAGCCCCTGGTGTCCCTTGGGAATCTCAGGCTCTTTGGGGAATTCTATCTGGATATCAGAGGAGAGACACGTGTAGGGGCGCAAGCATGGAGCTACGGAATGGGATACAGGACAAAAGGCAAGCAATCCAGGGAATGGGATAACTCAGATGTTCCTATCCAATATCCATGTAGCGTTAATATGTGCCAGGGACTTCTGTAGGTGCTATTCAGGAATCAGCTCATTTAATCCTCCAAAGGTCTTAAAAAGTAGAAATTCTTGTTGTAATCATCCTACAGAAGACAAGGCTCTTGCAGAGATATCTAACTTCTCTAAGTCAATGATCTTAATGCTAATGTCTTTCACGTCATTAGCCTTTTTGTTCAGATTTATTGATTTAAAAAGCAGAGTGACAGAGAGAGCGTGAAAAACAAGAGAAATAGATCTTCCATCCACTGGTTCACTCCCCCAGATGGCCGCAACAGCAAGGGCTGGACCAGAATGAAGCTGGGAGCCTGAAAGTCTATCCAGATCTCCCCTGTGGACGGCAGGGGCCAAAATACTCGAGCCATCTTCCACTTCCTTCCCAGCAGCGTTAGCAGGAAGCTGGATCAGAAATGGAGCAGTGGGGAGTTGAACGCACGTTCTGATACGGGATATTGGCATTGCAACTTAACCTGCTGCTCCACAACCCTAGTATTCTCTCCCCTAATCCCTGACACAATCCTGTGAGGAAGCTACTTTTCCTTTACAGAGGGAAATCAAGTCCCAGAGACATTAAATAACTTCCTCAAATTCACATAGTTAGCTAGGGGCAGGGATGAGGTCCAAATCCAGCTCTACCTGGTATACCCCGAAGCCTCTCTCAGCACAGAACCCTAAGGAAGCTGCACAGTGGCCCCTGTCCCAACACAACCTGTCAGTGAACCAGAGTGAATCACCAGTCAGAGGCTTGCCCAAGGAAACATGGGAAGTCTTGAGCTGTCACTCGATTTTCCATCTTCCTCAGTTTCTTGCTTTTCTGTCTTGGGACTTCTTCAGAGCTTGACTGGCTCATGCCTTTCGCATTTTAATCACTGCACTGCATTCTGGGGAAGCTCAAATTAGCTCGTTAGTTCTTGAGGGAAGCCGAGTTTGTAAGCAATCACTGGGTCCAACAACAGACGCTCCCAGCGATCGATAGAAACTGAAGCCAGGAGGCAGCTGGAATGCAATGATCTCCTGGTTGTACAGGGCACCTTGTTCCACAGCTGCCTTATTCCTAACTGGTTCCCCTGCCACGTTGAAGTCACTGCAGCTCAGCTCACGCGAGTAGGAAATACTGACCCTCCGATGTTAGCGACTGGGGAGAGAAGTCTTTTCCTATGTGCTTGCCACATTGAGGACACCAGTAAGTGCAGGCTTATTTACACAAATTCATTCTTATCATTCCATTCTATAGCTGAGAAAATTGAGCATCTAGGAAACTAAATAACTTGCCCAAAGTCAATCATGAAAAATCAATCGAATGGTATAGTGTCCACAGTGAGTGTCTCATAAAGCCAGCTTTGCAACTCAGACCCAAGGAAGTTCTGTTGCCTAAGACCAGGCTGCTGAATAAAGTGACTGTCATAGTCCATTCTCTGTCTGTTCTGCTCAGTCTTTGGGGGACAGTTACCTGTGTCTTCTATTCACTATTTTCATACTACCCTGAGGATTTGCCCATAATGAAAAATGAGACAAGAACAAAAGACCTGTCGGTTACGGACCTTTTCTTTAGATTTCTGTTGTCATGGAGAACACAGTTATCAGTCTTTGTTTGCCATGGCTTCAGTTAAATTTCCCAAACCTGCTAAGTGAAGTCCGTGTGTGGCTGGTCCAGCAACGCACAGAACAGAGAGCAACAAATTATCTCTATAGAACATTAATCGAAGGTCTCTGTGCTATGGAATCCTTCTCTCAATTAGAGAGCTGTCTCGGGAGTAATGTTCTCTCTAAAAATCATGATATACACAGCTCTATAAATCGATGAAAGACTTGTGACCATTAAACTTAATTGATACTGAATGTAGAGGAATGTATTTCAATCATGTTGCCATTTTATTTGAAAATTAGTTTCTGGCCTCGCCTCTCTCCTGCTCTGGACATGCAGGGACACGTGCATCCTGTAGTGTGCCGTCCAGGAGCCAGGGAGAATCAGCTCTGCAGGCCTCAGAGCAGTGCAAACAAACAGAAAATGTTTCATGGCGCCACAAACAAGTAGACATAAAGCAGGAAATAAAAAGTGATTTTAAGTAAAATCAGCAACAACTTGATTTTATGTGGTAGTACCCCATATGTTCCAGAAGAATAATACCCCATGGCACTTTATAGTGAAAGAAGGTAAAAAAAAAAAAAAAAAAAAGGCTGCTCCAAGGACCACGCTAGGAAAATAATTAACTTCTTGAATATGTTCTCAGGCTTGAGTAGGTACAATTCTTTCCCTGAGATTACTGTCGGCTACAGTGCTAGGGAGCTGTTGTTTCCTGTAATTGGCTCTGGACGGAAGCCATGCTGAAAGGAAAGAGCAAAGACAGCGTGTAGTTGGCGTGCTTGGAGTGTGTGTGAGCGTGTGTGTGTATGCATGCGTGCATGTGTGTGTGTGTGTTCATATGTGAGTTGCAGGAACTGGTCTCACCATATGGAAACACTCCCCAAATGTGTTTGAATTACATAATCTAGAACCATCATTAAAGCCTTGTGGCAACGTAAAAAAAAAAAAGAAAGAAAGAAAGAAAAGAAAAGAAAAGAAAAGAAAAGAAAAGAAAAGAAAAGAAAAGAAATCCAGAATCTATTAAAATGCCTAAATGCACTTACCCCATCATAATTTTATAAATGCATTCATGGAGGAAAGAAAATTGGGAGAAAGACATATGTTTTTCTTTAAAAAGAAAACAAAAAAGCCTACAAGAACTATGCTTTGCATAAAACTTCAAGAAATGCAATAAATGTACGATGATTATTTTCCAAACAGGTGACACTAATCTTTTTCAGTGAAGATATTTCTAGACACATGGGTTGTTTTTCTATCTCTTTGTTATGTATCCACATTATCTTATTCACATCAGTTACTAATGGTATATGACTGAACCTTATTCAAACCTATTTCCTCTGAGGAAAAGACTACATGAATGTGTTTAATTGAATTTCTCCCCTACTCTTTCCTAATTTCGCTTTATATCTTTCTCTTGAAACTGTGTACATCAAGGAATATGTGAACGTTTCTGGCTAGGAGAGAAGTTACAGTGCAAGGATTTGCTGTGAGTATAATGTTCACGACGTAGACTGTGTCCTCCAACATCTCACTTACAGAAAGTGTTTACAAAAGACCCAAAACATCCAGTTACATAAAGTTAAAGTAGTTAATTACTCAATTCACAGACACCTATCTGTTAACTTTATTTGACTTTTTAATATACTATTTTCTTGTTAAGATAGGGTTAATATAGAATATAATTTGAGATATCATAATATTTTATATTTCTTTTAACTCAGGCAGTAAATGGGTGGAATTTTAGAGTCAGGAGATGTTGTATGGCTGAAGAATTGCAATAATCTTGGTTTGAGCAAAAAAAATACATGCGTATCCATTTCATTTTTCAACTAACACACGAGTCTTCTTGAAAATGTAGATACAAAACGAATAAGCTATCACTCCTAGTACCTTAATAAAAGATCACAACCTAGGAGAGATTGAATACAAAAATAAATGATCATTTTTTTCCCATTGTGGAATGTGTGCTTGACATAAGAAAGTTGCAAAATGCTATAAAAGGTCAAAGAAGATCAAGGTCACATCTGTTTTCCACGGGGTGGGGACAATCAGGGAAGAGTTGATGGAGGAGTTGGCATCTGGAGGAATGTGAGACCTCTGGCGCTTAAGCTCCAGCAGATATGAAACTCCTAGCCAGATTAATACAAATCTGAATGATACATGGGCTTTTTATAAGCAAGGAAATTGATTCATATTGAAGCACTTGATTGGAAAAAAAGTGTGGTCAGATGACATTGCCTAGGTCAGTCTGGCCAGAGGGTAGGAAATGTCGAGGATGGAGATGGATATTACACAGAGAAAGATGCTCAAGTCTTTCAAATGGCTCGGATCAAGAGGTTTTCATGTTAGTGCACGATCTGGAGCAGGGTATCGTGCAGGGGAGAGACAAAATCAGCACTGCAATATTGGTTACAAATGGGAATTTGAGTTCAAAAGAGCTTTATTCTAAGTATACCTGGAGGCCGGCTGTGGCATAGATTAGGCCTCTGCCTGTGGCACCGACATCCCATATAGATGCCGGTTCAAATCCCAGCTGCTCCATTTCCAAACCAGCTCTCTTCTATGGACTGGGAAAGCAGCAGAGGATGGCTCAAATGCTTGGGTTCCTGCACTTACGTGGGGGACCCTGATGAAGCTCCTGGCTCCTGGCTTCAGATCAGCCCAGTTCCAGCCATTGTGGACATTTGGGGAGTGAACCAGCAGATGAAAAACCTCTCTCTCTCTCTCTCTCTCTCTCTCTCTCTCTCTGTAACTCTGCTTCTGAAATAAATAAATAAATCTTTTAAAAAGGAAGTATACTTGGTTGTTAGTGAATCAACAAGAAAACTGAGAATGAGGCTGGAAAAATGGGCAGTGGATGGACCGTGGGATATGCTGAGTGAACTACAGAAAAAGTTTGGTTAGAGTCTCCCCCCACAACTCTAAGATCTCCCAGTATGTAATACTGGACTCCTGAGTGGACAATCATCACAGCTCCAAACACTAGTGTGAAGTCCACTGCCCCCATCACGGTGGATGCTAATCTTTGGTTCTTTGCATCTCTTGCTCCAGGAGCAGAGTTGCAGCAGAGTTGTATATGGGGTATCTGATTGGCTAAGCTTAGGTCATGGGCTCCCTTCCACTTGCCAGGATTCTTGGAGAACAAATATCTGGACTTCTCAAAGTCTCCAGCAAGTGTCTCCAAACAAGAAAGAGAATTCAATCACTGGGTGGTTAAAAAATACCCAACAAATACCCATTGAAGAGTCCCAGATGAAACCATGCATGTGCAGGATCACTAAGTGTGGAGAAGAGAGGAGTTTCAAATGTTTATGTGACTTAAGAAAGTGGGGAAAGGGTGAAAAAAAAAAAAAAGGTAGAGTGAGATCCATTAGACATTATTGTTAGGAAATAATCATCCATGCCCTGGAATTTTTTCATAAATTTCATTTGCATGTAAGCTGAGTATATAAATGCATATTCAAATTATGTGACGTTTGTAAATATGCTACTGCAATTGTTTGCTATACAAATTTACATGTTAAGAACCTGGTGGGGCCAGCGCTGTGGCACAGCGGGTTAACGCCCTGGCCTGAAGCATCAGCATCCCATATGGGCACCGGTTCGAGGTCTGGCTGCTCCACTTCCAATCCAGCTCTCTGCTATGGCCTGGGAAAGCAGGAGAAGATGGCCTAAGTGCTTTGGCCTCTGCTACCACATTGGAAACCTGGAAGAAGCTCCCGACTCCTACCAGGTTCTTGTTTTTTGTTTGTTTGTTTGTTTAAGATTTATTTATTTGAAAGTCAGTTATGCAGAGAGAGATGAAGAGGCAGAGGCAGAGAGAAGAGAGAGGTCTTCCATCCGCTGGTTCACTCCACAGATGGCCGCAATGGCTGGAGCTGCACTGATCTGAAGCCAGGAGCCAGGAGCTTTTTCTGGGTCTCCCACGTGGGTGCAGGGGCCCAAGGGCATGGGCAATGTTGTACTGCTTTCCCAGGCCATAGCAGAGAGCTGGATCAGAAGAGGAGCAGCCGGGTCTCGAACCAGCACCCATATGGATGCCTGCGCTTCAGGCCAGGGCTTTAACCTGCTGTGCCACAGCGCCGGCCCTCTATTAACTTTTTTTTAAAGATTTCTTTTTTTCATTTGAAAGTCAGATTAAGAGGGAAAAAGAGAGAGAAGGAGTGGGAGAGAGAATCTTCCGTCCACTGGTTCACTCCCTGGATAGCTGCCACGGCCAGGGCTGGGCCAGGCCGAAGCCAGGAGCCAGGAACTTCTTCCAACTCTCCTACATGGCACTTGGGCCATCTTCTGCTGCATTTCTCAAACCATTAGCAGAGAGCTGCCAGGCACAAACAATGCTGGCATTACAAACGGAGGTTTTACCCACTGGGCCACAACGCCCACCCCAGAAGACTATAAACTCTTATGAGTCAGCATGGAACCAAACAATCTGATACTGTTATGTGTGATAAGAACTGTTTTGAGTGAAAATAATATATTGAATAACATTTTAAAAATATATAAAAAGGTCACTGACAAAATTTAAAAATGCATTTATTTGCAGACACAAAACTTATTGAAATGCATGCATAGTTCTTTATAATACGCATTTTCAAGAACTTTGTGGGGATCAAAACTCTACTCTGTCTTCAGACTACTCTATGTACAAAATGTGCTGACTCCACAATCTCCTTTAGCATTTCATATCGTCACTCTGGTAGAGTTAAGCATCCTTCATGGCTAGAAATTTGAGTTTTAAGAGAGACAAGGAAATCTTTGTTAATATTTCTTGATTTGAATAGAAAGTGAAGTTAATGGCAAAAGGAAACTCACAGATATGTTCAGGGAAATTTATAACGTGAAACATCTCAGCAATTGCCAATATTTAAAGGTTATGTCCGTCACATTGGAAAGTGGTGTAAAGTTTTCACCCTTTTCAAATAATTGGGCATCATTCTGATGGGTAGAATTGTGCATGTCAGTGATTCCGGTCCTGATGTAGGGAAATTGACAGACACTGTTTAAAGGAAGCCAGAGTTTTTGTGCGTCAACATGTCATCCTGGGAATAATCACACAACTGTTTTGTTGCCCTCAGTCCTGTGCCTTATTATTATAATCTCCACTGATTCTTCCAGAGTTCTTTTGTTTGTTTTACATAGGGCAGCAGTTTTGGGAGACACACATTTGTAAAATGATTGATGCTAATACACTTCATGAATGAAGCCCAAAGCTTACTCACAAACATGGTCCTTAATGCCAAGGGTGCCTGTAGATTTGACCCTCACTCTATATCCATAAGGTTTGGTGTCCTCAACATGGAATTACAGGAAAACAGGTCTGGAAAAGACCTCCAGAGGTCACCAGTGTTTGTTGTAACCATCAGGTAAGCCTGCACTCAAGTTATCCACCCTCGTGAGCATCATTGTCAATGAACACTTTGGTACCCACTGTGTGTTAGTGTGTGAGTTTGAAGAGGGGCAGCTGGCTCAGGGTCTCTTGAGTAATATCTGCTCAAGTAGCTTGTTAGTGTTGCCTCCCGTGTCATGCTTACAGAGGGACTTCCCAGCACTTATTAATCCTCAGAGCAGAAGTGTGGGGAAGGGGAGTCCCAGTTCTTCTTCCACGCACAAAGGCACAACAGTCAAGAAGTTTGAAGAGTTCTATAAACCAGTGTCTGAATTAAGGATTAGCATCTGTAGTCCTTAACCTCAAATTCTTCACTAATCCACTACATTTTTTAAGTTGACATTTCCCTTTGGGTGTTATCTTAAGCTAGTAGGTCCTGATAGATCTAGCAAGGCTCAGGGGACTTAGCGTCCATTTCTCAAGTGCAGCGTGTATGTTTACCCAGTGATTCAGTGACCAGAAGACTTAGGTCCTTGGAGAGGCTTGAACCATGTTGGGCTATTGCTAGGTTGCAGGGGCAGGAAGCCTGGTACTATGAGGCATCTTTAGAAAGCTCATGGACAGGGCCAGTGTGATGTAGCAGGTAAAGATGCCACCTGCAATACCAGCTTCTCCTATGGGTGCCATTTCAAGTCCCAGCTGCTGCACTGATCCAGCTCCCTAATGGCTGGGAAGGCAGTGTAGGATGGCCCAAGTGCTTGGGTTCCTGCACTCATGTGGGAAACCCACAAGAAGCTCCTGGATCCTGGCTTCAGCCTGATCCAGTCCCAGCCATTCCGGCCATCTGGAGAGGGAGCCAGCAGATGCTAGATCTCTCTTTGTCTCTCCCTTTCTCTCTGTAACTCTGACTTTCAAATAAATAAATCTTTTTTAAAAAATAGAAAATTAATGGATAATACTGATTCAAAAAAAAAAAAACCTGATTAGATTTCAAATTTTTGCACCAAAATAAAGCTCTCTTTTAACACCTTTTCCCATGAACTTTTTGAAGCTGCCTTGTAAGAATGGAGAAGGCACTGACTTTCCTCTTCTAAAGGTGAGAGGAGTATAAATGCAAGTGTACGTTGATAGATTGGAGCTTAGAAAATACAATACATACAGTTTAGAAAGAGAAGGTATTGTAATAAACAGTGACCTTTCTGACTTTCGTCATCAACGTTAACTAATAACTGCAGGTTGTATTTATTGAGCCCACGCAGGTGCACTGCAGAGCTGAGGATGTTATTCCACACTGCAATAATCACGGCCAGGCAAACCAGTTGGAATGAGGACCGGATGCTTCTTGTTCTTAAAACTTGCTTCAGATATCCCTTTGGAACTGACAAATTGCTCAGGTGAAAGTCATCCCCTGCCAGGATTCTGCAATTTTCCCAGCATCCTGCAACTTTTCATTTTCTCGTTTCTTGTCGTGGACATAGAAAAAGAGCCACCTAATACCTCTGGGATGGCATTTGCAGTTTGGCTGCAAAGTGGAAGTGCGGGCCAAGTCAGGAGAGGGTCGTCATTTACAGCAAGATTTCAGAATGTGTCAGCTGCTTTGCAGTTTGCTGACAAATAACAACATGGGGTGGCTTCCCCCACAAATGGAAAGCACTTTTGTTCCACCAGGTGCTAGCTAGGCAGCACTGATTTAGAACTCTATACAAACTGTGCACACTTACCCAGGAGGTAACTCACATGTGAGCAAAATCCTAAGGTGGGATACCACAAGAAGTGAAAACTTACAGTCACAATTTAGAGACGAGGTTGACAAGATAAAGTGAAGAATCTCACTATGGGTAAACAAATAGTCTCAGGGATTTGACATTCATCGCTGTGTGTTGTGGAAGCCATTTTCTTCCGTTGTAAATGAACCCAATTCACTTGGATGAGTGGTCTTCAAAAAGCTCAAAGAGGAATAGGTGGCTAGCCTCGTGATTAAGATGCCCGTATCTCTACTTGGGTTCATTTCCTGGCTCTGGCTCCTGACCCAGCTTCCTGCCAGTGCAGATCCTAGGAGGCAGTGGTGATGGTTCAGATAACTGAGTTCCTGCCAGCAGTGTGGGAGACTGGGATTGCATTCCTGGTTTCTGGTCCGGCTCAGCCCCTCCCCAGACAAATGTGAGCATTTGGGGAGTGAAACAATAGATGGGAGAGGAGCTCAGTCTCTGTCTGTCTACTTCTCAAATAAATTTTAAAAAATTCATGGAAATGCATATTATGAAAAGCTATACTTGGATTTCAAACATCTTTGGGCCAAAATAAGTTTGTCTTTTAATTCCAATTTTCCCAAAACTTCTGAAAGTTCCCTTGTAACTTCTGATAACTGTATCTTTTCTTTTGAAACATCTGGTTACTTCACTCTGTTTCTTTTGTAGGCTCATCATCCTCTACCTGCCCGGTAAGAGGTAGAGTTCAGGCAAGTTCTTCAATTCTCTTCCAAGTTGATCTTATCCTTCCACCTCATCCAGGCACAAGCTTTCAATGATCAGTTTTAACAGATTATTTACAAATTAGTCATGTTTCCAGAGCAGAGACAATGTCGTCTCATCCTCAGATAAGATTGATATCACCCCAAGGATGCTTCAAAAACAACCAAAATTTAACAACTTTATCACGAACTCATAACCTTTACCTCCACCTCCTCTCATCGTCTACCTTCTTTCCAGCTCAACTGTTTAGATTGAATAAGACCTATTGATCTAGTTATATAAGCTTGAATCCCTTTCCTTCCCATCACAAATATATTATTTCTTATACACAAACCCATTGACTTTTGTCCATTTTCACAGCTACTCTGACCCATGCTACCTTGCTCAGAATACTCCTTCCCTGAAATCCATGCGTGTCCCCTGCAACAGATTCTCTACAGATTTACTGCGCGAACCCAAGTCTATTCATTCTTCTCAGTGCCCCCACAAGAATGAATAGACTTGGGTTTCAGTTTGGAAAACAGAATATCCAAACTCTTATCTTGACCTGGCAACTGCCTTCCTCCCCAGGCACATCTTGGACCACGCTTTCCTTCTGTTTCTGGACTCCTATCACATCTAGTTCTTACTATGATCCTTTTGGCCAGAGGATGTTACACATTCAGTTCTTTCTTCCGGGACTGCCATCATCCTCACTGTCATTTGTCTATAGCTCATTCTTTCTCATACTTCAGGTCTGGGTTCAAATGTTGTTCCGTCAGATGTGTCTTTCTGGGTCATCCCTGATCCCAATGTACGTATCAGATACACCTACTATACCAACTCATGGCACCTTCCCAGTACAGAATATACCAAAATTACCATTTTAAATATATTTCACAATTATTTAGCTAACGACTGTCTTCACTAACACACTGTGAGTTCAATAAACACAGAGACCATGGTTTTCTTCCACTGAATCCTAGATTATTTTTTTAAAGATTCATTTTATTTATTTGAAAGACAGAATTACAGAGAGAGGTAGAGCGAGAGTGAAAGAGAGAGAGAGAGAGGTCTTCCATTCCACTGGCTCACTTCCCAAATGACTGAAACGGCCAGAGCTGAGCTGATCCAAAGCCAGGAGCCAAGAGCTTCTTCTGAGTCTCCCATGCAGGTGCAGGGGCCGAAGGAGTTAGACCATCCTCTACTGCTTTCCCAGGCCATAGCAGAGAGCTGGATCGGAAGAGGAGCAGCCATGACTCAAAGCGGCGCCCATATGGGATGCTGGCACTGCAAAATGGGGCTTTAACCTACTGTGCTACAGCGCAGGCCCCTGAATACTAGGTTCTTGCCATTCTTACAGGTCTGGTACTTATTAGACAGCTAATAATTTTGTTGATATAAGTAGTGAAATGAGGCAGAGCAGTGATTGGCCAAAACATTATTGTATGGGATGGTTTCCACTTGTCATTAGTTCTTTACACAAACATTTATTAAGCAGCTGCTATATATGAAGGGGCTTCAAAGAGTTCATGGGAAATTCATATTGTGAAAAAACTATGCGTGGATTCCAAAATTTTCTGCACCAAAATAAATTACTTTGAATCCCCCTCATGTAGGGTCTATGTCTTGACAATGGAAACAGAAAGATAAATGAGATAAAGTCCCTACCCTTGAGAACAGGAAGTCAGGAGGATTGTGTGTCAAGTCTGACTGTGATGCAGTTCTAGGGAGTTTGGCAAGGCTGCCTTGAGAGTCCTCAAGTTCACTTGCAGTAGCAGCCAACTTAACCATGCATTCATGTGTTAATTTTTCTCCCTTTCTGTCTCCTATTCCCAGACATCCACTTCTGCTTCTTGGGATACTTTTCCCTGTGAATTCCATGCCAAGTACTTGTTTCAACTATCAGGGAAACCCATATATGGTGTCTTCCTAAAATATATCATCTTTGAAATCACACATTAAAGTAAATGCACAAGCAGCAAAACCAAGCATATTTAGCATAGCACCTAAAATCAGCTCTCATAACATCAGTACTTGTGCCCATCTGAGGAATATCTCCCTGGAATGGCTCTCCTTTGCTATCCTCACAGCACTCAGCCATTGGCTACAAGCAGCTCTCAGAAGTATGGCTCATGGCAAATGTGACGATGGCATAAAACTAAGTAAATTCCTTGAGGCCACCACTGTATACATGTAGTAAAAACTACAAAAGAAATACATGCAAACTGGAACTCTAGAAATCTGGCCATTTCATAACTGCTGAGGACATCAGTCGGTTTCCAATACCGTAACTGAAACCCTAACACAGGCTGCTTTTGAAACGGAGATTTATTTAACTCACAGATTTGGAATTTCAGGGGGCTAGCACTAACAAGGGCTCAGTGAGGGGGAGGCCCTCTATCCTAGCTACCGCATGTCACAACGGACTGCAATGTCAGGAGCACAAGAGAGTCGGAGGAAAAGGTCACACCTTGAACCAGACACAGACAGCATGGGAGGGGCCCGGTTTGTTTCTTTCATTTTCCATTTTAAATTTTTGTTTATTTATTTGAACAAGAGAGAGAGGGAGAGGGCGAGGGAGAGGGAGAGAGAGAGAGAGAAAGTTAGAGAGAGCACTCCCATCTGCTGGGTCACAACTCAGATGCCCACAATGGCTGGTCTGAGAGCTGGAAGCCAAGAAGTCAATCCAAGTCTTGCATGTAGGCAGCAGGAACCCAGTTACCTGAGACATCACCACTGCCTCCCAGTGTGTGCATGAGCAGGAATCTGGAATCAGGAGTAGAGCTGGAGCTCAAACCCAGGCACTCCAACATGAGACGCAGACACCTTAACCGCTAGGTCAAACACTTCCCTATTTGCTCCCTTTGTAATGGAGCTTGTGAGCTTGTGAGCACTCCCACTCAGAAGAAGGACCTCTTCAAGGCTCCACAGCCCTTCCCAATACTGCCACCTTGGGGACCAAGTTCCCAATACATGAATGTTTAGGGGGACACAAACCATACTGGAACCACAGCTCTGAGAACAGATTTACCACTTACTCTAAGATACTAGTCCTCAAAATTCTACTACAAACAAGGGAGACCCTCTTGTTCATGGGGCAGAGGGACACATGAGGAACACTTCTTCATTTTTGTTGTTTTGAATGACAGCGGTGATTTATTATTAATCATGATTAAAGAGAGGGCAGAATAGTAGAAGTCCTCATTAGTGAAGGGCTTGCCACTTGTCTAAGGAAGTATGACTGGGGATAAATTTGACTCCATGGTTATTAGGGATGAGTCACTTCTCATCCACCATGCCTTCAAATCCATCTGCAGTAAACTTGGGAAAGCCCCAATTTTTTGAGATATGGAGCCTCTGGCAGCCAGGGAACTTGAACTTGAACCTGTGTGTGTGGCATCAACCACATGTTCCTTGTTCTGCAGCTTGGTGCGGATGGACATGATGATTTGGCCAATGTGACCCCTGGCTGCAGTGTAGGGAGACTTCTTTATGATGCTGTTTCAGATGTAGGAAGTGAACGCTTCCTTTTCTCCTATGGCTGTACTTTTCTTCTCGCCTCCTAACCACCCCCAAATCCTGAAATGCCTCTGCTGTTCTGTTTTCTCATTTGATTCTTCCACAGTCAGCAGAGGTGCTCTTTTGGGGTTAATGTGAATGAAGAAAAAAATAAATGCTGTGGTCTGAATACCTGGAGCTTCCGTAAGGAAACACACATTCCGAAGGCTTTGTTTTCCTAGCTTGGTGATGGGAAGGTAGTGACCAGGTTTACTGAATAACTGTTTATTTAATGATGTCTCCACTGAGACAAGTACACTGGTACCCTTGTAACATGGATAAATCAATCTTCCTCATTCTCTCTATTTTTGCAGTCAGTGAAATCCCATATCTGTCATTATAATCTTGAAAATAAGTTAAAGGAATGGTCCTAAAACAAAGACATGTGGATGCTTTCAGGTTTTCCTTACAGACGATGTTAATTTGGAAAAATTTAGAATGATCTAGGAATTCCCAGAATGCCTCTTGTGATATGAACATATTGTGAAAAGCATGCATCTATGAGTGCACCAGCCAGCCAAAGATTGGGAAGGGTAGAAGATGGGTCCCAGCAGCCTGAGGCTTTGTGAAAGCATACAGGAGTGCTCAGTGTAACATGTTTTTGGGAACCATCCCAGAGCTATCACTCTTGCTCCTTCTGGCATGTCATGTGGACATGCAGGAGACAAGGATGTGATTTTTCTAACAAGGTACAATTTTAATCCCTTTCCTGTCACACTAAGTAAATAACTCACCATGAAATACTCAGAGGACGACTCTAAACTGCAGTAGGATATGGAGCGATGTAAAAAATTTCAGATGTGAACATTAATAAACCAAGCAGGGAGCAAGGTTTAGCTGTGGTTCCAGAAACACAGGCACCGTTTATTCTAAGTTTTATCCTCATGCTCAGTTGTCTCTTCCATTGTGAATCCATGGATCATCTGAAATCAACTGTCTAGGAACAAACACTACAACAAAAGTCACCTCACTCAGCCCCAGAGGACTGTCAACCTTCAGCAAAGCCTGGGGTTATGAATGTGCCTGTCGACATCTCCTCCCTGACAACAGGGCTCTGTTTTCCATTTTGGAGCAGCAAAACACGAGTCTCAGAGAAAGGTAAAGATATTTGTCCAAGGTTATCCTGCAGGGCCAGTCAAGAATAATAGAGCAGGAGCAGGACTCAAGCCTCTTGCCTTTTATTTCACTATTTCAACATTTCGACCTCCCTCTTGGACATTACTTACATATGGAACTCACATCGACATAGATTTCTCAAAGACCTGTACTTAAGGGCACTTAGTTGTAGCCCAGCTATTCAAATGTCCCCACTAGAGCTACTACAACAAAGAATGAAAACAAGGGGAGAATTTAATGCCTATTGAAAGCTGACTCGGAGCGTGTAAAGGTGAAAGTGTGTGGTCGCAAGGCTTAGCTGCCTGTTGAGTTCTTTTATTCAATAACTCAAGTAGCCTGTTGTGAGCTGCTTTAGCACTATTAACACATCTGGAGCTAGTGGTCATACATTTGGGACTTTTTAGAATGTAAAAGTAGCTTTGTAAGCAAACTTGTGTTAGAAAGATATACTTCTGAAGAACAAAAGCTAACTTTATAGCGTAGCCCCCTCTTTCCCTCAGCCAATTCCACTGGGCTTTTTTGTGGAGCATGTGCTAAACCTCTAGACTTTGGAGTAATAAAAATTGCCCTCCAGTTTTGGATTGTGTTTACTCTCACTTTGGATCTATCTGAGCACATCCAAAAATGACACAAACTAACGAGACAAGTAACAGCATGTATCTTCTCCACCTGCTCCTAGATTTCTGCACCACCCTGCTCTGGGCTCCCAGAAGCTGACCCATGGAGATGGCTCTAGTGGGCTCCTGTGCCCTTTTGTTGCTGGGTGGGTTTGGCCAGTGGAAGTCATCAGCAGGAGATCAGAGAGTCAAAGGGAAGGAGATCAGGTATTTCCTCTCCGTGTCTTGTTTCATCATTGTCATTTCATTCCATCCTTTACCTCTCTGGACACCTGGAAGCCAATTCTGGAATGAGAGTCCTTCATGCCCCCAAAGCCACAGTTCAGAAATTCTGAGTTCCTGTATCGAAGACCTGGCTCCTGACAGAGAGCCCTTTCTCTACAGCTCTTCTCCCTGGGTCCTGGCAACCATACACAAATGGACCAGGGACAATCAAGAGAAAGAATAAGGTGGCAAGTGTCTCCAGTTTCCTTATTGTTGCCCTGAGTGTGGTACACTGGTGGACTACTTTGAATGAAAGTGGGAAGAGGCTGGCGCCATGGCTCACTAGGCTAATCCTCCGCCTGTGTTGCCGGCACCCCGGGTTCTAGTCCCGGTTGGGGAGCCGGTTCTGTCCCGGTTGCTCCTCTTCCAGGCCAGCTTTCTGCTGTGGCCCGGGAGTGCAGTGGAGGATGGCCCAAGTGCTTGGGCCCTGCACCCCATGGGAGACCAGGAGAAGCACCTGGCTCCTGGCTTCGGATCAGTGCAGTGCACAGGCCATGGAGGCCATTTGGGGGGTGAAACAGCGGAAGGAAGACCTTTCTCTGTGTCTCTCTCTCTCTCGCTGTCTAACTCTGCCTGTCAAAAAAAAAAAAAAAAAGGGGGTCCCAATCCACCCTTTCATCCTTCCTACCTGGACTAAGAGTCAAGGGCAAGGAGAATCACTGGACCAAAATGCTGATGGATGTAGCTATTCCCAAAGGAACAAAGAGAATTGAAAGTGAGTCCACAAAGGATAGACTCTCACTCTGGAATTCACTTCCAGAAGTCCGGAGAGGTAAAGGATGAAAAGGGAAAATGAAGACAGACGTACGGATGGTGCTTGGGACGTGGAGTAGTAGCTACAGACAGCTGGTCTGCAGCCAAGCAGGAGGGGCCCTCCAGTAGCGGAGGCTCCCTGCTGAGGTTCAGAGCCAAAGCCACAGTTGTTTGTGGTAGAGGACCCCAAACACAGGAAAATACCATCAGAATAGCAAAACCACTTTTTGGATTTACAACATCCACAGAGCGTCTCAACAAGATTCTGCTGCATCCAAGTGACTAAATCATGACATAGAAGCCTGGAGAGTTCAACCTTTTCCTCTGCCAGGATAGGGAAACCATTTGCCAGAGACAAGACCAAATCCTGAATCTCAGCTGTAGCTTTCACCCTCCCCGCATCAGCGAAGGCTGGGAGTTTTCTCAGTTTACTGCGAGTCTCATCTGACTTGGTGACAGGAGCTAGGATCTCTTAATTGGCATATAGCATATTGACACCGAAACACACCATCTTCCTTGATGTCATGCCAACCTCTCAGAGAGCCCTAAGCTCATAGGATCATTGTCTCATTAATGCTTCTTTTTGCAAAGCCCACCAAGTAACACACACCTGCCTGGGAGGTGCAAGGCTTGAGCTGAACAGGACATGCCACCAATACAGAGTAATTCACCGACCCCCAGCCTGACCTCACTTAGCTGCTGAGATCTGATGGGATCAGAGCAGGAGGTGACAAGGCTACGAGCTTAATTAAAGGAATGGTTTTGTTTGGTCCACGCTCATCCTTTCCCCCCTTCACCCAGTAATGCTCACACATGCCAAGAAAATCACATCGAGGATGAGATTATGACCTAGTGATCTCATTCGGGATGTGACATTATCTCATTGCAACAGCCTGGGAAGAGCTGTGTCATTTTCAGCTCTGGGAGAAATTTGACCGGCAACAGAGCAAAATTCAGCCCAGACTTTGTGCTTTTCCGTTCATCTCCAAGGCAAAGGGTCCCCAGCCAGCTGTGTCAGGGAGTCCAAGCACTTTCCCAATCCTAATAAACAGCCTGCTGGCAACAGAGCCTCCTCGACCCCATCTCTCCACAGGTTAGTAGAATCCACATGTGTCCTAGAAGTGAGACATACACATTCAGGGAATGAGAAAATTATAGAAAGCCTTGTCGCTCCCATCTTTACCCTGCCTCCCCCGAAGCCAGGAAAGGATTTCTGTCTGCTACACAAAAAGGTGGAGATTTCAACCTCTTAAACTATGACTCAATATTAAAAGGATTTGGTTACTGAATAGCCTTAAAAGTCCTCTTCTCTCAGCTCTCTGTTCCAATCTGCTTTTGGTCACTTTCATTCATCTGCTCATGGCTGGCTGCCTGGATTAATTTTCTGGACTGAACACATTTCCTTGCATTACCAACATATGTGACAAATAACTAATCTGACTCATCAAAATGCATTAGAATGCAGTGTTCCAGTTACTGAAGGACATTTGAAATTCAGCAAGTTGTCTTCTTACTCTTACTGCCAAAGATAGTAAAAAATTATGAAGAGGTAGAGATGGCGCTAGAACCTAATTTGTGCCTAGAATTTGTATCAGCATATTTCTCATTGCTGTTCCAGCAATCCAAGAAAACTTGGCCTTGTCTCTGTGTATTTTGCACATCGTAATATATTTTTCAAATTAAAATTAGAAATATAACTGGAATAATTTCTGAGAAGCCTAGCATAGACCAGACTATAAAGTATCCAAAACAGCATTAAGTGCATATACTAAATACACCTAACACTGTTTAAAGCATCCTAAATATCATTGCTTTCCTAGGACTATTTCCATATTCTGCATTTCAACAGAGACCTTCTAAATCAGGCAATAGTAAGGCTGGATGAGTAATACGTCTAAATGAGATGAAAGAGAATATGTTACAGAGAATGTGAGCTAAGTACCAATGTTTAATTGACTGTAATGGGCATCCTTCAAAAATTTCCCAATATATACCAGGAGTCTCTGGCAAAGAAATTAACACAGTGAATCCTTGAAAGAAAAAAACAGGGCGATTTTACAACTCTATTTTAAATTACTTTTTTGAAGAGTTATTTATTTATTTGAAGAGTTTATTTGAAAGAGAGAGGTAGAGCCAGAAAGAGAGGTCTTCTATGCCGCTGGTTCACTCCCCAAATGACCACAATGGCCAGAGATGAGCTGGTCTGAAGCTGGGAACTAGGAGCTTCCTCTGGGTCTCCCATGCTGGCACAGGGGCCCAAGGACTTGGGTCATCCTTTACTGCTTTCCCAGGCCATAGCAGAGAGCTGGATCAGAAGTGGAGCAGCCGGGACTTGAACCGGTGCCTGTATGGGATACCAGCACCTCAGGCTGGGGCTTTAACCTGCTGTGCCACAGTGCTGGTCCCTATTTTAAATTATTGCAAAGAGCTGTCATGGAGTCAGAAACCCAAGAATATTAAACGTGGTTGCTACACATGGGTAAATGCATTAAAACATATTTTATCAACATACTAGTAACTTGTAATTTTGTCAGCATTGTTTTACCTTGCTTTTTTTTTTCTCATGGATTTTCCTTTTTGATGATCTCATATACCTATGTTTTCATCATTATATGCTTAGGTGTCTTTTTTGAGGAGCAAAAATGACTGGATTAAGAGATTGCCAAGAACCTGAGTTCTGAAGAGGCAAACCTTGTTTTCCCACTGATTTTCTACCTAACTTGGAAATCCTACACTTTTTTCCCCTGAATTTTTTCTTTAATCTATAAAGAGAAGATCGTGAGTTATTTGCCTACTTCAATGATTGTGAAGGAAAAAAAAAAAAAAACATGTATCATAAAAATACTGTGGAGCCCTTCTGCAGTACAGTGTGTGAGAGTGATGTAGGCAGACAGTCAGCCGGCTGCACTGGGAGGCTGCAGATGCTCATATCACATCCTAAAGTCTCATCACCGCCGCCTCTCAAATGTTCTTGGGCAGAAGTGTTCTCCTGACACCAGCAAGCAGCATGTGTATCTTGGTCAGTTTGGCCAGAGAGCAGAGTGGGAGAGAATGCAGTACCGGGTTTCTGCACTCTGACTACCGAGGTTCAAGTCCATTTACCACCTTGCAGCTTTGGGCCTGGGTGCAATTGATTAAACCTTTCTAAGCCTCAGGTTCCAGATCTTCCAGGATGACTGTAGGAAGAAAAGCAGAGCTTAGCAAGCAGTAAGGGCTCATCCATGTTGCTGCTACTAGGACAGATTTGCTAAGATTTTGGGGCATTCAAGGGAGCAAACCAAGGAATAAGAAGATGGGATGCCCTGTCTCAGAGACCTGCAATCTAACTGGAGAAAAAGCACATCTATTCAATATGTGGAAGTCACTATGGGATTTGTGGGGGCAGAAGAGCAGTTTTTACTTCTTGATTAAACTTCTGGGGTTGTCTTACTTAGGACCTTAAGAGAATGGAAACACTGGCCACCACTTGGATAGACCTCAATAGGATTTGGATTAGCCAAGACTAATGGTAGATTAGGTCAAGTTCCTTATTGTGTGGGGTCAGGTTAGAGTGTTTCTTGAAAAGGGACAATCTGTTTAAAGTAAACGCATTTACAGCTGTGCCAATTTGTGTGCTTTCTTTCAGAAAACCATGTGTAATGTATTCTGTGTTAGAATATTTAAAATGTTTTTGATGATTAAATTTATGCCTTTTAGGAGAGGGGAGAACATCTCCTACTGGAAATGACTTTCTTTTTAATTTATTTTTTATCCATATACATAAAGGGAACAGTTTTCATATATTTCATAGACACACTTTTAAGAACATAATGATACTTCCCACCCTCCTGCCTTCCCTCCTACTCTCCGTCTTCCATCCTTTCTTATTTTTTCATTCCACTTGCAATCTTCTTGAGGACTGGGTCAGCCTTAATTTTTGGACCTAGGACAATTTGTGTGCGAACTCAATAAATTTTACTTCAATTGAATCAAATTTGATTTAATAATGTGAATTTTTTATTATTGTTTGAAGGGGCCTTAATGAAGGCAAAATGGGTTTGGACAATGACTGGGATCTATTTGTCTTCCTTTCTCATCTTAGTGTTGGGGAGAAGGACTCCTGAGCTAAGATCAGGTTTTTTAAACTAACTTTTTATTTACATAAGGTGAACAAATTTCTTCTATTTCATATATACAGATGTGGAGTATAGTGATACTTCCCACCCTACTTTCCCTCTGTCCCCACTCCCACCTCCCTCCTCATTCCTTTTTCTTTTAATTTTTATAATGACACACTTTCAATTTATTTTATAATCATAAGCTTAACCCTCCACTAAGTAAAGATTTCAACAAATATTAAAAAAAGTATTCCTTAACAGTAAAGACAAGGACTATAAACAATAATCAAATCTCAAAATGTCAATTTTACTCATACATGACACTTTTCTGTATTCTATTAGTGACCACAGAAAAGATCAGATGTTAAAACACCCTCTGATAACACACAGCTGCCTGAGCAAAGCTTAGCAGTCCCACAGACTTAATCCCTGGTCTTTGCCTTTTATTCATCAATGAAGTTTTCAACCTAGCTGAGAATATATCAGAACTGAGATACATTATACTCATTTGGGAAAATTTATTACATTTGAGGCACATACACAGAGAGAGGATGCTCCACTTGTTGGTTCACTCCCCAAGTGCTCACAATGGCCAAGCCAAAGCCAAGAGCCAGGAACTCAATTCATGCCTTGCATGTAGGTACTAGGAACTTCACCACCCAAGCCATCATCTCCTGCTTCCAGGAAGCTAGAATCTGCAACAGGAAGCTAGAATCTGCAACAGGAAGCTAGAATCTAAGTGGAGCTGGGACTCAGAGTGGCACAGACTCCTACACAAGCATGTGGGCATCCTAAGCAGTGTCTTAATCACTAGGCCAAATGTCCATCCCAATGATCAGGATGTCAAGGGCCATAAAGAGTTTGTAAAAGGTTCTTCTTCAATTAATGATAAAACTTTTTCTCAAAGAAAAAAAGTATATTATCATAAAATTTAAAGGAAAAGCAGAAAGGAAGTAGGAAGAAGGGTAAAAGTGAGGGAGGGAGAGAGGGAGGATGGGATAGAGAGTATCATTATGTACATAAAGCTGTATGTATGAGGTACATGAAATTTGTTCTATTTATATAAATAAAAATTAAAATTAAAAAATTTAAAACTTAAAAATAAAAGTTTCTCAGGTAATTCTCCAACATATCTCTGCCCAGGCACAAACAACAGTTGGAAGCAACTGCTACAAAATAATATTGTTATTTTAAGTCTCAATGTTTATTTCTTTGTCAAAACCCTGCTCTCCCAAGTGACTGGAAGCAATGAGACCATCCTTCAGTCTCATTGAAGTAATGTACTGCTATCCAAAATCCCTATTGTACTCAAAATTCTAGATAAAAAAAAATTGAATTCTGAGGATAGGATAAAGAACAATGGGGCATGGAATAGACAATAATTGTGGATTGAAATTAAGACTTCGCTTACATGTTAAACTAAAGAATGTTCCAGAAATATTTTGGGATTATGAGATACAGAAATACACATATTCATAGAAGACAGAGCAGACCAAATGTTGGATTTTTAAACTCCCTTTACCATTCTAACCTAAGGAAGAGATCCTCTACTTTTATCAAGGACACACTTAAAACCCAAGAATCCCCTCTGACTCAGTATCCTATAGAAAGGAGCCATTGAGGGACAAATGAAAGGTTTTAATACTTTCCCTCCTCCTCTGGCAGAGTGTTTATTTCTGTAATTTAAGTTGACTTTAATGAGATTTAGGCTAAGTACACGTTCTTCTAAGAAGGCTCATGACTTAGGAGGGCAAGGCATACCCTTTGAAAGAAGACACTATGGCTACTTATGTTTAAGGCAAAAAGTCAACAGAAGCCAGAGAATTTTCTTTTCAGGTAAGACAGCAGATAAGAAGTCAAAGCAGAAATCATAATGGAACCAGCCAGGAAACCTGGGGCTGGTATCCATGTGCCAGGAAGAGCTACTGAGTATAAACAAGCAATGTCCAACCTCTATAATCATATCCAGCTAGCAGACCGGAAGTAGGTGGTTGGATAGGTAAATGCTCTAGCAAAGGTGAGGGGACCCCAGGTCTGTTTAACAAAGGCCAGAATATTCCACTTGAGTCAGAAAGTTCAGGTTGAGAGAGCAGTTTTGATCTGAAGAGAAATGTTATATCTACACTTCATAGCAAAATGAGTCCTCAACAAGTTCTTACGAGGGTATATTGGAGAAAGAGAAAGAGGAAAACATAGGGCCAGAAATATATGATAATGTAACATAATAAATACATATTTGGTCTCTGTCTCTGCTCCTCAAATCCTTGACATTGCTTAAGTGATGTGTCTTTTTATATACTACTGAGATGACTGATGGCTGGGGGATCCTGGACAACCTCAGGATGGGGAGCTGGTTGCCAAGGCAACCAACCATGTGGTTAGAGGGTTGAAACCTTCAGTCTCACTACAAGACCTCTAGGATGGGAAGAGGGGCTGACAGTTGAGTTGATCACCAATGGTCAATGATAAAATCAATCATGTCTAAATTTAAAAAACCCAAAGGGATTGTGTTCAGAGAGCGCCAGCTCATTGAACATGGAGAGGCACATGGAAGTTCCCCCTCCCTTCCCTCATATCCATGTCTCTCTCCTATCTGACTCTTCATTGGAATACTTCAATGTATCCTTTATTAATAGATGAGTAAATGTCTCCTTGAGTCCCATGAGCCATCCAAGCAAAGTAATTGAACTCTACAATGGGGATATGAGAACCCTGATTTATAACCAGTCAGTCAGATGTAGAGGAGGACAATTGACTACTGTGATTGGCTTCTAGATGAGGGTAGTTTCAAGGGACTGAGCCCTTAACTGTGGGATCTGACAATACCACCATATATATATAGTGTCCGAATCAAATTCAGTAACAGGATTTCTAGTTGGTGTTCACTGGAGAATTGCTGGGCATATGTGTTGGCAACCAGAGGTAAAATCATCAAGATTGCATTGAATGTAAGACTGGGAAAAACTGAAGTGTTTTTCTTGTCTCAAATAGGATGAAATTAGGGAAACAGAGAAGCAAGCATGAAGACTCATCATGAAAGAGGACTCAGACAACAATAGCAGCAGCTAACATTTATTAAGCATTTCCATGTAGCCAGGCATGGTTCAGTCCCCACAACAAGGGTCAGCATATTTTTTCTACAAAGGGCCAGATAGTTTTATGACAGCTATTTGGCTTTGCCTTTGTAGCACAAAAGCAGCCATCAGCAACAAGCAAATGAATTGGCATGACTACACGTGGCTCATGGTAGCCTAAATCTGGCCCCAAGGCCATAGTTTGGCCCATTCCCTACACTAAGAGGTAGGTGGTATAATTATCTCCATTATGGATGTGAAGAATGAGGCTTGGAGGTATAGAGGGAGAGTAAGTAGTTTGGTTCCGCCTCAGCAGGAACACTCATACAGAGCAAGAATGAGTTGTGCACTTCAGAGACAGGTGGGATGCCCAGAAAACTGGACCATGTGACCCTGTGATCAGGGAACAAGATTGCACCTGGCACCCTCTGGATATCCCTTATATATATATATTTTTAATTTTTTTAACTTTTATTTAATGAATATAAATTTTCAAAGTACAGCTTATGGATTACAATGGCTTCCCCCCATAACGTCCCTCCCACCCACAACCCTCCCCTTTCCCACTCCCTCTCCCCTTCCATTGACATCAAGATTCATTTTCAATTCTCTGTATATACAGAAGATCAGTTTAGCATATATTAAGTAAAGATTTCAACAGTTTGCACAAACATAGAAACACAAAGACCTAAATGAAAGATCTCCACGAGTGAGATCCCAGTGGAAAGAACAGGTCATCAAAGAAGGAGATACCTTTCTCTGAAGGGAGGAGAGAACTTCCACTCTGACTACGACCTTGCCTAAATATGATCAGAGTTGGTGAACTCAAAAGGCTTCCATAGCCTTGGCAACTTATGACAAGAGCCTAGGGTGATTACTGATGCCATAAACAAGAGTGTCAATTTGTTAAGTCAACAACAGGAGTCACTGTGCACTTACTCCTCATGTAGGATCTCTGTCCTTAATGTGTTGTACATTGTGATTTAATGCTATAACTAGTACTATCCCTTATATTAAGACTAATATAAGGGGTCAGTGCTGTGGAACAGCGGGTTAACGCCCTGGCCTGAAGCGCCGCGTAGGAGACCTAGAGAAAGCTCCTGGCTCCTGGCTTCGGATAGGTGCAGCTCTGGCCATTGTGGCCAATTGGGTAGTGAACCATTGGATGGAAGACCTCTCTCTCTCTCTCTCTCTCTCTCTGCCTCTCTTCTCTCTGTGTAACTCTGACTTTCAAATAAATAAATAAATCCTTAAAAAAATTGACTAATATAATCACCAAAGCAAAAAAAAAAAAAAAGCATCATTAAATAGACCTCATGAGTGCTGTATTTTCAGAGCATACAGGGACAGAAGACACTAGGGAAAATAAGGAATAAAGGCTGTAGAACCCCTGGTTTGCAGTCATTCTTTGGAGGACCATTCATTCAACTCTGTCCCTCCCACTGCTGGCAGTACAAAGTGACCCGGGGCTGGTATCAGAAAACTGTCTGTCCTCAGAGCCAGATAGCCCTGCCTTCAACTCCTGCTCAGCCTACTAATGAGTGTATCATCTTGGGCAGTGGACAGATGGGTCCCTGCCTCTTAAGGGCTTGAAATCTAGAACAGAAGGCACGCAACAGATTTCACATTATCATGGATCTTCCTGAAGTGGCTTTGCTATTACATCTTCAAGACTAACATATTGAACCATATATTTGCTGCTGACGTCAAGTGTGCGACTCTCCTTGGAGTTAAAATCTCCTGCACCACTCGGAGTATTTACACCTCTGATATTGATGAAATAAATACCATAGTGACAGTAATAGGGTGTGTACTTTAATTGCCAGAGGACTGCAAACCTCTGCTAACAGAAAAAGAAAATGTGGAAGAAAACATTCTTGACATGACCCTCACACATTTCCCTTTCAGTTGAAATGCAAATATCACAGTGATCTCACCTTTATTAGCTATTTTGTTCAATTGTGGGAATTCTTAGACACAGTCTGGGATCCTGATATGGTCGTCCTTACCAGCGTCATATTACATTTGCCTCTTCAGAACAAAACAGGAAGTAATTTGCAAGTCACAGTGTGCAAAGCCTGTTGAGAATTCTGCCCTCTGTTGGAGAGAGGCAAGGGCTTAACCAGTGGCACTGGGTGAGCCTGGAGACCAATGCGTGGCCTGCACCAGAGCTAAGGGTTCTGCTTGAGGAAGACCAGGAGTCCTGCTGATCTCTATTTTTTTTAAAGATTTATTTTATTTTATTTTATTTTATTTTATTTTATTTTATTTTATTTTATTTTATTTTATTTGAAAAAGTCACAGAGAGAGGTAGAGACAGAGAGAGAGGTCTTCCATCCACTGGTTCACTCCCCAATTGGCCGCAATGGCCAGAGCCGCACCAATCCGAATCCAGGAGCCAGGAGCTTCTTCCGGGTCTCCCACATGGGTGCTGGGGCTCAAGGACTTGGGCCATCTCCTGCTGCTTTCCCAGGCCATAGCAGAGAGCTGGATGGGAAGTGGAGCAGCCAGGACTAGAACTGGCACCCATATGGGATGCTGGTGCTTCAGGCCAGGGCTTTAACCCGCTGCGCCACAGTGCCGGCCCCCTGATCTTTATTAAAGTGTGTCTTCATTGAACTTTTTCAACCTGCATCTTCTCTCATGCCTCTATTCTCCCTAGAAGGTAATGATAGACATATTCATCTTTAAGCTGTGACCTCTACTTATACAATTTATGTAGACCTTGGGTGGTCTAATACCTTAGCCAGTAACCCAGTGTGGCATTATAAACTTAAATTCATTAAAATTAAATAAACTTGGAAATTCATTTCCTCATGGTACTAGTCATATTTCAAGTGCTTTGCAGTCATTGGCTGCTAGAGGTTGTCATATTGGAAACACAGACACAAAATATTTCCATCACTATAGAAAATTCTCTTGGTCCCTACTGTCAATGTGGAAAGGCAGCTGCAGAGAATCTGGGCAGGCATTGCAATCGCACCCTGATGGACACCATGTGCAAGGATTGTGAGCCCTGTGTCAATACAGCGGAAAATTAATGTGGTAAGATTGATGGAATGTGTTTCTATCTTCATTGCACCTTGTACAATACCTGGGTTGGCTCAAAATTTACATATGAATAAGATGAAATGTGTATGATAAAGAGACTGGAAGAAAATATTCCAAAACACCAAGCAAGATTACTGAGGGGTAAGAATCTGAGCCATCATTTTGCTTCTGGCTACTTGTAGGGGGTTTTGTCTGCCCCTCCCACATTGCTTGAATTCCTGGAACCAGCCATACCTGAAGTTCAACTCACTCAAGTTAATTTTCCTCATATTATAAGCCAGCCAAACTGATTTCAGTTACATTTTTGTTTCTTACACTGAACAGATTAATTTTGCTACTTTTATGAATTTTGGTGTCTTTTACTTTGTGTGTGTATTTCTCCTGTAAGTAAAAAGAAACTTGAAAATTGCATGTGATAAACAGTGTTCTTCTATATTTTGTATATCATTTGTGTGCTGATATTTATAAGCTCTTATAAAGCAGTTTATGCTAATAGGCTAGAACTGATTTCCAAAAATCCACAAGGAACACAGCATACTATGCCAAAATAACTTTGTTTATTAAAAGGAAATTTGAGACAACTGTTATTGTTGAACTGTTTGGAGTCTTGGCAGAAAAGCTCCCCCCAAATATGATTGGAACTTCTTTAGTAACTCCTTTTGTCAGATTTGGTTGTACAATACAGAGTAACATCTCACTTGACCAACAAAACTCAAATTAGCATAATTTACCATTAGAAAGCATTCTCATTTGCTAATCTGGCTAGTTCCAAGGATACTAAATCATAATTTTCCATTTTAACAAATGAGTCTATTTGCAAGTCTTCTAACACCCATGGTTTGGCTGATCAAACAAAATCTACCAGACTTGGCTCTTAGCACAGGCTACAGAGAATTTGCCCTGGGATGATATTTTGGTTGGTGATGCTATTGAAAAGATTTCTAATTAGTCCATTCTGCATATTCTTCTTTGCTCTTAATTGAGTGCCCAGCAATAGAGTCACATAGGTATTTATCTCACTTCACTTCTCTGCAGCTCTGGGAAGCACTAAATGTCAGCGTCCCCTTGTCTCTAATTGTTGAGACATCTAGTGAAAAGCCAAGAGAAAATGTCACTTTGCTGATGCTGCCCACAGTGGACTCTCTGAGCTATTCCTCTGTGTTTTCCAGGCTCTTTTACAAGTCTTTCACCAGTGGGCTTGACTGGGACTTTAGAGACATTAATCCTTTCCTTGAAGTCATGCATGCCACACTTAGCTTAGACGTGGCTCTGGTGGCTGGAAAATGTGGGTTGGAAGCTGTTGCCTGCTGACCCCCATTCTCCTGGCTTGCTACAGCAACTGCAACTATCGTAGTATGTGCCCCCTTCAAAGCTGGGGGGCTGGCTTGCACTGGGGGGTCATCTCAGGGCAGGACCATCTGCAGCTGTGCAGAGGAAGTGCATGACCTTAACGGACTGGATGCTCCTGGTACCCACTGCCTACGCAGTAGCTTCTCTTCCTACTATTGTTATTTCGTGGACTTTCCCTTTGGGTCTCCAAAAAGCACAACTTCTTCCCTTCTCCAAACTGGCTCCCTTATCTAAGTGGCCTTTTGTTTTGTGTCTGAGGCTCCCAAATATGTCTTCTGGGCCTCCAGTGCCTGTGGCTTGTACTGGGATGGGATTTTCTATATGAACGACCCACCTGTGATTAGGCTATATGTGTCAAAGGGTCTTCCTATCTGCCACCTCACTTGGCTCGTGCATTCTGTGTGTCACTCCCCCTCTTCATGGGGGAACGACACTAAACCCTGCCTAGGCTTCATATCCGAGTCACGGCACCATTATGTCGCTCCCCGTCTTTGTGGAGGAACGACACAAGACCCTGCGCTGTTCTTTCGTCTGCTCGGCCCTCCCCGGGTTTGCTGCTGGTTCTTCCCGGGTTGGCTACTGACCCTTCCACCTCCGTGGAAGGGCGGTTCCCCCTGCCACATTCCCCACTTCCGCGGGGGAGCGGCACACCGCTGGCCGGCTCTCTCGGGGGCTGCACAGGTGTTCCCCTTAGATGTTCCTGGTGCATGCTGTCTCTCTCCTCCTTTATAGTCCTCCTCCGCCAATCCTAACTCGGCTGCCCACACGCCGAGTACGCTGCTCTCCTCCAATCAGGAGCAGGTCCTGCAGCTTATCAAGTTGGTGAGAGGCAGCTGGGTAGAAGCTGTTTCCTCCTCTCCCAGCGCCATATTGTGGGAGAGCAGATGCATAGAATAAGTCTTAATTCCAGTAACTCAGTCCAGTCCGGGTTGCTCCCAACACTGTGAGCACTAGATACGGTGGGATTTGCCTCTGCATTTTAGAGATGAAAAGGCTGTTTAATTTTATTTCTTCTTAAAAATCTAACAGTTCTTTGTCCTTTTTCCCTTGATGGTTTGGCTCTGAGATTCGCCTTAAATGAACATTGCAATGGAAAGAAATTGGTGCAGTGTTTCACAATTATAAAAGTGACGATTAGGCCGGCGCCGCGGCTCACTAGGCTAATCCTCCGCCTAGCGGCGCCGGCACACCGGGTTCTAGTCCCGGTCGGGGCGCCGGATTCTGTCCCGGTTGCCCCTCTTCCAGGCCAGCCCTCTGCTGTGGCCAGGGAGTGCAGTGGAGGATGGCCCAGGTGCTTGGGCCCTGCACCCCATGGGAGACCAGGAAAAGCACCTGGCTCCTGGCTCCTGCCATCGGATCAGGGCGGTGTGCCGGCCGCAGCGCGCCGGCCGCGGCAGCCATTGGAGGGTGAACCAACGGCAAAGGAAGACCTTTCTCTCTGTCTCTCTCTCTCACTGTCCACTCTGCCTGTCAAAAAAAAAAAAAAAAAAAAAAAAAAAAAAAGTGACGATTAACAGGGAGAGTGTATCATAGGCCCTACCATCAAGCCAGATTGCATTATTTATCTGTAGCTGGGTGCTCTTCTACAACTGCTTTAAGGAAGATAAAAATGTGTCTTTCTCATTCTGTTTCCCACTGGGAAAAAAGAGTCGTGCGCTCTGAATATTACTACAATTCATAATAACAGTAACTAACATTCATCGTAGTATTTTACTGTGTGCTAGGCACTATGCTAAATTCTTCACATAGACTACATCACGCCATTTTATAATAACTCCATGAAGCATTTATGAAGAAAAATAAAGACTGGAGTGACTTCATTAACGAATATATGAGAAACAGTTTTCTACCTGATTAAGAACATGGAGTTTGGAACTCGGCTGTAGACTCTAGATTCAATCTCAGTGTCCTACTTACTCGCTGTGCCACTTTGGACATGTAACTTAAGTTCCCTGTGCTGCAATTGTCTTACTTATAAAATGAGTAAGAATAATACCTGCAGGTAGGTATAATGGGATAATAATAATACTTACTTCCAAGGATTATTGTAAGAGTAAATAACTTCACGTATTTATAAAGGTTGAATACTTCAAAGCCCTTAAAACCTTCTTTGCGTGGCCCAAAGAAAACTCTATATAGTGTTGCTATGATTACTACACAGCTGTGTGACATTTAGCAAGTTAGTTAACATCTCTGTGCCATTATTTTTTAGTTTTTTTTTTTTTTATGTGTAAAACAACATCACCTACCAAATGAGACGGTGCCTGGCACATTGTAAAGGGTCAATAAATGTTAACTATTGCCACCTGAGCTCTTAAATAAATAAATCTGAGGGCTTACTAAGCTATAAAAAAATCCATACTCCACAAGCAAAGCTGGGGGCACTGGTCTATTGGAAATCACATTTAAGTCGCTGGGTCTTTTTGACTTTGGAGATGATTGCACCCAAATTGACTTATAGAAAAGGTAAGTAAAATCACTTACAAAAATCACTTGTGAGTGGAAAGAATTGGAAATACTGCTGAACAAGATCAGCTGCCAGTGAAGTCTGTGCAACTGCTTCCCCTCCACAGCGCAGCCGCCATAGCTTATCTTCTTGGATCAAGACTCTTGCTTATTAGAAAGGTCATCTTCAAGGTCACTGTCACCAAGGTGGAGCATTCATTCCCTCTTCGAAAGCTCACAGCTTTCAATAGCAGGGCTGGGGCAGTGTGGAAAGTATCTCAGGGCTTTTGAGCTTTTAGGTACCACGTGAAAGCCCAACTCAAGCTCCTGTCAGAATACACGGAGCGGGAGAAACACGGGTGTTGAGAGTGAAGCGGAATCTCAACGCATGCCAGACTTGAAATTGCTCCTGGGTTCAGAAGATCAGCATGTGCGGAGAAGGGGTTGTGTATGGGCAACCAACCGGCAGAAGCACGCCTCGGAGCCCAGGCAGCAGGTGTCTGGCGCCTTGCAGATCTGGAGCGGGTTTCTACCTCAGCTGACATTTAGAAGACATAATGGCAGTGCGTGTCCCTGCCAAGGATTGCGAGTATGAGATTTATACAGCCTGTGCCCACCTACTTGCTCCATGTGGAAATTTACTCTCCCGCCCACCCAATTAAGAAAATAGGATATAGAAGGCTAGAGGGAGGAATAGTTATTCTATTGTGGTTGATTTCAGTCGCAAAGTTTATTTTTTCGCAGAATTCTGGGTTGCCTCCTTCCCAGGAAGGAAAATAAAACCCATAACAACCTTGCTACGAATCTCACTCCGTTTTCCCTCCAAAGCTGCGCAAACTTAGGATTGTTCACCACCCACGACCAGCAAAGTCAGCAGAGAGACCTCTGGCTGGTCCGAAATCCTGCACAGTGACAGCATCAACAAAAGAGATTAGTTGTCCCTTTTTTTGAGATCCAGTGTGAATGAATAAAAGCCAGAGGCAGGGACTTGCTCTTTTTTGTTTAAAGCCTTGTCAAAGAATGCTTTGAAATGCAGGACTTCATGGTTGAGAGAGTTTGCGCGGAGCCCAGCCTCTAGAATGGATTGGTACTTGCGGGTCTCTCAAGACTCCTGCCTGGAATTTCATTACTGAAATCCTTCCGATCATTTCCCATGGAAGCCATCACCCTAATGACTGTGCACCATTCACACTCGGTAGGACTCATGCAACCGGCCGCCTTCGCACCCAGGCTTGTGAGTTACACCTTCCACACTCCCCCCAGTGGTGACAAATCTTTTGGAAGAGAAGAGGTGCTATTTTTCTGGAACTAGAATTTGTCCCCCTGGAGATATGAGTGCCAGCAGCCTGAGAGGGTCCAGTGACTCAAACAAAATTCTTATTAACAAAGACTCAGAGTGGGTATGATGGAGAGCCCCGGGCGTGCCCCCTGAGCCAAGGCTTAGATAGCTGGGAGCTTGGATCTTTCCACTCTGCTTAGCAAGTCCTTAGCAAGACCTTTTCGCTGGTACAAGAAAAGTACATAGAAACCACATTGGCAGCAGTACCTTAAAAGTTCATCAAATCACAGTGCGACCGAATATCTAAATGCATGGAAAAACTCTTCCGCGGGTTAGACTTCACATGGGCACAGAAGTTGCCTTTGTCCAATTTAAGCACATTTAAGCACCCCGGCGCCACAATGCTTCCTAATGGATGCAGCCTGAGCTGTGGTTTTCAGTGTTCTCCTGCCAGACACATAATTTGTTTAACATCAGTTCTTATTGATACAGTGATATCTGTAGCTTTTGCATTAGCAAAAACATTTAATAAACGGGGCTCTGCAGACCGGAGCAGAGGAAGCTGCTGGGGCTCCTGCCCTGGATGGGCTGCGTGAAGCGGGCTCACGGTGCCTGCACACGACAAGCCCTCACCCCCTTGTTTTTCTCACCCACGCTACAAAGGACTTGGGAACTGGTGCCAGTGGTTGACTTATTTTCAATCCACTTAATATTCAGGAGTAACTGTGGCTTTTTAGAGGCAGAAGCGCATCCTGCCAGGGCTGGTATTTGGGCTTGACACGGGACTTCAAAGTTTCTTTGATCCAAGCCCTCCCCTGCATCTGCCACCTCTGATTGGTGCGCTGAATGATCAGTGCGGCTGCTTGTCTGCAGCAGACGGTGGGTCAGTGGAGAGGCACCAGGATGGTCCCCACTGTGACAGGAAGAGCTCCATGCTCTCGGTCTGCATCAGCTAATCATGGTTGCAATTAGGAACTCACTTGGTGATTTTCGCAAGTCCTAATGGAGAAAAATTAAAAGAAGCAAGAAGGCTTCAAACGGATCTAAAGCTGACGCGTATTTTGAAGTGACCAGTAAGCAAATTTTGTGCCACTTCTTATAAAATGCTTCAGGAGAGTGTGAGTTCCTGGAGAACACCAGCGTTAGAGCTGCTCGCTCGCTCTCTCTCTCTCTCTCTCTCTCTTTTTGTCTTCTTCATGGAAACACGAGCTGCCTGGTCTGTGTCCATGGTATCGCTGAATGAGAAATTCAGGTTTTTTTTTTTTTTTTAAACATAATACGGTAAAATCCGAAGCATGGGGATCTTTTGTCTACAATATCCTAGGCCTCTGAACGTCTTCTCTTGTTGGCCTTTGGCTCGACATACTGAAATACACCGAAACCCACTCAAACAGCATCTTGTTAACATAAATTGCTGATCGCTTTCTGGACCCCTTGAGGGCCTATGTGCTGACATTTAAGTTTTGGTTTTTTTTTATTTTAGAAAGGGAATGAATCTGACAAATATGTCATCGACTACCTAACACCCTCAGTGACATCTCAAAGGCCCTGTAATCAAACGTTCACACACGCGCAGACATGCGTGTGAATAGCTCATTGGAGTAGGATACATACATGTATATAAGCAAGGACTCTAAACAGCGTCACGTCAGTGCAGGTTGGGTTTCCTGTCAAATTAGTTATAAAATAAATAAATGAAAAAAACCTTTCGTTGATCAGAGCTTTTTGGATTCTGGGACTGTGGAGAAGGAATTGTGCACTTGTATATGGAATCAGTCTCCCCTTGCAACAGCAGGGTGTCAATATTAGGAGAGTTTCACTGTGTTATTTTTGCTTATTTCTCCCCCACTGAAATATTTTAAAGTATAATTTTAATCAAAGACTCTTTTATATATAAGCTCCTTCAAGGAGTTATGTTTTAAGCTACTCTCTTTGATCTGCAAGTCGGTTAAAGCCAACTGTTACTTTCTGATGCAGAACAACCTTTTCACACATTGACTTATCCATCCATTCATTCATTCATTTAATACTTCATACATTCAAGCATTTACTTAATACTTGATACGTACAAAACACCAGCCTTAACTCTGACGTAGCCTCTGAACAGGCAGAAGTGGTAAAAACACTAGAACGCAGGAAGTTAAACTATCAAGCATCATATTCATGAAAAAGTAGTGCTTAGGACATGGCCACTTTGAATCAAGACAGCAAGCTTGATTGACGCAAGGGACCTGGCGCCTTGAGCTCACCAGACATCACAAGGTAGAAGCTGCCCTCACTCCAGCCACCGTCAGGAGGCAGTGATATTACTGAGGGGTGACCTTTGCCTCCCTAAAGATGAAAGCAGGAGAGAAAGAGACATTTAAGATGGAGGTCACCTGTACACGGAGGCTCAGAGCCAGAGGAGTTCATGCCAGAACATACCAGAAGCTGTTATTTCAGGATAGAAAGGGATAAAAAAAGAAACAGCAGAAAGAAATGCCCATTTCTAATATCTGGGGTCATCAGATTAGCCAGAGGCCATGGATTACTGTCTTTAGGAGGAAAAAACATCCTCTCCACCCTACTTTCTTACCTAATCTTCACCAGCAGTATGATGCAATTAATATATATGTCTTCAGAATTCATTGAGAGAGAAGGAGACAACTTTAAAAAAAAAAAAGCAGGAAGAATGAAATAAAGACTTTAGTAATATTATATGGGACAGAAGAAAATACAGGGAGAAAGACACAGGAAAAATTTTTTGGAGGTATGGAGAGATAAGATGTTGACCTTAAGTGGACATGCACCAGACTAAATTTGACACACCCTTCTCTGTCTCCCTGGTTCTTTCAGGGATGTTTGGGTCACAGTCGGTGCTACAGGATGGGTAATGGCCAAGTGGCTTATTCCCAGGCCCTGGATGTCCCATGGGAGCCAGCAGATGAGGCCAACAACAGCCACCCTCCGCCGCCATGTGGTGGCCTGGGCTTCATGAAGAACCCTTTGTTCTTCCTCCCCGTAGCCAATACAGTTGCCTTGTGTTTTATTTTCAATTAAATTTCTACTAATCCCAAACTACAGAAAAACATAGCTGCTGGCGCACCCCTCTCCCTTCCGAAAGCAATACAGTCTGCAGAGAAACCTTTTATTGTACAAGGCCCGGCTTGCATACACCATAAAAGGCGCATATGCCACCGGTTTGCCGACAAGTGCTTTCAAAAAGGTGCTTAATGGGGCCCTGGCCCCGGGCTTCCATGAATAGTGCCTCTTGTTAGGGTGGTTGCTATAGCAAGTCCTTATTTTTTAATTCAATTGCACAGTAAATAATACTTTATACACAGTGGGGGAACAAATGGTCCCTTTAAATCGTCTCCTCTTCATTTGATCCAGAGGGGGCATTTATGCGTTGAGAACCCAAGCAGAACACCTGCTGCTTCACCTTGTTTGCATCTCAACTTGTTCTCACCTTGTAATGTATTGAGGCTGACTGTATTCTCCATACTAGTACTGACATGAAAATCAGATTTTATTAACATTTCTAAATGGACTGAGGTCTCTTTGGGAGGTCACACTGCTACTCATCCATGGACGCTCGAAGCGCCTCATCCCATGACCACAAAGAGATGTTTGGTCACATTTGAGGGACTTGGGAGAGAACACTGCAGCACCAAGAAGCAGAAAGCGTGGTTTTAGAAAGTATGTGTGCCATATTTAAATGGTTGACAGCTTTGGGGTCAGCTGATTGTTTGGGAAACATTGAAAAAAATGGGATCTGCTGAAAGAAACCAGAGGGGGACCAGCGAGGGGTTCCCCTCCTGGTGCTCCACAGCTGAGCAGGTCAGCAATTGTACACTTCTGGGGAATAAAAATAAAGGGAGCATAGAGGTTAATAAAATGGGGACTTATTCCTCTCTCCAGACTCAGGGAGGCGAAAATTACTTATCACCTGCTGGAGTGGATGTGAGAACGGGCCAGTGAGCAGGAGCGTGGCAGGGGCTGTTCTGTAACGGCTAAGCAATCTGAAAGCAGCCCTGCAACAGGCTTCCTCGGGCTTCCTTGCGGAACAGCATCTTGTGGCTGCGTCTCCTCATTAGAGACAACAGCTGTTTCTTACTATAATTAGCTCACAGTTCAATAGTTAGCTCCAGTCTCTTCCACCTGTACCGCACGCAATGTGGAAATGACAGAAGCACATGTTGTTTTTTTTCTTAAATCACCTCCACTTACACACATTGTTAAGCATCTAATAGAAAACAACCGTACCTTCCCTGGTTCCTCTCCCCCTTGGATCACGTTTTAAAAGCAAGTTGGGAAAGCCTTGGTTTTTATGGGTCCCAGTTCCCATTTCCAATCTCACCTCCATGCTCCCCAGCACCTCCACGCCCCCGCCTCCGAATTAAAGAAGGTCTCCAGTGTTGTCAACCAATCCACCATGCATCAGGCCATAAAATCTGATTTTCAGCCACCTGCAGGGTGATGGAAGGAAGGGGAGATGGGGCTGAGCAAGGGGTTGGGAGGGAGCTCCAGCTGGCCGCTGAAGATGGTTTCAACAGAATTCTTTGGAGGGGGTGGTGGTGGAAGGGGGTGGAGTCCCGGTCATTTCCTGCCAGGTCTGTGCTACATAGAGGAGAGACCATAATCACACGTCTCACGGTTCCATTAGTGTCAGAACTCATTAGAAGCCCATCTACTCGGCAGCAGTGGGCACACAAAAGAAGAACCAGCCAAAGTCTGCAGAATCCATAGTCGTTGTTAGAATTGGGGGGCAGGCGGGAGGGAGGGGTTGGAAAATTCCCGACTGGGTAATTAGAGTCAGCAGGGAGGCAGCGAGGCAAAAGCAGGCCTTTCATTTCTCTCCTGGCGGTTTGAAGGGATTGGCAGGGGTTGCTTTCTTCCAGGGGCGAGGCGAGGCGCCTGTGTCATCATTCACAAAGACAAATGATCATCAATTTGCTCCCTGTTCCTGGGTTAAGCCAAGGAGGTGGACTGTGGTTACCATCGTTATTGGCACGCAGGTGGGACAAGGAGAACAGGATACTGTGAGGTGGTTGCCTTGGCTTCGCTTATCCAAAGCAACTTAGATGGTAGACTAGCCGATTTATAGAAGGGTAAGAGGAGCAGCTTCGCGTTCCTTACGCGTTGGGTGAGGACATGTGAGAAGGTTGGGGAGGCGTGACAAACCATGGCAGTGTTATTATCTGTACCAACGTGCTTTGGCATTACCCTGTGTCATTCCAATTTTCTTCAAATTCAACTGCGGCAACAAAGCTAATGCGATACAGGCCAAATAAATACAAAACAGTTCGCTGTGGCTGTCGGGTCTGCTTTTATGTCAGATTTAGAAAATATGAAAATTTATCTACCTAGGAGGAATTTTTAAACAAGTTTTTTTGTGATTGAAATGTAATCTATAGGCACTGAAATGCACCTGTATGGAGTGCTCTGATGAATTTGCTGAGTTTTACCGGGATGGTCGCGTTCAGAACATGTCCAGCTGCCCCACAATCCTGCCTCCTTTTCCTGCGTGGCCAGTCTCCTCCTCACCCGCCAGCCCCAGCCCCAGGCTACCGCTTCTCTGATCTTAGTCATTACGGTTCTGCCTTTTCTAGAGTTTTAGATAAATGGAATCGCACAGTGCGGAGCTTTTTGGAGTTTGGCCTTTCTTAGCTAGAGTCATGCTCTCAGCGCTGTGGCCTTTTTTCAGGGATCTGTTCCCATTGCCTGCAGAGTAGCTTTTCCTCACGTGAGCACCCCACAATTCCATTATCCATTTGCCAGATGATGGACGTATGAGCTGCTTCCAGCTTGGGATCATTATGGATAAAGTTTTCAAGCACATTGAGGTACAAATCTTTGCAGAAACACACAATCACTTGTCTTTATGATCATTCCTTTGGTTATAAAACAGGGGAAAAAATAAAGCTGATGGATTCAGCTGTCCACTCAGCAGATAACAGAGGAAGTGGCTGAAGACCTAGCCAAGTGATAGGAGCAAGCGTAATTCCATGTGTTTCAGATTGTGGCAATGGAGGGGAAAAAAAAAAAGAGAGAAGTAATGGGGGCTGAAGGTGCCGGCTCTTGCACAGGTACACAAGGACCCTGGAGCTCCACGTTGTCTTTTAGCATTTGTGGCTGTGTGTGCTGTGGTCAAGTTTGAAATCTGTGAATAAAAGTTTGTACAGGTTGCAAAACGATAATGCTGTATTAAGCACAAAACCTGAAAATAAACACTTCCTCTGATGGCATGTAATCTAAAAATTCTAGCGATTATGAAACCACACTCATAAATATCAACCAGAAGCACAAAAGGGAAGGAGAAACAGTCACAGCTGAAGCACTTCCTTGGAGCTTCACTAAAACAAACCGGGGAAAGGACTCCCCCAGCCTGATGAGAAAGCAGTGAGGCGAGGGCCAACACCAACATCTAAGTGCAGAACAGCCATCCTTGCGTTCAGAGGCTACCACTGGCACAGCAAATGGGGTTGATCTGTGGGTCAAAACCCAATGGCACACTGCCCTGTTTGGCTGAAGTGACTCTTTAAAAGTCAGTCCAGTTCTTTGGGCTTCACATCGCAATGTTGGGAGAAAGACTCCGACCACAGCTGGGATGGCACAGCACGAGCACCAGGGACGATGCAAGTGGCTTATTCCCCTGGTGCTGTGGGCTGGCCCAGTAGTTGGTTAGCATAAAAACTGCCTTTTTCCAACAGCAATAATTTCTTCAATTCTCCCAAAGCCTAGAAAAACACAGAACTAAGGGGGAATTTTAGGCACCAGTATTTTAGACAATGCTTCATTTTCAAGAACACCTGAAGCCAAAATGATTCTGATTGCATTCTGTTTTCCTAGTTCTTTTGCTAAGGCCCTGACCTTAACTTTGCTATTACACATTTTGGGATTTCTGGAGCCCAGCTTTACCCAAAGGGAAAATAAGGGAACAAATCAGCTTAAAACAAGCTTTTTGACCTAGCCCTCCATGCTAAGGTCACCATTGAAATGCATCAGTTTCAAACTCTGCAAGGTCTTAGGGCCAAGGGCACAGGAAAGTCAGGAAAACTAGAAGCTGTGAGGGACGTAGATCTGCTGAATATATTAAGCCTACATATGTGTGTGTGTGTTTTCTAATCCTCTAAGGTAAATTTATCCCAATCCATACAGATGTACTCTTTTCTGTTTATTATTCCCCATTGTGCCATGGAGGTTAATGTCGTGCAAAAGGGGAAAAATCTGGAGTTTGACAGCAACTCCACCTACTCTACTTTAAGGCAAAACAAAGAAAATGAAAGCTTGTTCTCTGGGCTAGCATTTCTCACTCCCTCCTTCTACCCAGACTGGATTGTCTTAAATCTGATTTGGGATTTGAGCATTATTTGGATTAGCTCATTAGTGGGGCACCCGTTCTGACAAGCCACTAATCTGGGGCGCTGGTGCACAGCACCATGACGGTATTATGCTGAGAATGAGAAATCTAATGAGATTAGACAGATCCTGGTGCAAATGGTCTCAAGGTACTTTGTATGGAGATCCATGAGCTTGGGAATTCGGGAAATGGACAGATTGAAGCATCAGACTCAGCTGAGCTAGAACAGAGCAGGACAAACACCCAGCAGTGACTTCATTCTGAGAGGTAGCAACTGTCGCCCCTTTGCTAAGCAGGTTGTACGGCATATCAAGTAATTACTAGATTAAAATGAATAAGTATTAAAGGCAATTACTTTGAGGATGGTGGTATTGGTCTATGGGCAGAGAGGCGGTTTTAACATAAAAATTCGAGATGGTTTCATGTGGTCTATAATGGAAGGAGAGCTAGCTGGGACCAGCAACAAGTTTTGTTCCAAAGTCAGTTGCCCAGTCCAGGGTATCCAACAAAGCCCTGCAATGTTTTCCCCTAGGTTATAATGCTTTTCTTTATTCCCTACTTGTCATTTTAGTTGTTTTTAAACTAAACAGAACATGCTGGTTCCTTTTTTGCTTAGAATGGGGCTGTCACTAAGATCAGAACACGCTGCTCTCCAGACTGCTTGATTTATAATGCCCAGATGTGACAGGGCAGCAGAAAACACACAGTGCAAGGGGACTTTGTGCCTCTCCCATCCCTTTCCCTCTCCGTTCACTTGGAGAGGAAAACAAAAGTTTCCATGGCATTTTCTTGCTTGTAAGTGGAAAATCAAGCCATTACTAGAGGCTGGGAGTTGGCCCCCTGGGATGTAGTTCCTGTTTCATATTGTGCTGGTCTGCCACCTAGTGGAAGTTTGTAAGACTCCATGAAAGGCCCTTTCCCCAAAAGAGCTCCTACCTCCAATTTAGTAGCCTTTCTTAAACCAGGAAGAAAATCCATTGTATGAGTCATTTTTAACATGAATGAGTGCAGTTTCCGTACATGTTAATAACACATGAAAAGAAGCGTGTGCTTTGTTCCTATCATCTCTGGACAGGCAATGAACAAGCATTTGGATTTCAAAGTATTATCTAAGTATGCAGAAATGAATTCAAGACTGAATGGGGTTCTAAGTTCATATTTTTCCTTTTCAAAAGTATGTAGGGATTTAGAGGAGGAAGTCAGCTGGAAACTAATAGATTTTAGGTTTTTTTTTTTTTTTTTTTTTTTTTTTTTTGCTAAACAGAACCTGCTGGCTTCTTTTTGTTTAGAATGGTCTGTCACTAAAATTTTAGCATTTCAATAGAATGCCTCTTTAAAAAAAATCTTAATCAAGTGGATGAGGACCTTAAAGAGTGTTAGAAGAAATCAGGAACACTGGTCCCAACATCAGAAGGTAAAAGGAAGACATTGATAAATTCCTGGGGTCATAGAATCGTAAAATCTTTCTGAAGCTGAAGAAAGGGTTATAAAGGAGAGAGGTAAATATTAAGAAATGTATCTTCCAAAACACATTTTTACCTTCCCTGACAAAAAACAAAAGGCAAGTCCGAAATCGTATTCAGAGTCCATAGTTTCGAAAACTGAGCTCTAACAACCACAGAGGACACCTTTAGATATTATATTAACTGTTCATCTTAAAAGTAAGTCAAGCATAGATGGGGCCAGCTCTGTGGTGTAGCAGGTAAGGTCACCGCCTGCGACACTTGCATCCTATATGGGCACTGGTTCATGTCCCAGCTGCTCCACTTCTGATCCAGCTCCCTGCTAATGGACTGGTAAGGTAGCAAAATATGGCCCAAGTGTTTGGACCCCTGTCACCCACGTGGGAGATCCAGATGAAACTCCTGTTCCTGTCTTTGGACTGGCGCAGCCTTGGCTGTTGGAGCCATCTGGGGAATGAACCAATGAATGGAAGATCTGTGTGTGTGTGTGTGTGTGCGTGTGTGTGACTCTTTCAAATAAATAAATCTTAGAGGAATTTTTGTAAAAAAGCCAAACATGGCTGTATCTATAGGATTTCAAGAATTCTAAGCAGAGAATAAAAAGATAAAAGGAGTAGATTGCCCCTAATTTGCGGGAAGCTAGGGAGGAATGGTTCATGACTCCAAAGGCCATTTTCCCAAACATAATTGCTTACCAGAATCCAGCCAGCACTAGAAAAGAAGGGGTTTTTAAGTTTTCCCTTTCAACAAAGTCCATTGTAGATAAATTTTTTTGGCTTTTCATCATGAGACTAATGAAAACCCTTTGTCATTCAGCTGTAGCTGAGTGGTAATGTATTATTTCACTTAAACACACACCAAAAGGGGCGATGTTGACTCATCAAAGTAGGAGCAGAAGACATGCTTTGGAAACAAAACTCTGCAATGCTCCCAAAGGGAGCACCCAGTGGCCATCAGAGCTCTGTTGCCAGGGAGATGGGCGCCAGGCATAGGTGCTTTCACGAAGCTGCACTTCCTGGAGGCGGAACCCCGACAGCTTGCATGATGCCCTTTGGGCTGATGTCATGAATGAAGGGTTTCCAAATATTTCAGTTCTCCTGTGTGTCTTGGCGAGGAAGGATGGTGCTGCTGCCACCGCTTTTCAAAGTCGGAATGAGGAAAGGAGAAAGGGCAACATGGGGAGGCGGGAGAAGAGGTGCAGATCGCCCGGCTGAGAAGCGGAGGAGAGGGGAGGCAGCGACCATGATGTGAGCCCAGGGGCAGCACACCCTTGGTTATCTCTGGACTGAGGCCCAGGCTGGAAGCAAGGCTGACCCCCGAGGACAAAGAAGCCTACATCTTGTGATTTCTTAGGACTCCTGCCCCGAGGCGAGACCAGGGGCCTGCCATTCTGCCAGCATCTCACCAGCTCCAACCTGTTCAATTCCACACTCACCCCATGTAGGGCCCTGGTAGTGCCATTTAACCTGCAGGGATGCCAACACCAAGCATCCGAATGGTGAGGGGACTTGCCAAATGCTAATATCCTCTTGTTTTCTGGGCTGATTTCAAATTCTTGTCTATCTCTAAATAGCTCCTTCCAGGGGCTCCCATAGGACTTGAAATTCCCACACTTGCCAACACCAGCTCTGTGCAATGACACATTTTTGGATGAAGGGTGTGTGTGTGCATGTGTGTGTGTGTGTGTGTGCATGTGTCTGCGTATGGTGTAACTGCAGACACGGCTCTTGACAATGGAGCTCAGAACTTGCTTAAGAAGAATAAGTAGATTCAAAGCAAAGCAAATATTTTTTGTCTCAAAGACTGCGGAGTGGATAACTACCGAGACGTGATCTAATGAAGGTGAACATAACCAACATTAGGACATGGTTCTCCACCCAGGGGTGGATTTGGGGTACTTGAGGACTGAAGCTGAAGGTTCAAAGGCAGAGAGAACTGGAGGATGACTGAGTGGACTTCTGACAAAGGGGAGGAATCTGGTTTGATCCAGCTGGCCGTGCTGTCACGGGAAGGCGGGCAGAACCCAACAGGGAAATAAAGGGGCCGTTTATGAAGGTGGTGATGGCTGACTTAGACCAGGGGGTGAGCTGGGTGTTTTCAGAGTGAGTTTGTGTGTGTGCAGTGGTGAGCCTGGGACTGGAGCAAAACGGAAGGTGACAAAGACAGAGGAGAAAAACAGCTTATCAGTTTCACTTTCTGTCCCATTTTGCCAGAATCAGTGGAGGTTAATGTGTGATCTACGTGTTCCGTCCTTTAACGAAGACCAAAACTGCAGCGTACTTGCATTCTGTTAGTAATCAATGAGGAAAAAGAGTCCCACCCAGGTATGCTGGGGCTCGACAAATGGAGAGAAATGTATTTTTTCAAAATCTGATAGAAGGTAGATGACATTCTGGGTCATCCCAGCCCTGCATTCTCAGCCTAGAGGCTGGGGAGTGGTGGGGGTGGGGCCAAAATTTCTGCCAAGCACAGAGAATGGCAGGACTTTGCAGGGGCCGTCGGTTGCAGATGCACAGGCAGACACGGAAGCCCCATCTGGAAAAGGTGAGGCTGTGAATCACTTTCATAGCCTGGAAATGACACCTCTCATTCACTCGGTGAGTTATGTGCCTCTGCATGGAGTTCTCGGACCTCTGAGCCGTATCAACATGTCTGTTTCGGAATCTTTGAGGAGCGGAGGAGGTTAGAGGGCTGTACCACCTGGAGAGAGGAGGGGAAGGAGAGCAGGATGCTCACGTAGGTGCCAAAGCCTCATGGGGCAAGAAGTCTTGTTCTCGGCCGGCGCCGCGGCTCACTAGGCTAATCCTCCGCCTAGCGGCGCCGGCACACCGGGTTCTAGTCCCGGTCGGGGCGCCGGATTCTGTCCCGGTTGCCCCTCTTCCAGGCCAGCCCTCTGCTGTGGCCAGGGAGTGCAGTGGAGGATGGCCCAGGTGCTTGGGCCCTGCACCCCATGGGAGACCAGGAAAAGCACCTGGCTCCTGGCTCCTGCCATCGGATCAGCGCGGTGCGCCGGCCGCAGCGCGCCGGCCGCGGCGGCCATTGGAGGGTGAACCAACGGCAAAGGAAGACCTTTCTCTCTGTCTCTCTCTCTCACTGTCCACTCTGCCTGTCAAAAAAAAAAAAAAAAAAAAAAAAAAAGAAGTCTTGTTCTCTTGTGCCCATGCGTGGGCTTAACAACCAGGCATACTTCATCTCTGGTATGAAAACTTGCCAGCAGCCAAGAATCCTAGACAAGGCTGGCACGAGTAGGGTCAGTTCCAACAGGGAAAAAGATTTCTACTTCTGCAGTGTGACCAGCCTTGCATCTGAGGACGGTAAGAGAGAAGGGGATGCAGGCAGAGACTCAATTCCAGCAATAAAATTACTTTTCCACTTTCATCCAAATCATGCCAGATTTGGACAAGGAATTTGCTGACCACCATGGATGCCCGCCTCACTGCTAAGGATTCACTGGCACATCTCGCTTTATAGAACAACCCTCTGGGGTAAAGGGGACAGCCTATATGGAAATGCTTCCCAGCTCCGTTTGATATCTTAGTAAAAAATCAAGCCTTCAATCCCATTTAAATAAAAACATTCACTTGCCTCCAACAAGCAGAATACATTTCTCAGCTGATTGATGCTTTTCCATTTATTTTATAATGTATTTTTTCCTCAGCAAGGAATTGTTCTCTGGGATGTCAAGGAGGAAATATTTCCCAAATGATGTGCTGTGATTGGCTGGTGTGGGCCTAATCAGATAGTGCAGAGAGTCAGGTGGGGAGATGGGAGGTGGGGACGGAAAAAGGCGGTGATTTGTCACACAGCGCTCCGATTCTGGATATAAAGGAGTTTCGTAATGCCAGCCTGCCTCGGCTCTAGGCCACAATCAAATCATCCACCCTCTACTCTCCCGCACTCTCCTATGCTTGCTCGCTCTCATTCTCTCTCTCTCTGTCTCTCTCCCTCTCTCTCTCTGTCTCTGCCTCTCTCTCTCCTTCACACATATATGTACACACACCCTAATTCCTCAGATAGACCACTGACAGAACCATTATTAAACACAATCTCAGCTCAGGGAATTAATAACCTCAAAGATTCCTTTCTTTATCAAATGTTGTGCCCTGAAGGAAGAGCCCTTGGTGCCTGCAGAAACACCAAAGCACATTCATCTTCTGAAGCGATGGGATGGGGGTGCGATTTTTAATAATTGTCAAACAAGTGGCGAGAGAGAGAGAGAGAGAGAGGTGGGGGATCTCAGGACGTATTTGCAGTCACAAACTTCTCTTCTGAGGGGCCTGTGATCCCATGGGAGCGTATGCTGTTGGGCGGGAAGGGCAGGTGTAAGATGGGAGGTGGGCGCAGCGACACACTGACCAGCCGTGGACTACGATGGAAGAACCTGGAACTGTCATGAGAAGGTCTTTACACCCGAGCATTTGGTTGGTTATTCCACTGCCTTCGCCATCAGCCGGCAAAGGGGACCACGGGCCTGGGGAGGTTAAGGAGCAGGGAGGAGGAGCTGCCGATGTGCGCCCTTGGATGTTTCAGCACGTTACAAGCTGTGTCGTTCTCAGGAGTGCAGCCCCGTGCTTGCACTCCTCTGGGCGGCAGCTGTCAGCCAACAGCAAGCAGTCACACATGAAGGATATGAAGTTGGGGTGGGAAATAGCCTCTCTTTGTCCCTCTTGACCTTATTCACTGGGACACTTGTGACTTGTCACTCTCCTGATCGCGGAGAAAAGCGAAGTCAGGAGGCTAGTGGGAGATCAAAAAGCAATGCATCTTGGGTCAGAAACTCAGGGTTGCCTGCTGTGCGTAGTTATCAGCATGACAAACTGAAATTGTCAATTTGAGCAAAGCCATGATCATCATCACAAAGAGTGTCTTCATCTAGTGTCTGCATTTCCCCTTCTGAATTTCTGATTATCGTGTGAGATGTGCTGGCCTAGAAGTTTCCTTCGGGGTGTCTTGGTTGCAATTACAAATCAGAGCCGCTTGTTCACTGCTGTTCCCATTATTATCACGTTGCGCATCTGTGGGAGGCACTCAGGTTGATGGCTGAGAAGTTGTGCAGCCTGAACAGTGCAGGGGAGTTAATACCACATGGGTAACTCTACCGGGAAGGATGGCAGCTTGTGATCAACGCCCCAATCTCTGTCCTTTCTCGTGCTTGCCAAAGACCCAGCCCACTGGAGCCACCATTGCCTACAGCGGCATCCCTGAAAATGCACCTTTGGGTTGGCTCTTCCTTTGGCTCAGTCTTCCTACTTCCTGTGTCGTCTCCAGAGCTACCTTAACGCAAGGCCTGGTTTAGATTCCACTTTCAAAGTAGAAGAAACTTCAACAACAGTTGTGGGAGTGCAAGGGTACCCAGTCGTGTGACTGTGAATCCTTCACCAATGCTTCCTTTCTCAAACCCAAGACCCACGCTGCCCAAGTGGGTCATTATCTTTTTTTTTTTTTTTTTGACAGGCAGAGTGGACAGTGAGAGAGAGAGAGACAGAGAGAAAGGTCTTCCTTTGCCGTTGGTTCACCCTCCAATGGCCACTGCGGCCGGCGCACTGCGGCCGACGCACCGTGCTGATCCGATGGCAGGAGCATGGGTCATTATCTTGCCACCTCAATCCACGACATGATGAGCAGAAGGAAGCGAGCATTAGAGGTGTCACAGACATTAGTCACACACTAGGTATCACCCCTAGTTAGCAGAATGCAGCCAAAAACACAATCTCATAGGAATTCAGAGATCATGTATTAAGGCTCAGGTTCAAGGACAAGACCAGACCAGCAGCAAGAGAGACTTGATGCAGAATAAAACAAAATTTGTTTTATGATGATGCTGATAAAGGGACAGAGCTACTCCAACAGACTAGGTGCCAAAGCTGAGATACAGCAAAAGAAAGATTTCTTGACTTCTCTGCTCCCAACTGCCACCTCCTGCATGGGTTTCCCCTAGCAGAAGCCGATCAGCAAGAGAGCCCGGTTGATGCAGTGGGCAAGGGGGGTCAGCGTGCTAGGGCACAATGGAGGAGGGAGAACTGGCAGAGTGAGGGTGGGGAGGTGGCTGAAGGAAAATAGCCCTCCTGCTCCCGGAGCGGGCAGGGGGAGTCCCACAGTGGCGAATCAGTGGTGACTCTGCAATGTTTGGGGGATTTAGGCACAAGGCAGAGTCCCAGGGAAGGATGCCCTACCTCCTGACTCACTGTGTGCATTTGTCCCCGTGGCTTCGAGGGAAGCCTTTCCTAGGGCTTCCATGACAAGGAGACATGGCAGGGAGTCAGAATCATAATGGAGTCTCCATGTTTTGTCACTGTGTGCGGTACAGACACTGAGGCAGGGATCCACAGCCCCAGTGAATCAAAGGGAGCCTCATTAAGAGACATAGCGGGTGCGGGAGTTTTGCCCCTTTATGCATAACCAGCCAAGTCTCTGCCTCCGACCACAGCCAGGGTTTTGTGAGTTAATGGTGTGTGACGCAGAAAAGGAACTGTGAAGGGAGCAAATCTCTCTTTAAAGTGAACATTTTATAGAAATCCCATTTTCTCTGGGGCTCAAAGCCAGACAGACTTAGTGGATTAAGCGCTGAGGTTTCACCACTGGGATGGATTTCAGGTCAATGCCAGCCTACAAAACTGTGTGGGGGATGGAGAGAGACCCAGAATGAAACTAACTAGTGATTTCTAGAATATGACCTCAGGAACACCTGGAGGCTGCGTCACAGAATGGTGTCGAATGAACTGGGGAGGTGGCGAGGGAGAGAGCAGAGAACTGTACAGTCGTGACGAGGCTAACACTTACTTCCGTAGCTGTCGAATGTGTCACCTAGGGCAATTTCCTGGTGCCAACTTGGAAGATGGTGGCCTTATTTGCTTTTTGCCAGTCAAATGCATTTTTGTCAGTTCCAGACAAACCTACATAATTATTTCTGTCACCTCAGGATGATAGTTGCCTCCGAGTCACTTCAAGAAGCAGGTGCCTCTTACCCAAGCTAGTTTAAAGCTCCCACAGTCTCCAACACAGCCAGCTGCCACAGTCCATATGCACACGCATTCTCACCTGCTATGTGACAGTGTGTTATGGATAGTGCCCCGGGTGTCTTGAAATCAGTGGGATTCAAGTGAAGACTGCGCAATAGGCCTGGCATGATTAAAATTGTATCCCGGAATGGAGGATGGCTCCTTCCCTTTGTCTCCTCTCTTGTTTCTCAGCTAAGAGGCTGTTTCTGGGTCTGATGGTAGGGAAATGGGCACTACAATCATCTCATTGCTACTTCAAAAGTATTACAAGTGTTAGAAGGCTTTTGAGCTGTTCCCTTATTTTGCAGTGCTTCCAATCTCTCTCTCTCTCTCTCTCTCTCTCTCTCACACACACACACACACACACACACACACATCTACAACACGCCTAACTTCATGGCAGATACAGATACTAGAAGAAACTCTCCGGGTTAGCTTATTCAGATGTGACTGGGGACAGGGTTGGACTTGTGTGGGTCTTTTAAAGTGAATATTTTTGTGGCTGTTTGTGGTTATGTTTCTGGATATTTGTTTTTTCCTGCACTTTCTACTTTGAAGCCTGGCAGCTCCATGGGTATGAACAGAACAGTAGCTCACCTATAGAATAATCCAAGGCTCCCTGTTCTCCAAGCTGTACTTCAAAACTGTGCGGTGCCTGAGCTTGAATAAAATGTCTCTTATTCTGTCACTCACGAAGCAAAAACTGGTGAGAACTGTTTGATGTTCTTTCAGTGCTTGGGAAAAGCTAAGTGATTTTCCTACTGGGTCTAGATTTTTGTCTCTTTCAGACATTCTTATTATTCCTACAATGTCATGCTTATTTATTCCTTCAACAAATATTTATTGAGTGCTGAGTTAAGTTGACCAACTGAGAGGCTGTTGCACTACTAGTCTCAGGGAAAAGATAAAGGTGGCCTCCACTAGCATGGGGATGATGGAGACAGGGAAGAGAGTGTGCATTTATACATTTAGGAGGTAAAATTGACAAGATAAGCTGTATGCCAGTCACTACGCTTGGCCTTGAGGCTATAGTGGTAAATAATGCAAATGAGATTCCTGCCCTCTTGAAGGTGATATTGCAATGAGGAAGAAAAATAAGTATTTGCCTGTATTTAAAAATATATAGAGGTGCCAGCGCTGTAGCATAGTAGATAAAGCCACCACCTGCAGTTCCAGCATCCTATATGGGTGCCAGTTCGAGACCCGGCTGTTCCACTTCCAATCCAGCTCTCTGCTATGGCCTGGGGCCCCTGCACCTGTGTGGGAGACCTGGAGGAAGCTCCAAGCTCCTGGCTTCAGATCAGTGCAGCTCAGGCCATTGCAGCCATCTGGGGAGTGAGCCAGTGGATGGTATTTCATTTATCTCTCTTCTCTCTCTCTCTCTCTCAGTCTCTCTGTAACTCTGCCTTTCAAATACATAAATAAATCTTAAAAATAAAAACATATAGATTTTAGTAATCTAGATGAAAGAACAAAAATGGTGATCCAGTAGAGAATATGTGAGGGGAAGTGGATGGCTTTTTAAGGTGAGCAATCTCGGATGGCCTCCCATAAGGAGGAGATTGGAGGACTGAGGAGGAGCCACACAGGCAAGGAGCTGGGGAAGCACAATCCAGGCAGATGGCAGAGCCTGCATGCCGGCAGCAAGGCATGGTGAGCTTGGCACATCTTAGGAAGTGTCTCAAGGCTGGTGTGCCTGGAAGTGTCAGTGAAAGAGAGAGTGAATGACCTTGATGAAGGCAAGTCCCCAAGATCATGAGGAGTCACAGTATGGTGTCAGGTTTTACCCTAAATGGAACTAGAAGCCAATGAAGAATTTGACAGAGGGGACATCCAAGGTATAACATTCGCTTAAAAAGAACAATAAAAGCGAACTCTGGGCAGTTTAACAATGCACTGTTGGTGTGCACTTACTCCTCATGTAGGATCTCTGTCCTTAATGTGTTGTACAATGTGAATTAATGCTATAACTAGTACTCAAACAGTATTTTACACTTTGTGTTTTGGTGTTTGTGTAAACTGTTGAAATCTTTACTTAATATATACTAAATTGATCTTCTGTACATAAAGATAATTAAAAATGAATTTTCATGTGAATGGAATGGGAGAGGGAGCAGGAGATGGGAGGGTTGTGGGTGGGAGGGACTTAATGGGGGGGGGGGAATCCACTGTAACCCATAAGCTGTACTTTGGAAATTTATATTTATTAAATAAAAGTTTAAAAAAAATGCACTGTTGGTAGGCTAGAGTTGAAGCAGGGAGGCCAATGGGCAATCTTTTGTTGTAGTCCAGCCCATTGATGGTGGTGGCTCAGACAGGAGTAGCAGCTGTGAAGACAAGTAACAGAGAATATACTTAACATGTTTTTCAGAGGTAAGTGGACAATACTTGGTGATTTATTGGATACTGGGAGGACAGAGTGTGGGAGGAGAAAAGGGGAAATGCTTCTGGCTTAAACAATTGGTTGGAGAATGGTGCCATTTAATGAAATTAAGACCAGAGGGATCAGAAGTTGAAATCTTCGTTTCCCTCCACTCTGCTTGCTCCATCTTCTGACATCACATTATTTATTTAATGATGGGGTATTGGGGACAACACCATGGTGAGAGCTGGGAAACATGTATTTCTGTCCATCTGCTCATTCACCATATTAATTCACCATGCCTCAGTTTCCTCATGGCTGCTGTGGACTTTGGAAGACCTTCCGTACTTTGAATTGGATTAGTTTGTTCTACACGGGCCTGGGATTTCTTTCTACTTCCAGTGCCACCCATAGTGCACCAAGATCAAAGGAAGGGACATTGATCCTTTTGGCCTAATATCAATTTCTCTAGTAACAACAGCAGTTGGAGAAGCAAATTCTTTGGCCTTCAAACTGTTAATAGCTGTCACTCAGCTGCAGAAGTGCTGGGAGAGTCATTAAAGGTACAGAACTTGAAAGTTGATAGGTTTTATTATCTTGTTAAGTACCCAAAACTGTGGCACATTATTGTGGGACACTGTTCAACACATAGACATCATAATACATTTTTATTAGTTCATTTGTATAAAGTAAGACTTACAAGTTATTTGCATATTTAGAATATCTTTTTGCATACCTTTCTGCCTGAGAGTTCCTTAGAATAACATTTTACAAAGGCACTTTGAACGTTTAAAGTACTATGCAAATGCAAGTTGTTATTGATATTGACCCGTCAACTAATTAAAAGCTGGAGTAAAGAGAACTTTCCTTTCCTGGATGATACTGCTTAAAATTCCAGGAGCCATTTAGAGTTTGAGTCCTGACACTTTGACACAGATTTGGGACCCATACAGTGGTCATGGTGCACTGGTCATGTCCCTTGCGGTACTCACCTCTCTGCAGCTCTTGCTCAAGGGTTAGGTCTATGCTTGTGTCAGGTGCCATTCCCTTGGTTATGGACCATTGGCTCAGAAGAGGCAGCAACACAAAGGCACTATCTATGGGGTACCCAGCAACTTGTTATACATATACCCCATCCAGATCAACACCTAGAGGAATTGGGTTTATTCCTTTAGGAATTTGAATTAGAAAAGTCTGGGGAAATAGAAAGTAATTAGCAGAGAGAACTGAAAAGTTGTGTGGAAAGAAGCCACGAAGTGAAGTGAGGACCATGGTATTCTCAAGTTGTATTTTGAGTAAACAGCAGCAATGAGGAATGGGAAATCCACTATCCTATTGAAACAGCTCTCACAAAAGTCCCCAGTGGCCAGCTAATGACCAGTTTCAACAAGATCTCAGTCCTTATGCTCCTTATCCTCTTTGCATGTTTGGATACTTTTGTGTTTTCTTTTTTTAAAATATTTATTTGAAAAGAAGAATGATGGAAAGAGAGGGAAAGGCAGAAGGAGACAGAGATCTTCCATCTGCTGGTTCACTCCCCAAATGGACACAATGACCTGTACAGGGCTAGGCTGAAACCAGGAGCCAAGAACTCCAGGTTTCCTACATGGGTGGCAGGGGCCCAGATAATTCTGTCATTCTCTGGAACTTTCCCAGATGCCCTAGCAGGGAGCTGGATTGGAAACAGAGCAGCCCAGACTAGACCTGGGCCTCTGATGTGGGATGCTGGCATCCAAGCAGTCCTTTAGCCTGCTGTGTCACAATGCCAGCCCCTGTGTTTTCCTTTTCAGTCTCTTCTCCCCAGAGCTTCATTCCTTCCCCTTTTTGTATCCTTGTCTCTTTGCAGAACTCATGTACTTCCTTCCAAGACATTGTATGGGAAATACTCAAGTTACCTTCTCTCTTGGGGCGAACTCAGGATCTTCCAACTTTTTGATTATCAATAGCTGCACATACATTGACCACATAACACCTCAAACTTTGCCCATCTAGGGAAAAATGTATCATTTTATTGCCACCCTAGCCTCATTTTTCTAGTAATGTTATTTCATTCTCCCACCAACCCATGGTTCTACCTTCTCATCCAAATCATCTCTTCCTCATTCTTCAAAATCTACCTAAAATAACTTCTTTGTGTTGGATTATAGTTCATTGATTAACCCTTCCAATTATGGGTCATTTCCTTGAGAAACTAAGTTTTACTAATTTTTTATTCCCATTCCCTGCCTCTGCCTCCATAACTGAGCCCAACACAATTTCTTACGCATGAGAGGTGCTGGGTAAGTATTTGTTGGTTTGTATAAAGAGGCTTTGCTAAATGCATTTCCTGAACATTGGTGTTTGAATCTAACTCCATTGGATTTTTCCTGCCATCTCAAGTTAGCAAACTAATTTTCCTCTGCCAAATACATTGCTTTGTACTTGGCTCATTTTGAAGACCTGTTCTATTAACACCTACTTGAGATCCTCAGTCCTCTACTAAAACTTTTAATGTGTATGAGTTTATTCAAAGGGAAAAATGGTCAACTGTGGGGAAGTAATTATAGATCAAGGGTTGTGCTCTCCTGGCCAAGTCAGATTGTTAAAAACTAAATAGGCTTCTTAAAAATTTCTCCGATTAAAGGAAACAAGTTTAATAATGAAAAAAAAAAATCTTAAAGGAGTGAAGTGGGGAATGAAGAGAGGGATGTTCTTCCAAAGTAACTTGATCAAGGTGTGGCCATGAGTGTAACCAGGAGCGTGGCCTCACACTTACCCCTTCTTCAGAGACCTTAATTGGACCTGTGAGCATTCTCAAAACTGGTAAGATGTCAACACTAATGAAAATAGAACCACTTATCTTAGAAACTTCTATATCAGATTTTGTTTTTCCTGTTGTTCTTGCCAGGGTTCACAGAGAGAAGAAAGAAAGAAATTGCATGTTCCTGTTGGAGGCAGTAATTGAGTTTGAGTTATTTATTGCTGAATATTCCCAGAATTGACTAAAAAGGATAGAGTTGGCCTAGATGTTATCTAAAGTCTCTCTTTATGTAAATATTCGCTGATTCTACTACTCAGGTAGTAAAGTTAATTGAGGAGGCTCACCCTGAGCAGGCTCCCCATGGACCACACACTGAACTTCCTTGGACCGGAAGGTCAGTCCTGTCTGGTGCTCTTGCAAGGCTCCTTCTTATGTAAGGAATGCAGATGCTTCGTGGATGTTCCTAGTAGTAGTTGGGCTGGTTCCCTTCCCCCACCTCAACTATGGCTGCTTCACTTTCATCCGTTTGACATAAATTTTCATTTGAGGAGAGAACTCTGCTGTTTTTAATAGAAAAAGATAAAGGGGAAAAATGAACTTTAAAAATCACAGATCTAGTGGCTTATGAAGTAACCTGTGCTTTTTTCTTTTCCTCAGCAAGCCTTCAAGGACTAGGTGGAACTGTTGAGCGTTGCCCTGGAAATTTGACCTATTGAGGTTTGCTCTTTGGTCCCACCAGTAAATGAAAATTCCTTTGCACTTTTTTTAGAACCTGGTGATACAAACAGACATTCTGCCACCAGGGCAGCCGTCAGCCAGGAGAGCTTCAGAGTATTTACCGGTGATTATTTTATTCAGGTTCCTATGTTCATTGCAGGCATCATTCATGAAACAAAATTTGGGTTTCCCAGAATAGAGATTTTGTTTCAAATTTTATTTACAGGGCATTCAGGGGAGTATGGGAAGGAATACAAAGTCAGACAGTAAGGATACATCTGGGATACAAGAATAAGGATTAGGAAGGAGTGTGAGGAGCAAATAAAAATCGTATCTCATTTCATTACACACTTTACAGTTTGCAAGGTGATAGAATGTGGATGATTTCACTAAGATAAACAAGCATCTTATGTACTACAGCTGGGCCAGGGAAAGGACAGATCTTCCATCTCCTGACTTCTGTGTTAAGCCCAGCCATAAACACCTGATTCTGAGCTATCTCCACTGTCTGGCTGCTCTGCTCCTACTTACAGGCTGCCAAAAGATGCTGGAGAATTATGTAGTCCTAGTCTATGCCCAACTCTGATTTGGCCATTGTCTATTTTCAGTGATCATATTTTATGATGAGTGTATCCTATGCTCTGTGGATATATATTTATCAGGTCATTTCCATTTCCTTTGTAGTGGGTTGAATGGTAGTCCCTCTAAAGAATATGTGCCCACCCTGAAGCATGTATAATTCAATTAAGAATCTTGAGATCAACCTAGATAGATTATCCTGGTGACATCTAAATCCAATGGCAAGTAAGACAGATAAGAATCTGACCACACACCGACACACACGCACACACACACACACACGAGAGAGAGAAAGAGAGAGAGAGAAAGAGATGTGCATGCGGAGACAGGCTGAGATTGAAATCATGCAGCCACAAGCCAGGAGTGCCAACAACCACCAGAAGCTAAAAGAGACCAAGAAGGATTCACTTGAACTTCAGATTTCTGGCCTCCAGAACATTTTTGTTGTTGTGTTAAGCCATTCTCTGTGTAGTTATTCGCTGTGGCACCTCCAACAAATTAAAACATTCCTTATGTTTCTAACACTTTTCAGTTCCTAAAACCCCAGCAGTTCTACTTTTCAGAAGAGATTGAGGCCATACTCCCTCCCCCTAAATTCTTCATTCACCTTTTCCCTTCTTTTACCATCTTTTTCACTACCATGATCTGTCTTTGCACAAATATACCCACTTATTTCTCCTATTTCATCCAAAAGAAAGATACTCACCCTTCCTTCTTTGCTATAGTTAGTTCAGTTTTCCATCTGTGCCTCTGATCCTACCCTTTCCTGGGTCTTGAGAGACCCAGTTGTTCCTTGTCAACCCTTCTTGGCCCCAAACTGGTTAGGAGGATGAGTGCAAGGCTCTAGCATTGCCCAGAGCTGGGCAGGAGGTGGGGGTGGGGTCGGCTGTTACAGAAAGAGAAGTCTGACTGAAGGGCTGGATCTAAAGAAGGTAAGATCACCTCTGGATTAGGGAGTGAAGCAGGAGGGTTAGTCCACTAGATCACCAGAACAGAACAAAATATTGGAGAAATCAGGAGAGGGCTGAAACAAGGTAGAAAAGAGGAGTACTGCAAGCCTCTGTGACTGGAAGGTCCATTCGGATAAAGTTCTCTTTCCTTCATTTTTGTTAATCTGTTCTCCTTTTCAACTTCATCTTTGTCTCTCTGCCCTTGGACATGTTCTCTTCTTCACACCATTCTCTTCTTTCTTTGCTCCTTCTTTGCCTCCTTTCCAAGGGACTTGTCATTTTCATAACTGCTAAGTATTGACAGCCGCTGAAGATTGGCTCATGTTGTCCTGTTAGTATTTCTACTCCATTCTCAGTAATAAGTACTTTCTTTTGGCCAGCTTTCTGTGATTGACTTTAATCTAGGTTTATAGCTCATACTCTTGTTGAACACATTCAGGATTTCAAGGGCTGGTCCATTAGGTAGTGCTGCCCTGGTTCCTGTGGAGTCCCCTTTGACAATTCCATAATGCTATATATTTTTAAACTTATTTATTTGAGAAACAGGGACAGAGAGAGACAAACACATAGAAATTAAGAACTCTCCCTCTCCCATCCCATTCACATCAAGATTCATTTTCAATTATTTTTAAATACAGGAGATCAATTTAGTATATACTAAGTAAAGATTTCAAAAATTTGCACCCACACAGAAAAACACAAAGTATAAAGTACTGTTTGAGTACTAGTTATACCGTTAATTCACATAGTAAAACACATTAAGGACAGAGATCCTACATGAGGAGTAAGTGCACAGTGACTCCTGTTGTTGATTTAACAATTGACACTCTTGTTTATGGCATCAGTAATCACCCAAGGCTCTTGTCATGAGTTGCCAAGGCTATGGAAGCCTTTTGAGTTCACCAACTCCAATCTTATTTAGACAAGGCCATGGTCAAAGTGGAAGTTCTCTCCTCCCTTCAGAGAAAGGTACCTCCTTTGATGGCCCGTTTCTGCTGGGATCTCACTCACAGAGATCTTTCATTTAGGGTTTTTGTTTTGTTTTGTTTTGTTTTGCCAGAGTGTCTTGGCTTTCCATGCTTGAAATACTCTCATGGGCTTTTTAGCCAGATCCAAAGGCCTTAAGGGCTAATTCTGAGGCCAGAGTGCTATTTAGGACATCTGCCATTCTATGAGTCTGCTATGTATCCTGCTTCCCATGTTGGATCGTTCTTTCCTTTTTAATTCTATTAGTTAGTATTAGTGGACACTAGTCTTGTTTATGTGATCCCTTGGACTCTTAATCCTATCATTATAATCAATTATGAACTGAAACTGATCGCTTTGACTAGTGAGATGGCATTGGTACATGCAACCTTGATGGCATTGAATTGGAATCCCTTGGCACATTTCTAACTCTACCGTTTGGGGCAAGTCCAATTGAGCATGTGCCAAACTGTATGGAGGGTTGCAGGTGGGAGGAAGGTTATGGGGAGAAAAGCCACAGTAATCCAAAATCTGTACTTTGGAAATTTATATTTATTAAATAAAAGTTAAAAAAAAAAGAAATTAAGAACTCTCATCTATTTGTTCACTCCTCAAATGCCTGCAATGACCAGGGCTAGGCTGGAACAGAGCTGGGAGCTGGGAATTCAATGTATGTCTCCCCTGTAGGTGACTAAGACCCAGCCACTTAAGCCATCACCTGCTGTCTCTCAGGGTGCACACTAGCTGGAATCAAGAGTAGAACCGGGCCGGCACCGCGGCTCACTAGGCTAATCCTCCACCTAGCGGCGCCGGCACACCGGGTTCTAGTCCCGGTCAGGGCGCCAGATTCTGTCCCGGTTGCCCCTCTTCCAGGCCAGCTCTCTGCTGTGGCCAAGGAGTGCAGTGGAGGATGGCCCAAGTGCTTGGGCCCTGCACCCCATGGGAGACCAGGAAAAGCACCTGGCTCCTGGCTCCTGCCATCGGATCAGCGCGGTGCGCTGGCCGCAGCGCGCCGGCCGCGGCAGGCGGCCATTGGAGGGTGAACCAACGGCAAAGGAAGACCTTTCTCTCTGTCTCTCTCTCACTGTGCACTCTGCCTGTCAAAAAAAAAAAAAGAGTAGAACCAACACTCAAACACAAGTACTCTGACATGGGATATAGACATCCCAACCAACATTTTAGCCAGTAGAACAAACAGCACCCCCATAATGATATTTTTATTATTCTTAGGACAATATACCCTGATTTATTTTATAGTTGTTTATTCTTTCTAAATTAGCACTTTATTATTTATATTGCTCTGTAGCTGAACTTGTGGCTACATTGGATGAAGTTGTTATCCCACCATTTTGACCATAAGAATATATGGAATCCACATATTTTTTTAAACTTTTATTTAATGCATATAAATTTCCAAAGTACGACTTACGGATTACAATGGCTTCCCCCCATACCGTCCCTCCCACCCACAACCCTCCCCTTTCCCACTCCCTCTCCCCTTCCATTCACATCAAGATTCATTTTTGATTATCTTAATATACAGAAGATCAGCTTAGTATACATCAAGTATGGATTTCAACAGTTTGCTCCCACACAGAAACATAAAGTGAAAAATAATAGTGATCCAACATGGGAAGTGAGATACTCAGCAGACTCATAGAATGGCAGATGTCCTAAATAGCACTCTGGCCTCAGAATCAGCCCTAAAGGCATTCGGAGCTGGCTGAAAAGCTCATGAGAGTATTTCAGGCATGGAAAGCCAAGACACTCTGGCAAAAGATCTCTGCGAGTGAGATCCCAGTGGAAAGAACAGGTCATCAAAGAAGGAGGTACCTTTCTCTGAAGGGAGGAGAGAACCTCCACTTTGACTATGACCTTGTCTAAACAAGATAAGAGTCGGAGAACTCAGAGGGCTTCCATAGCCTTGGAAACTTATGACTGGAGCATAGGGAGATTACTGATGCCATAGACAGGAGTGTCAATTGGTAAAGTCAACAACAGGAGTCACTGTGCACTTACTCCTCATGTAGGATCTCTATCCTTAATGTGCTGTACATTGAGATTTAATGCTATAACGAGTACTCAAACAATATATTTCACTTTGTGTTTCTATGGGGGTGCAAACTGTTGAAATCCTTACTTAATGCATAGTAAACTGATCCTCTGTAAAAAAAAAAAAAAAAAAAAAGAAAAGAAAAAGAAATTATCAATTCCCAACTTGACTCTCACTGGGATTAAACATGACAATAGGTCTGCTCTGATTTCATCATCATTTAAAAAAAATCATCTATTATTAGGAATCCATATATTGAACATAGTATGAGCACAATCATTTAAATCATAATTATATCATTATTGACAAGAAAGTATCTTTTGAATCAAACTACAGTATGCCAATTTCATTATTTGATCAATTTTTCTATATACACTATTTAAGCAATTTCTATTCCATTTTCATTCAACAGAAGTTACTTTTTTCAAAATAGTCTTTTTTTAAAAAATGATTCTTTCTCATGAATTTTATGATGTTGTTTTGATTTTACCATAAGGATTCTTTCTCCCTTACATACTAAATGATATTATATCTTCTACTGTTATGAATTTTCTTTTATGACCTTTATTCCCAGCAAGTATAATTGTCTAGAATCTCACCTTAGAAATTAGATTATTCTATCAGCTTTTAATCAAAGTTAAATTTTACCATATGCAATTGTAGTCATTTTCTATTTTGTGTTGATTATTTTAACCAAGGCTATTAATTTTCAGATTCACTTTTGAATTTTCAATATTACCAATTAGATTAATTCTTGAACTAATTTTTCATTTATCATAAATTCTGTTGGCAAGTTCAGCTTTTGTCAATTTTGTTTTGCAGTTTTGTCTGTGAACTTATTTGTATTAATCACCCAAAAGTCTGAAAATTTGTATTTCATTCATTCAGTCACAAATATCAAGGACCATCCTACCACACAGTAAGTTCTATTCCAAGCATTGGGGATATATGTGTGGAAGCAGATAGTTTTCTCCTACACAGCCTCCTTTCTAATGTAGGCCACAAGAGATCATACATAGAAGCATCTGAGCAGGAGAAAGAATTTCATATGAAAATAGGACTGTGAAGATACTTAAGCAGTATAATGTAATCATGATAGACTAGAGGAACTACATTAGAATGGATTGGCAAGAAAGTTCTCTCTGAACAGACAATATATGAGATGAGATCTGAATGACAAAATGATAAGCATATAATAAATTTAACTGCTATATTTCTAAAAATATAAAAAGTGTTTTTACAAGCTTCCAAAGGAATATTCTACCTTAACCCCACACTTTGCTCCCTGGTGAGGAATAAGAAGAAAACTGTAGGCTAGGTTTGCATGTTGCTGTCTTGCTCATGGCCACATATGACAAGAAGGAAATGGAGAAATGCAAATAGTGGTGCAGGGTGGGTAGAGAGTAAGTATCCTTCCCACAAATTATTTCATATTTTGTTAAAGCTTTTCAATATAAATACATGATATGTATGCCTTGTATGCCAGATTTTCATTTTTCACTGATGTAAGTGGTGTTCCGTCCCCTCAGTGAGACTAAAAGTTCAACTGTGGGAACGAACTACATTTTATTCTTTTTGTTTTGCTATTATAGATAAGGCATTTGAAAACTTGTGGATGAATGATTCCTAAAGATTTTCTATCTTCAAACATAAATCATATTTTAAATATAGATTTTCTAATGAAAAATGGAATTTGAAATTTTTAAATAGAAAGGTTTTCCAACAGTCATGGTGAGACCCAACCATCTGAATTCAAGTGCATCCTTAAAATGGACATTTGCAGACCTTTCTCTTTCAGGGAAATTTGCTTTACCATAGTTAAACTTGCCTTATAAAATGACATTAGGCCAACTCCTCTCCTTTTCAAACAGGAGTAACTGTTGGATGAAGAGACTTGCCAAACAACAGCACAGACTCTCCAGGAAGAGTGAGAGGACATGGAGCAGCTGTTCACACACAGATTGAGACAGCCATGGCCATCTGCAGCTTAAATGGCAGTCACGTTTGCATTTTCCTCTAAGGACCAGAGCTCAGAAATGTGCTCTTGTTCCTGTCTGTGCCCTGCATGGACCCATAAGGAGGAGCCAGTGGCATTTCAGTTGTATCTTCACTCTGCAAAGAATAAGGCTGGGGTTTCTTTTCTGCCTCCCTCTCCCATCCTTTTCCACTCTGCAAAGTATAAACACAGACATTCACACTCCCCAACACTGGTAACTTTGAGCACAGTATAGGTTTTGTTTAGAAAGCCCATTTTAAACAAACAGATGAAGTGCACATAATATTTTTACTACTCAAAATCTGGACTACTTAGCATTAACATTGACTCATTGAAAGAGCTCCAAGTAAAACTGTATAATGTAATGCACTCTGTCAATGCTTAAACATTTTTTCTTATGGAATCACAAAAATTATGCTTAAGATAAATAAATAAAAGTCTCTACCCAGGTGTCTAGATTTATATATTGTGGTTTCATGTGTTTCAGCCTTCTCTTAGTGAAAAACAAGTTACAACAAGTACCACATCCCAGAGAAAGTACACCATTCAGGCACCATTCCTATTACTATGAAGCCTTGCACAAGTCATTTCCCTCCTAAAGTCTTACATCATCTACTCATTCATGCAACAAGTGTTTTTTTTTTCCTTTTTGCCATGTAGCAATGACATTTTAAGAACTGAGAAGATAAAGGTATAAATGTGTGGTCCTTAGAAAGCTCATCCAAATAGCAAGAGGCAAGAGACAGAAGTCATCACGCAGTACTCTGTATTATTCAAAGGAGACAGTCATACAGATAGTGATCATTCGGCATGGTCAGCAATTGCTACTGTAATTCAGAAAATTCCCACACATTACTGGCTTTAAGCAACACAAATTTATTCTTCTCCAGTGATGCAAGACAGAAGTCTACACTAAGGTGTTCACAGAACTGCATTCATACTAGAGTCTTCAGAGGAGAATGCCTTTCTTGTCTTTCCCAGTTTCCAGAGAACACCTACATCCCTTGGTTCGTGGCTCCCTCCTCCATCTTCAGAACATATCAGTCCTATCTCTAGTTCCATCATCACATCTCCATGTTCAAATTTTACCCGTCTTACTTCTCTCTTAAAAACCACCCACCTAAATTACCCAGAATAATCTTCCATCTCAAGATGCTTAACTTAATCACATCAGCCCAGTCCCTTTTGCCAGGTGAGGTTGCATATCCATAAGTTCTGGGGATTAGAACACTGAAATCTCTTTTTAAAGAATATTTATTTATTTGAAATTCAGAGTTACACAGAGAGAGAAGGAGAGGCAGAGAAAGAAAGAGAGAGAGGTCTTCCATCTGCTGGTAAACTCCCCAATTAGCTGCGACGGCCGGAACTGTGCTGATCCGAAGCCAGGAACCAGAAGCTTCTTCCAGGTCTTCCCACTCGGGTGCAGGGGACTAAGGACGTGGGCCATTTTCTACTGCTTTCCCAGGCCATAGCAGAGAGCTGGATTGGAAGTGGAGCAGCCAGAACTCGAACTGGTGCCCATATGGGATGCTGGCACCACAGACGGCAGCTTTACCTACTATGCCACAGCACCAGCCCCAGAACACTGAAATCTTTGGAGGGCCATTATCTGTTGTACCATAATATTTATGATATTATAAAGCATACCTCTGTACAAGTAAAATGTAAGTGTAGGTAAAGTCTTCCATTTTATTTTTATTATAGTTTAAAAGACTTATTTATTTGAAAGGCAGAGTGACGGGGAGGGGGGGAGAGGGAGAGAGAGGAGAGAGAGAGAGAAAGAAAGAAATCTCCCATTTGCTAATTTGCTTCCCAAATGGCTGCAAGGGCCAAGGCTGCACCAAGTCAAAGTCAGAAACCTGAACTCCATCTGGACCTCCCACGTGGGTGGCAGGAGACCAAGCGCTTGGGCCGTGATCTGCTACCTTCCCAGGTGCATTAGCAGGAAGATGGATCAGAAGTGGAGCAGGCGGGACTCAAACTGGCTTAACCCACTGTTAACCCACTGAACCACAATGCTAGACCCCTTAGAGTCAAAGAAGAAATGACATTGAACTAGAATGTGAAGGCTGAATCAAATTTTACCTGCTAGAAATATCAGGAAAAAAACTTTAAGGAAGAGAGAGTGGTATCCTAACTGCTTGAGAATTGGGAATCATTTCAGAGACCACAAGATACAAAGTTTCAGGAGAGAAGAGACCTTATAGAAACTCTGGTTTCAACCACAGCGTTTGACAGTTGAGGGAACAGGAAGCCCAAACAAGTGCCAGGACTTACACAAATGGCAAAAACTGGAGAGTGGCAGGCCACAAAGGGACTCACTCCCTGGCCTACTGCCCCCGTTCAAACCCTTGAGTGACTTTCCCATGCTAAGACATTCACATAGATCCAACTGAGTGTTACCTCTACCTGCTTTCCAATTTCACTGAAATTGGTAAGAATTTAAGGCAGAAATCAGTCGTCTGGATTGATAGTTTGGAAAAGTAGGAAGGATATAATAATGAAAACGAAACATATCCATTTTTAAAATGACAATAGTGTAAGTTCACTAATATTCTCCTAGAATATGGATTGGCAGGTATCAGCTGCAAAAGTTGAGCTGGCACCGCGGCTCACTAGGCTAATCCTCCGCCTAGCGGCGCCGGCACACCGGGTTCTAGTCCCGGTTGGGGCGCCGGATTCTGTTCCGGTTGCCCCTCTTCCAGGCCAGCTCTCTGCTGTGGCCAGGGAGTGCAGTGGAGGATGGCCCAGATGCTTGGGCCCTGCACCCCATGGGAGACCAGGAAAAGCACCTGGCTCCTGGCTCCTGCCATCGGATCAGCGCGGTGAACCGGCCGCAGCGCGCCGGCCGTGGCGGCCATTGGAGGGTGAACCAACGGCAAAGGAAGACCTTTCTCTCTGTCTCTCTCTCACTGTCCACTCTGCCTGTCAAAAAAAAAACAAAACAAAACAAAAAAAAAAAAAAACAAAAAAAAAAAAACAAAAACAAAAAAAGTTGGCTGGCTATGAAATGAATATTTGTTGAATAAAACCCATCGATGCTTATAAAATTCACTATCCCAGGGAGGAGTTCATTGCAAAATGATGCTCACACTCCTAACTGGGCTTTTACCCATTATTTTTCACTGATGGGAAAAAGGCCAGATCTGGCTTATTATCTTCAGTCTGAACACCTCATAAATACTTATTTAAGCAATAGGCCATAAGGAATCCTAATTGTGTCGCAGCACAATGACATTCCTTAAGTGTGTCTGCATGTTTGCCCTAACTGCTCATGATTTCCTGCGTCCTGTCGTTTGGAGAATTAGTCCCAGAATTTTCCCCAGATTTCCCTTTGGGAAAGTTTCTTATTTGTTTCCTAGGCTTTGTTTTGTTTTGACTTTAACTTATGACAGTGAAGCATAAATCATGTCTGATTTTTTCTGAATGGAAACCCACTCACTCTCCTTCAAACAGTGAGGCATACTCCTGTATTAGGTGTCTTGTATGAGAGATCCCACAATGACCAATTTATCCATAATTTCATATTTTGAATTTTGGATTGCAATGTACACTTAGCATAAATTGCATGGGGATTTGGAGTAAGAGGCATGTTGAGTCAAAGACAAATTCTAAGTTCTGAGGAGAACTAATCTCCTTCACCAAATTAGTGCATTGAAATTTCAATCCCCTTTTACTAGAAACCCAGAAGGTGATCACTTGTAAATATTTTCTGAGAACCTAACATTGCCAAGAGGTAAGAATGATGGGTCGATCTTTCATAAATTCAGAAGAAATGATTGAGTCCAGACTAGAGCATGTATGGATGGTCTGCAGGAAGCACGTTGGTTGGCAAATTAGTTGGAAATAGGGACCAACAGTTCAGGAAATTTGTCAAGCCAAAGAGAAATAGCCTAGAGAATATGGGAAACTGGGAGCAAAATACTGTGAGATCTGGACTGGCTGTGTGCCCAACAGCAAAATTGGTTAAGCTAAGGAAGACTATGTCTAGATCATGTGATAGAAAGACTGGTACCTTCCAATAGTGACCAGGCAAGGGACATAAGAAGCCGGGGCAGGGGCTTCATGGTATCAGGGGACTTGGAAGCATGCACGCTGCTCCTAAAGCCATAGAGTTGAACCCAAGAAACAGACCAGACACCACTGGATCTGTGTTACAGAGTGGGTGAGATAGACTGGTATTTTGAGTCCATCTGGAAAGTATTATCTCTAAGTGATATTTATACTACTATTAGTAGTAATAAAGAAATAATTTGGGTTAGATTGTGCAGCTGGGCAGATAGGGCTCAAAACTGACCATTTCTAATTAGGAATCTGTGGCTCCATGCAATCTCTCTGGAATTTCATTTTATTGACAATAAAATCATCTCATAGTCTGTTGATGAGGATGCAAGGAAATAAGGTAGGTAAAGTGACCTGCAGCTGGACTCATAAATGCGGTTTCCTTTGAGGCTGAGACCTTTACCGCTCCTTTTAGTCCCAATACTAGAGAGAACTCCGGTGCTCAATGTCAATCTATTCTTGTTTCTTATGTCTTCTTTGACACAGACTCCCTCTGCTGCTCGTGCTACAAAAAAGCTTCACAAAGCCTCATTGATGAGCATGGATCTGAACCACAGACTCAGGGGAGCAAGTAAGAACCTTTAACTTCTTTAATTTTTCCATTGCTGAGCCCAGTGTCTGTCATAGACCCTGTATGTCTTTGTAACAAACAATCTCCAAAATTTTAGGAGCTAAAAACAGCAAAAGTTGTAGGAGCTCTATCTGGAGACATGGCCTCTAAATCTCTAAAAAAGAGAAAAGGCTGGAACGTGTACCATTGCTTCCATGCCTCAGGTTTGGATCACTTCTGCTCACAATCTATGGGCTCCGACTTAGGCTGCAAGAACAACTGGTAAACACAGGAGAACGTATTTTGTTTCCTTCTAAACTTCAAATGTATTGGGATTTGAGGGGAGTGGGGAACATGTGATAGAGGAAACCTAATTCAAACTGCACTAAACAAAAGAGGGAATTTATTACAGCACAAAACTGAGAAGGGTTTTATTCCTTCTAATTTTTATTGAATTGAAAGGGAGGGATGGGGGGATGGGAGGATGGGGGGGTTGGGAGGGTGGGGGAGGGAGGGAGGGAGGGAGAGAGGGAGAGAGGGATGGAGGAACAGAGATGGGGGGTGGAGAGAGAAACAGAGAGATCTTCTATCTGCTATTTCACTCCCAAATGCTTTAATCAGCCATGACAGGGCCAGGTTCTAAGTTGGGAGCTGGGAGCACCATTTCAATATCCCATAGGGGTGGCAGTGACCCAAGCAGTTGAGCAGTACAACACCTGCTGCTTCTCACAGCACATGTCAGAGGGAAGCTGGACTCAAACCCCAGCACCCCATGTGAAATGTCCCAAGTAGCATCCCAACCCTGCCAAGTGTCTGCCCTCAAACGATGGCTTGTCCCTGGGGCCAAAAACTCAAACAGGGTAATGAATTTGGTTTCTTTCTGTATCTCGGTCTGTTCTGCTTTGGCGTCAGTGTTTAGGATGTTTTTCTCCATAAGGTTAGAAATAAATGGCTGCCAGCAGTCAGCAGCCCATACCCCCCTTGCTTACTAAAATTACTGGAATGAACCAGTCCTAAGGACTGATTGGTCCAGCTTGGGTCACAAGCCTATGCTAGTAGCAGTAACTGTCACCAGGATGGCATTCTGTGATTGCCCATCTTGTGTCATGTGTCATACTGTAGTAAGAATTGGAGAGAGATTACAATGGCTCCCCCCCCATAACTTCCCTCCCACCCGCAACCCTCCCCTTTCCCTCTCCCTCCCCGCTTCCATTCACATCAAGATTCATTTTCATATGTCTTTACATACAGAAGATAGCTTAGCATATATTAAGTAAAGATTTCAACAGTTTGCACCCACATAGTAACACAAAGTGAAAAATACTGTTTGAGTACTAGTTATAGCATTAAATCACAATGTACATCACATTAAGAACAGAGATCCTACATGGGGAGTAAGTGCACAGTGACTCCTGTTGTTGACTTAACAAATTGACACTCTTGTTTATGGCATCAGTAATCACCCTAGGCTCTTGTCATGAGTTGCCAAGGCTATGGAAGCCTTTTGAGTTCACCGATTCTGATCATATTTAGACAAGGTCGTAGTCAAAGTGGACGTTCTCTCCTCCCTTCAGAGAAAGGTACCTCCTTCTTTGATGACCTGTTCTTTCCACTGGGATCTCACTCGTGGAGATCTTTCATTTAGTTTTTTTGTTTGTTTGTTTGTTTGTTTGTTTGCCAGCGTGTTTTGGCTTTCCATGAAATGAATCTTGATGTGAATGGAAGGGGGGAGGGAGAGGAAAAGGGGAGGGTTGCGGGTGGGAGGGAAGTTATGGGGGGGAAAGCCATTGTAATCCATAAGCTGTACTTTGGAAATTTATATTCATTAAATAAAAGTTTAAAAAAAAACTAACTCAGAAAGATCAAAATATAACGAAATAATCAAAATTATGAACTCTCAGAAAAAGCATAGAAGTAGAACTTCCTGAAATTGGTTTCAGCAAACATGCTTTTATATGACACCAGAAGCTCTGGCAACAAAAGCAAAATTTGACAAATGGAATTACATGAAACTATGAAGCTTCTGCATAATAAAGAAAACAATCAACAAAGCTAAAAGAAGACAACATACAGAACAAGGGAAAATATTTGGAAACTATTAACCTGACCATTAACAGCTCAAAGTTGCAAGGAACTGAGCTCAAGAGGAAAACAAAAAAGCAAATGATCTGATTAAAATATGGATAATGATTTAAACAAGCAATTCTCATTTTAGGGTAAAAACACAAAGGACCAAGAAGGGTATGGAAAATACAAATTTTAACCATAAGTAGATATGCTTTCACCTGACTTACAATGGCTATTAAAAAAACTAAACTTGGGGCTGGTGCCTGGCTCCCTTGGTCAATCCTCCACCTGCGGCGCTGGCATCCCATATGGGCACCAGGTTCTAGTCCCGATTGCTCCTCTTTCAATCCAGCTCTCTGCTGTAGCCTGGGAAAGCAGTAGGAGATGGCCCAAGTGCTTGGGCTCCTGCACCCACATGGGAGACTAGGTAGAAGCACCTGGCTCCTGGATTCATATCGGCGCAGCTCCAGCCGTTGCAGCCATTTGGGGAGTGAACCAAAGGAAGGAAGACCTTTCTCTCTGTCTCTCTCTCTCTCACCATCTGTAATTCTGTCAAATAAGTAAATAAAATCTTAAAAAAAAAAAGAATTGGAGAGAGAACAGATAATTCTCTACCCGAGACATATAAGTTTTCTATGGGAAACTTGAGTTATTTTAAGACAAGAGGGAAGAGCTATGGGCTAGTCTACAGCATGAGCTGCCCATCAGAGCAAGGAGACCGTCTAACATACCCCCTTTTACCACGCACCACTGGGGGCTGTAAGTGGCTTCTGTGACGCATGCCCAGAGGAGTTTTACTGGAAGTGATAGGTGCTGATGGGCCAATGGCCACTCCGTCTTCCAATATTTTGTGGAAATAATGGTTATGTCTTCTGTAAATTTGACACAGAACACAACTAGGAAATACGTGAAGTAGAAAACACTATGATCAATGATCTATGCCACATCATAAAATAGTTCTTTTAAAAGAAAAAAGAAATAAATAAGGTTGCATCGCATGGGCAGGGGGGAATCTTTCACACTGGCTTTATGGCGAGCTTTATGGCCAGCCTGGATTACTGCGTTGCTGCCTCTCAATCTTTCCCAGGAAGTCATCGCTCCATCTCCCATGCCCATCAGCCTGAATTCAATCCTTTGCCTGCCAGGCCTCAATCTGAGTAGCCATCTAACAAAATAACCAATTACATTAGGGACTGTGGCCTCCTGACGACTTCCTCAGTTCTGTTTCTAAAGCCCATTTAAAATACATTTCTCGTTTTACTACACATTCAAATTTTATTCCTCTGGTTATAGAACTATAAATGTCTGCATTTCATCTAGACTCACAATGAAGGGTATGTACGCATGTATAAATCACACTGCAAAAGTTGCATTTTCTTCTTCGAATAATACTCGATACTTGGCTGAATGAAAATTATATTATCTGGCTACTGCTCATGCTATTTCATATCTACATATGCAAAAGAAGCCCACACACAATGCATTTTTTTCACAATTGGACTCCTCTAGACCATATTTTCATGTGAAAAAAAATTTTCCTCCTGAAATCTAACAATGCTCTAGTGAGTATGCTTATTTTTATGCCCATATGATTGGAGTTAAATTTCATCCCATAAAAATTGGGGAAGTTCAGTTGTTGGGATTTGAAAATTGATCTACTGTGTAAAATGTTCAAAATGGAAATGACATGGACCCTGCTTCAGGAAGATGACTCACAGAGCAAGGACACGGGCCCTGATGACATACTTGGGGATTCTTCAGCCGAGGGAATGGACAGCACAACATAGAGGGGAGGCCCTGGAGACGTTGAGAAAATAGGAAGGGAGTGTCATTCACCAATGTCTTGGGGTAGAGTGGCTATTTTTTCCTTCACTTAAACAAACAGCACCACGACATTTTTAAAAATAAACAAATAACCAGGTGCTGGTTGCATCAGCGACTAGAATGACAACATGACCTACACAAGACCTCATCCCCTGCAGCTGGGAACTCCAGAGCAAAGGCGCCCCGCCCGCACCGTGACCCGTTTCTTCCGCAAGGAAAGCCAAGTCTCATTCTGAATTCTTTCAAAGAGTAGACTTAGGACCCCTGAATTTGACCTTTGTGCGTCCTCCCACTTTGGCTATTTGAGAGGTCCTTAAATCACTCCTATATTCCTACGTTCCCAAACCCATCTGTCAGTGACCCTCTCCCCACCTTTCCTACACAAACTGGGCACACTGTTGGGATCATCTAGAGAATAAAGGTGTGTGACAACCCTCAGCGAATACTTGAAAGGAAAAGAAATCATTTTGAAAATTATCTCATTTTCCCCTTAACCTTTTCCAAGCACTTTAACTTCTAGAAAATGCCAGACTTTCCAATTCACAGAGGTATACTTTCTGGCAGAAACCAAACGGCCAGATCTGGGTTCTGTAACTGGCCAGTTTCTAAATAAGAGACATCATCAACATTCCTGTTTTTGTATGTTTTATTCAATACAATTACTATATTTGAACACTTGCGATTTATAAACACACATGAAAAGAGCTAACTAAGAGATGATTGGAACAGCTCTTCTGTTTACTAGCAGGGGCAAGAAACATACGAGTTTCTCAAACAGACTTTTTTTTCTTAAGCCTCAACAAGGCAAATAAGAGATGCTTAGCAAATTATAGTTTTGCATGTTTAAAGAGGAGCTTTATGTTCTTTGGAAAAGAACTGTGGTCATTGCTAACTGCACCGAATTTTGTCACTTTTAAAACTCTACATAATTAATAAGTGGATTCTTTAATGTCCATCTTTACCTAGTCCTCTCCACTTTCTTCTTTCCTTCCAAACTTCCCATATCTGAATTAGAATCACTAGCACCTCATTCTCTTTGGGCCTCATATTCACAAACTGTCGTGTCAGTTAACATCTCAAATTATCACACTTTCCATGAAACATGGACCTTTTGAAGAAAACACCATAAGACCAAGAGTACATGGGTTTCCAAGCCAAGGGTTCTTTGTCATTGCTGGACTTTGATACCAGAACTGGTTTACTTTGGTGGGCAAGGTTGTCATTACATATTACTCAAAAGCTCAAACTTCAGTAATGTCAATAGAACACGGAACATGTTATACTTTAAGCATCCACTTTAAGCTTATTTAGGACCCATAGCTTTGGGATTCAATTAGAAATGTACTGTGCCATCCTGGGGGATATAACAAGTCATATTTTCTATATCATCTAAAACATGACAATAGGTCTGATCTGATTTCATCATCATTTAAAAAAAATCATCTATTATTTTTCACTTTATGTTTCTGTGTGGGAGCAAACTGTTGAAATCCTTACTTAAGGTATACTAAGCTGATCTTCTGTATATTAAGATAATCGAAAATGAATCTTGATGTGAATGGAAGGGGAGAGGGAGTGGGAAAGGGGAGGGTTGTGGGTGGGAGGGACGGTATGGGGGGGAAGCCATTGTAACCCATGAGTCGTACTTTGGAAATTTATATTCATTAAATAAAAGATAAAAAAAAAAATAAGAGGCAGGCATTGTGGTATACCAGATAAAGGCAACGCCTGTGAAGCCAGCATCTTATATGGGCATCGTAAGTAGGAAGCTAGTATCCTATATTCATGTCCTGGGTGCTCTGCTACCAATCCAGCTCCCTGCTAATGGCCTGGGAAAATCAGAAGATGGCTCAAGTGTTTGGGCCGCTGCACCCATATAGTAGATCCAGAAGAAGCTCCTGGCTTCAGCCTGGCCAAGTCCTGGCCATTGCAGCCACATGGGGAGTGAACCAGTGGATGGAAGATATCTCTGTCTCTCTCTCCATCTTTCTCTATAAATCTGCCTTTCAAATAAATAATACATAAATCTTTATAAAAATAAAAGAATAATTGGATATATTTACCAAATTATAAAGAAACCTGCTAACTAATACTATGTAGTACTTGATTTGTTAGGGAATTTTTTTAAGGCTTATAAAGGAGAAATTGGTGGTGCTTTATAAAACAAATGCTATTTTTTAAAAGCATTATGCCTTTTTCATGGATTCCCTTGATAAATATCCCACCTCTGCCTGGTGTAATTACCACGTTATCAATGTTAGGGTCACACGGATAACACAGGGAACCCTGAATTAACTCTCCAGTTGTGGTCATGATACCAGCACTGATAATCACTTTGTAAAAAAATCCATAATCCATAATCACTTTGTAAAAAATAAAATCCAACAGTAACTAGCAGGTCGAGTTTGCAAAGGAAATGCCAAGTAGAGATCAGGGAATTATCCCTGGATGGGAGTGATTCCTATATTCCTAAGTTTAAGTTCCTCTCTGTCTAGAGAAACTGAAGGGAAATTCATGAACCAGGAAAGCAAATGGAAGGGTGTTCGCATACATGGAAATATCCAAATTCAACTAGAAATCATTAAAAGTAAGCAAATGAGGGTGAAGTGCCAATGAAGAAACCTCAGACTGGAGTTTTGCTTGCATTAGCATTCATAATCAAGATCCTGGTTAATTACAAAATCATGGTTATTTCCCTTAATTTTGGAATAATTAGGAGCATTACGTACTTGATGTTCTTCCCCTCTTAAGCCCCCAAACGCTACTTTGAAAGAGCCCTGCTCCCCTTCCACCGAGAATTCCCCAATCTGTGTATCATTGGCAGCACCCTAATCCCGTGTAATTGTATTAGTCTCAATAGTAGATTAGCTCTAAGTGCCCCCATAGAAAGGGAGCTGTCAGCCCTGCTATTGTTTTCCATTTAATGTGATTCTGGGCAGCAAAGAAGAAAGGCAGCCAGAGCCCTCCGTCTCACATTACAGACCACAGTTTCTAAACCAATTAAGGAGAGGGGATTTACAGTCCTCAGGATTGGAGTCTCTGTTTATATTATCCTATATTTCTTTTCATAATACCCTCTACTTGATGTCTCCTAACAGCCACCTCTCTGTCTCTGGAATGTTCTCATTCCCTCGCCCATAGCTCGCCCTGTTTACTTCTCTCTCCGAGTTTGCTTTTGGAGTGCAGTCACTGAGCTGGCTAATTCTCACTGATTGTTTTAATTATGTTTCAGAATCCTCATGCGTTTGCTGTCTGGAGAACTGAGTAACAAAAATGCTGGGGCTCAGCCCAAGCCTGATAGTCAAGCAGACCTTGATAAAACAGTACATTTCTGTGCAGGCAATCATTCCAATTAATTGAATAAAAACATCCTGCAGGATGTTTATCAGAGAAATGAAGCTTGACTCTCAGAAGGCAAATTGGTCAGTATCCTGATATTGCCGCAAAAGGTGCCAATTTTTTTCCCTTGTTTTTAGGACCACAGCTGAGGCAGAAGGTGAAATGAGATTTCACGGAAGCAAGGAGCAAATGGGAAGGCTCTGTTTAAGAGCTCCTGACCACCTTAAACCAACTGTGGCCTAATCAGGGTGTGGGTCTCAGGCTCCCTTTCTCTCTTTTCCTTTTCTTGCACAAGAAGTCCGACTGCCTTTCTCCCACCCAAATGTATGTATAATTTTTCCCTTGGCTGGTGTGCAACAATGAAAACCTCACTCGATGGGTTTCTATTAGAACCAAATGGATTTGGAGAAGCATTTTTACTCTTAATGGAGCTTTTCTATTGAATTCCATTTTTCAGAATTTTATTTTAGTTTCAGCTGAATATTTAAACAGGTTTAAATTTTAAATATCTGTGCTGAACAAGCTCCGATATATATTTTTTAAATTGCTGTAATACTTCACTGGGTTTCATTTTTAACCCGATACAATATGCATAATCCATTATGTTAACATTACATAACTTGGGTTTGCTCTGACACCAGGCTGAGGCACCCTTTTACACAGTAGAGCCACACCATTGCAAACAGACTATCTTATCAAATTGTTTTTATAACAGCTTTGTTACTTACAAAGCCTAAAGAGGCTTCTAAAATTCAACTTAGGGCTCATTATTGCAGAAATACTCATTCTGATTAATGAAATTTGTATTTAAGGTTGTCTTTAAACTAAATTATCATATTCCAGCCTTTAACCATCATCAGGAAGAAAAAGCTGTGCCTCCTTTGGGGAGAATCCCATTTCTATGGCTACCGGCTTTTTCTAGGATTGCTTTGGCCCTTTGACAGTAACAAATATTTGAGTGCTCTAGGTACACTGTGGGGAAAGAATGACACATAAATCACACCTAGTTCTCAGGTTGTTGCTCCAGTCTAAAGGCCTGGATATAAGCATGGAAGTTTAATAAACCACAAAGGGCTTTGAAGAGATGCACTTTTAACATGGGAATATTCTAAATGGGTTGAGGCTGCCTGAGTTGGGATCAGCACTAGTACTTACTAGGTCTGTGATTTCAGGCAAGTCATTTCATCTCTGCTTTCATTTTTTAAAAAAAGTGCATGATAATGATAGTTATCTCATTGAAATAGTAGTATTCCATCAGCTAGCCTGCATAAAGCACTTAACGAAGTGGCCAACATGTAGAAAGAGCTCAATATCTATTATGGTAGATGGATGAACTTTTGGAAACAGAAATATTTCCAAACATAAAACACAACTCATGCATGAACGCACAGCCAACACAGTTGGAGCTCAAAGATAGGTCATAGACTGGAAAATAGGGTTGCAATCAGCAGAGATGAGAGGACCCTTTGCCCAAGTGCTTGGGGACAAGCTCTGGCAACCCCTCCCATCAGTAGGTAGCTGAATCCAGGTGAGAGATTGCAGAGCAGGTTCTAGCCATAAAGACTGAAGCTGGCACTTCCAAGAAGGGCAGGAAGTAAAACCGCTGTGACTTTTTACTCCTTCTCGACAGTTAAACTGAAGAGTCAGTGTACATTAGCAGCGCTTTATAGAAACAACCCTTGCGCCATCCATCTTGCACAAAATCCACACTCACAATTCATTCGCTAGGCTTATAAGGTTCTCAGGCTATAGCAAATTGGAGAAATTGATGTTTACCCTGAAAGCTTGTACCATACACTATTTGTAGCTGCCGTTGCCTTGGTACATGGCTGCCAGCGTGCCCAGACTTAAATCCCTGCATGATAACCTTTAACTCTTTGCTAGGAGGCAAAATCAATCCAAGGTAGAACTAAGCGGAAAGACAGCAGAGGCACCCAGGGCTTCGAGGACACACACCGAATCTATCTATAAACGAACAGATTCTGGGCACAGGTGAGAGAAGCCGGTTGTGTTAAATAGCAACAATTGCTAAGGTTCTTCCTGTGCTGACATTTCTAAAGAGTTTCTGGTCCCTGTATAAGAGAAAAGGCATTTCAGGGAAATAGGACTGATCACCTTGAGAAGGGACGAAGAAACTGAAATGTATTTGGCAAATGATTCCTATATGAGCGCGGTATGGACAACTGTGCTCACCGGCAGCCACCATCACAATCATGCGCTTCTCTCTCTCTCTCCTCCCACCCTTTCTCTCCTTCTCCTTGCCCTTAAAAATGCTCTGTTGACTGATGCCTCGGAGAGCCTGGGAGTCTCTGGGCTCTAAAGCTCTTTCTTGTACTTGCTGCAGGCGCTTACCTGCTGTAAGGAGAATGTGAGCCATTTTGATGTTTGTAAATGAAGCCCATACTTTTACCCTAATCGTTATTATGAAATGTATAGAGTATAAAACATAGGAAGCCATAAAAATAGAATTTTCCTTTGATCATGCAAAGTTATGATAATCTTTATGGGTCTTAAAGATCACTGCCCACATGAAGACTTAACAGTTTCTCTGCTTCTTCCATCCCAATCCCTTCAACAATGGGGGGATAAAGAAAAGGAGCAAAACTTATTTTCCCAGTAGTCTCAGGCTTAGTGGTCTCTCTCAGACAGCATAGCAAAGGTTGCTGCCTCCACGTTAAAGTGGACACCACACCCAGAAGATGCAAGTCGGCAGCCAGAGATAAGAATTTGGAGTCATTTCTCCTGCCAGAGATCTCTATTCCCTTCTGGGATCTCCTATTCCCCTCTGCTTCCTTTAAGCAAATCATTCAGGAATTTGCCCGAGAACTTTGAGTGATTCACACCCTAATCCCTTATATATCCCAGTTGCTTCTCTCTCTACTCTACTCACTCTCTACTCACTCTCCGTATCTCTCTCTGTCCCATTCTTCATTCCTTTCGCAGGTGATCCAGGGATGGACCACTGCCCTCCTGGCTCCTTGTGACCTCCCTGCCCAGGATCTGTCAGAAATGAATCCTTGACCTTCTTCCCCATTTTGGTGGTGCCTTGGATTTGCGCTTTCCACCTGAAGAACCAGGGATCACCACAGGCTGGGGTTTCCCCGGGGTGCTGGAGAGAACACAAGGTCAGACAAATATACACTGGACATGGCTCAGACAAGAATCACGAGGGCACCTGCCAGTAGAAACAAGCATCCTGTGTGAGGGAGCCCTGTTCACTGGTTAGATAAGTAGGCACCAGGCCATCTACAGGTAAAAACACCCGGGGAATGATCTCAGTGAACCTCCACGTCCAGCTCCTCTTCACTGTCCACTAGGACAGTGCTACAAGCTGTTCTGGCACTGGGATTTTAATTTACCTGAAGGCTCTCAGAACAGGCAAGAATAAGACAAAGTACTTTTCAAAAAGTAGGAACAGGATTAACAATCAGAAATGATTTGCATAACGCATAGCGTTTCAGTCTTGTTGTGCTGTAAGTTTGCTACGTGACCCTGGCATGTTGAACCTTCCCAAACCTCAGTTTCTTCCAACATAAAAGGAGATTAGCTTTAAAAAATTGTCAGGGTTTATTCCAGCTTCACCTCTCTATAAAGGAATATAATGTATATTCTATGGTTTCAGATATGCATATAAATATGTCAAACCTACCATGTTAGAAAGTTGACCATTGTCACCATGAAGTAGGCCTAGCTGGGGGAGAGCAGCCTGCCCATTGAAGAAAATCTAAAAACTAAACATCCTCAATGAGTAACGAGCCATATGACTGAGCAAACCACCTGACTTCCAGGGATTACGTTCTTACCTGTTATTTGGAGCTACTAACACCCACCTCATATATTTTATCAAGTGGCAACTAAGATGCAAGCGGTGAATGAACCTTGCAAAAACTCACACATACTCACAAATATGGCACTGTACAGCAATGTTGTGCCATTAGTGTTACTGCTTTTACTTCTTTCAGTAGCAACATTGTCTCAAAAATAGGTACCTTTTGAGGCTGGCATTGCAGCATAGTGGGTAAAAGCCACTGCCTGGGATGCTGGCATCCCATATGGGTTCCAGTTCATATCCTGGCTGCTCCACTTCATATTCAGCTTCCTGCTAATGGCCTGGGACAGCAGCAGGAGATGGCCCAAGTCATGTCTCTGCTACCTACATGGGAGACCTGGAAAAAGGTTCTGTCTCCTGGCTTAGCCTGACTCAGCCCTGGCCATTACGACCATCTGGGGGAGTGAACCAGCGGATGGAAAATCTCTCTCCCTCTCTCTCTCTGTTCCCCCACCCCCAGCCCCATTTTATCTCTAACTTTCAAATAAATAAATAAATCTTAAAAAAATAGGCACATTTCAATGGTTTGTATCCAGCACAATACAAACACATCACAAGTCTTTAACAAATGATTTTTGAATCAAATAAATATTAAATAGGGATTATGTTTTCATCATTGAGTCTTCACTAGGAAACCTAAGAGTTCAAGGAGCAGAAACTACCAAAGCTTAAAGTTAGAAGGGAGTTGGTTCCCATAGCAGAGTAAGGAACAAGAGCACAGGCCACGGCTGTGAACACAGGCTTCTAAGTCCAAAGGAGCTAGGGAAGCTGCCTAGTCTCTCTTTAGAAAGTCACTATTCAGGGCCAGCGCTGTGGCACCTGCATCCTTTAAGGGTACCAGTTCATGTCCTGCTGCTCATCTTCCAATCCAGCTCTCTGCTTATGGCCTGGGAAAGCAGTACAAAAAGATGGCCTAAGTGTGTGGGCCCCTGGACCCAAGTGGGGGAACCAAAAGAAACTCCTGGCTCTAATTTCGGATCAGCCCATCTCTGGCCATTGCAGTCATTTGGGGAGTGAACCAACAGAACGAAGACCTTTCTCTCTTCCTCTCTCTGTAGCTCTACTTCTCAAATAAATAAAAGTTTTTTTAAAAAATCTAAAAAAAGTCACTATTTACATTAGCATATTAAAGGTTTTGAGCAGCCCTGCAAAAAATAACATGAACATTTACTTCTCATTAACCCTGCTGTCTCCATAACTATTTGTGCTGTCAATGCTTTCACAAACATTTAGCAACATTGTGCAGCATCAGAGTTGTCCTGAGCACTGCTCTGGAAGAGGTGAGCTAGGGGACTCACCAGGGAGCTTCAATCTGTCACTTTGCTTTGGGACTTCAGACCAGTCCTGTAATCATTCTGCTGCTCAGCTTTGTCTTCGTGTAAAAGTGTCATCATCACATGACCACTGTGAGGGCTCAATATGGCCATTTAAGATTCCCGTTCTAAAACCACTGCTGCAGGTTCTCCCTGAGAACCTGAACAGGTGCCACCCTAAACGCTTACCTCTCTCACCACTTGGGTCATTAATACTTACTTTCACTTCTCTGCCACCTCCTTGAATCTCTGAGAAATGACCTTGCCTCAAGCTGCCACCCTCTTGTTTCGCCCATTTATCTACACAGCAAGTGTTTATTGAGACCATGCCATACAGCCAAGAACACAGTTCCAGAGATACAAATTGTGAACAAGACAGACAGTGGATTGCTGCCTTCATGGAATTTTCTATCTAGACAGAGATGTATATAATTAAATGGGCAATTACAATTTGGTATGATAGTCTAGTAATAACAACAATTAACATGAGAGATCCTTAAAAAGCTCATAGGAAGCGCATATTATGAAAAAGCTCGCATAGATTTCAAAATATTTCATGCCAAAATAAACTTATCTTTTAATTCCATTTTTCCATGAACTTTCTGAAGTCTTCCATATTCACTGGGTGCTTATCAAATGCTTTGCACATATGCATCCTGAGTATTTAATGCTCACACATATCACAAATATCACACGGGTAACCATTATTTTATATTAAATTTATAGGTGAAGAAACTTACAGAGAATAAGTATGTGATACTATAAAAGCACGTAACAGATGTCTCAAAGATATGTGTTATGAGTCCCTGAGGAAGGGTAGGAGACAACAGGGTGGAGAAGTGCAGGAAGAGTGTGCCATGGTAAAAGGGCAGTAGTGGTGGGGGAAGGGAAGAGGAGAGAAAGAGAATAGTGCATTGCAGAACCTGAGAGAAGCGGCATGGCCAGAGTAAGATGTTCAAGGTGTGTGCATGTATATGTATGAGTGTGGTTGGGTCGGGACTTAGACTGGGTGTGACAGATTATGAGGTAGAGTTGAGAACAATGGCTAGATCAAGAACATTTCAACCACTTTAAAGGCTTAACTTTATACTTATGGCAAATAGAAGTCCACAAGTGAAACAGTATTAGGATGAGTTGCTTTTGTGGCATTTTTGGGAGGTCACCTTGTTGAATGTGGAGAAGCAATCAGAGGAGGCAACATCAGAGAATTAGTTTGGAGATGGACACGGTGCTCAGGTAAGAGAAGATAGGGCTGAAATAGAATAGAGACAGTGGTGATGGAGAAATGTAGATGGGCTTGGAAGCATTGAGAATAGAAGACAATTGATTCACTGTGATGGGCAAAGAAAAGAATCACTGCCAACATTCGGCTTTTGGCTTGGGCATCTTGGAGAAGGTGATCTCTTTGGTTTGGGACATGAAGGGTCGGACCAATCTCTGGGATGTCTACCTGTATCTGACTGGTAGACACTTGGACCTGTGGATGTGAAGCACAGGAGCAATCTAAGCTAAATAAACCATTTGACCTGCACAGGACCTGGAACGGGATGGACAACTTTTAGGAAGCAGAAGATTCAGAGACAACTACTCACTTGAACACTCCTGCATCAAGATGGTGCCTGGCATTCACAGTGGTATAGGTCAAGAGCCCAGCAGAGAAGAAAGGGAAGGCACAGAACATGTGCATGGTCAAAGATCACCCAACTCAGCTTTCCAAGGATAACAGGTGCTCCTGATGCCTTGACCTCGTTGCCTTAGTTCATCCATAACCTTTGTGCACTGACGGCTTCCTACCTGGAGCATCTGAGTTCTGTCTCTCAGCCTAAGGGTTTTCTCCAGAACTTAAGAGTTTGAGCATCTACAACCAGAAGAACCAGTGCTCCAGGGCAAGACTCATCCAAGGAGAAAGTATGATTGATAAACATGTTTTTCATTTCTTCCATAGGACTGTTCTGAAGAAATGATCATTCTCTTTTACCAGATTGTCCAGACAGCTTCCAGAGGGTTGAGCCCTACTCATCTGCAATGATACCTAGGTCTTTAAAGCATACTTTTGGCTTCTCTTGCTTTCAAATGTCTCTCTTCTCATCCCCTCACTTTTGCTTCCTTGGACCACTTCACAAATAATCCATCTGAAACCAACTCAATGACTGAAAAAAAAAAAATAAGATTTGTATGCCAAGTTAAAAATACCTATTTGCTTCTTTATTTCACATTTATTGGGTCATATAAAGGAAAGTGTTAAGGGAAAAATTAATAAAAACCCAATTGACATTAAACAGGCAAACCTAGAACCTTATGTGGGAAACTAAGAAAACATTCAAAAACTCATGAAGTTTTTAATATCAAAAAGGCATAGAAGATAGCTTGAAAGATCTCTCACTGGGGCTAGCACTGTGGTGCAGTGGGTTAAAACCCTGGCCTGTAGTGGTCAGCATCCCATATGGGCGCCCATTCAAGTCCTGGCTGATCCACTTCTGATCCAGTTCTCTGCTAATGTGCCTAGGAAAGCAGCAGAGGATGGTCCAAATCCCTGGGCCCCTGCACCTTTCTGGGATACCTGGAGTCAGCTCCTGGCTCCTGGCTTTGGATAGGCTCAGATCCAGCTGTTGTAGCCATCTGGGAAATGAACCACCAGATGGAAGACCTCTCTCTCTCTCTCTCTCTCTCTCTCTCTCTCTCTCTCTCTCTGTGTGTGTGTGTGTGTGTGTGTGTGTGTGTGTGTGTCTACCTCTCTCTGTAACTCTTTCAAATATTTTTTTTTTAAAAAGGAAAGAAAGAGGGACCAGTGCTGTGGCACAGCAGGTTAAAGCTCTGGCCTGAAGCGCCAACATCCCATATGGGCATGCTCCTCTTCTGATCCAGCTCTCTGCTATGGCCTGGGATAGCAATGGAAGATAGCCCAAGTCCTTGGGCGCTGCACCCATGTGGGAGACCCAGAAGAAGCTCCTGGCTCCTGGCTTCGGATTGGTGCAGCTCTGGATGTTGCAGCAACCTGGGGAGTGAACCAGCATATAGAAGACCTCTCTCTGTGTCTCTACCTCTCTCTGTAACTCTGTCTTTCAAATAAATAAAATAAATCTTTAAAAAAAAGAAAGTTAAAAATACCTATTTTAAAAGGAAGGAAGGAAGGAGGGAAGGAAGGAAGGAAGAAAGGGCTCCCACTAAATATTTGGAGAAATTTCATGATAAAAATAATAAAAAGATGGAGGATTAAGATGGTGGAGTAGGAAGGAAGCTTGCTGCTTAATTCTAGGAGAAGATAGTTTTTTAAAAAGTGAAAAGAGTGCAGTCTCAGGGAAGAGTAAGAGAGAAAACAGTAGAGGAAACTCTATGTAAATTGGAGGAACACAGTGGACCTGCGTGGAGGGCCAAGGCCCACACAACTCAGGACCTCGCAGTGAAGAGCAAGGTGAGACCAGACTGCAGCAGCTCCAGCCACTGGCAAAAAAGCTGCAGGAAGAGCCTAGAGAGAATCTGGCTTGGAGCCTTGTAGGGGATAGTGTACCCACTGAACTGGAGGAGAAAAAACAAGGGGAGATGTTTTCCCTCTCCCCAGTCATCCTGCTGACAGCAACCAGCCAAGCAGAAACTCCTGAGTCTGGTGGGGAGAACAGACCGGGGGCTGGGTGCTCGTGACTGTGGGAGGCTTGTGTGCCAGGACTATGAAAACACTGAGGCTGCATGGGGAGGACTCAGGGTGTGGCTGGAACATTGGGAAGTCACTGTGGAAGGCCCCACATGATCAGGGCTCCCTGGTTACCTGGTAAGGGACATTGCTGGGGAAAATGAGCTTATACTAAGACTACAGAGATCTTTTGTGTGGTCCTTGTGGCACAGCAGATGAATAATAAACTGACTGGGCCTAGTGCCTAGGCACGGGTCTCCTTTGGGGAGCAGAGCTCAGCTGAGTCTATGCCAACAGACAAGAAGAAACCTACCCTCTGATAAAAAAAAAAAATGGAAATTTACCACACCAAACCTGGGTGTGTCACCTCAGACACACTCTTCAGCCAGGAGCACTGAACCGAGCTCCCTGGCCACTCCCACCACACATCTCTAGGTATTCCCTAAAAGCAGACACTCCATTAATCCAATCAGACATAGTCCAAAGCTAAAAGCCTCCACATGGAAAAAACAAAGAAGAAATCAACGAGTATCCTCACAAAGGCCTAATAACAAGCACACCAATTCGAGAAACGAGAATAAGGAAGACAACATGACACCCCTAAAACAACACAACACCTCAATGTTGGATTGGAAGATGATGATATTGCAGAAATGCCAGAAATGGAATTCCAAAAATTGATCATAGGGTTACTTAGAAGTAATCAGAAGCAAATTCACAACTAATAAAATGCATACATGATTTCTCTCTCTCTCTCTCTCTCTCTCTCTCTCTCTCTCTCTGTCTAACTCTGCCTGTCCAAAAAAAATCCATACATGACATGAAAGAAAACCTTTCCCATGAAATTGAGATCTTAAAGAGAAATCATAATGAAAACTTGGAAATGAAGAATTCAATAGAATAAATTAAAAATACAGTGGAGAGCCTTAACAACAGAATCTGTGAAGCACAAGAAAGGATATCTGACTTACAAGACAAAACACAGGAAATTATGCAGTCAGACCAAATACAAGAAGAAATTTGAAAACTAAAAAACATTGATATCTAGAGGACACTATCAAATGACCCAACATACAGGTTCTAGGAGTTCCTGATGACATGGAAAGAAAAAGGATTAGAAGGCCTTTTTAGTGAAATAATAACAGAAAATTTGCCCAATTTGGAGAAAGAAAGGGACATCCAAGTAGAGGAAGCACATAGAACTCCTAATAGACATGACCAAAAAAGATCTGTCTTCAATGAATTGTATTATGAGAGTTAACTGTAAAACTAGTTCTCAAACAGTTTTGTGTGTGTGTACAAACTGAAATCTTTACTTAGTACAGAGTTGATCTTCTGTGTAAAAAATTAATTGAAAATGAATTTGGAGGATGGGACTGGCAACGGGAAAAGGAAGAAAAGGAGGTGTGGGAGTATGGGTGGGAGGGCTGGTGTGGTGCGAAGAAAAACTATGTTCCTAAAGTCATACTTATTAAATTTGTATACCTTAGAAAAGAAATTAAAAAAAGAAATAAAAAATAAATCCACAATAGCTAGGACATGGATTCAACCTAAATACCTGTCAACTTAAGACTGGATAAAGAAATTATGGGAAATATACTCTATGGAATACTACACAGCAGTAAAAAAAAAAATGAAATCCGGTCATTTGCAACAAAATGGATGAATCTAGAAAACATCATACTAGTGAAATAAGCCAGTCCCAAAGGGACAAATACCATATATTCTCCCTGATCTGTGATAACTAATAAAGCACCTAAAATGAAATCTGTAGAAGTGAAATTGATACTTTAGAAGCAATGAGTTGAACAACCCCTGACTCGGCTGTCAAAGAACAGTTTTTTTTTTCCTTAATGGAGAATGGGACTGGGAATGGGAGAGGGAGGAGGAGATAGGCTGGAAGTGGGGAGTGGGAAGGTGGGTATGATGGAAAGAATCACTATATTCCTAAAGTCGTGCTTAGAAAATTTATACTCATTAAATAAAGGACTTCTTTAGGGGAAAATAATAATAAATAAAACATTGAAATTATAAAAATTATGTGCATGGGTCTGGCACTGTGGCTTACTAGGTTAAACATCTGTCTGCAGTGCCAGCATCCCATATGGGTAGCAGTTCATGTCCCGGCTGCACCTCTTCCAATTCAGCTCTTTGCTTATGGCCTGGGAAAGTTGTGGAAGATGGCCCAAGTGCTTGGGCCCCTGCACCCACATGTGAGAACCAAAAGATGCTCCTGGTTCCTAGTTTCAGATCAACTCAGCTCCAGCCATTGTGCCCATTTGGGGGAGTGAACCAGTGGATGAAAGACCTTTTTTTCTGTCTCTCCTTCTCTCTGCCTATAACTCTGCCTCTCAAATAAATACATAAAATCTTTTTAAAAATTATGTACATTATGACACTAAAAAAACAGGGAAAATAGTGACATTTGCTACTATTGAAGGTAGCACACAAACCTCTTAATATGAAAATGTTAAGAGAGGGAGGAGATGTACAATTTGGGACATGCTCAATTGGACTTGCCCCAAGTGGTGGAGTTAGAAATGTGCCAGGGGATTCCAATACAATCCCATCAAGGTTGCATGTACCAATGCCATCTCACTAGTCCAAGTGATCAATTTCAGTTCACAATTGATCACACTGATAGGTCTAAGAGTCAAAGGGATCACATAAACAAGACTAGTGCCTGCTAATACTAGCTGATAGAATCAAAAAGGGAGAGAACGATCCAACATGGGAAGTGAGATACACAGCAGACTCATAGAATGGCAGATGTCCTAAACAGCACTCTGGCCTCAGAATCAGTCCTTAAGGCATTCAAATCTGGCTGAAAAGCCCATGAGAGTATTTCAGGCATGGAAAGCCAAGACACTCTGGCAAAAAAAAAAAAAACAAAAAAACAAAACAAACAAACAAAAAAAACAAACCTAAATGAAAGATCTCTGTGTGATCCCAGTAGAAAGAACGGGCCATCAAAGAAGGAAGTACCTTTCTCTGAAGGGAGGAGAGAACTTCCACTTTGACTATGACCTTATCTAAATAAGATCGAAGTCAACAAACTCAAAAGGCTTCCATAGCCTTGGCAACTCATGACTAGAGCCTAGGGAGATTACTGACACCACGAACAAGAGTGTCAATTTGTTAAGCCAACAACAGGAGTCACTGTGTACTTACTCCTCATGTAGGATCTCTGTCCTTAATGTGTTGTTCAATGAGAATTAATGCTATAACTAGTACTGAAACAGTATTTTACACTTTATGTTCTGTGTGGGTGCAAACTGATAAAATCTACTTAATGTATGCTAAACTGATCTTCTGTATATAAAGATAATTGAAAATGAATCTTGATGTGAATGGAATGGGAGAGGGAGTGAGAGATGGGAGGGGTGCAGGTGGGAGGGAAGTTATGGAGGGGGGCCATTGTAATCCATAAACTGTAGTTTGGAAATTTATATTTACTAAATAAAAGTTTTAAAAAAAGAAAATGTTAATAAAAGATAATGAAGAGAGGATCTGTTTATACATTTTGATGAACAAATTAATGAGGGATGTTCTTTATGAAGAATTTCCTCACCCTGACTGTTGATGAGCAACTTGATATGTTATCCCTCTTAGTATCTTTTTTTGTTTGTTCTACTTAATACTTTTTGGTTGAATACTGTAATCAATACACAATTATTCTTAAGTGCTGACTTAACTGAAAAGTGATCGCTGTTAAATATAAGAGTGGGAATAAGAGAGGGAAGAGATGTGCAATTCGGGACATGCTCAAGCTGACTTACCTCAAACAGTAGAGTTAGAAACATACCAGGGGATTCCAATTCAATCCCATCAAGGTGGCATGTACCAATGCCATCTCACTAGTCCCAGTGATCAATTTCTGTTCACAATTGATCATAATGATAGGACTAAGAACCAAAGGGATCACATAAACAAGAATAGTGTCTGCAAATACTAGCTGATAGAATCAAAAAGGGAGAGAACGATCCAACATGGGAAGTGAGATACACAGCAGACCCATAGAATGGCAGATGTCCTAAAGAGCACTCTGGCCTCAGAATCAGCCCTTAAGGCATGCGGATCTGGCTGAAAAGCCCATGAGAGTATTTCAGGCATGGAAAGCCAAGACACTCTGGGGGGGGAAAAAAAACCCACTAAATGAAAGATCTCCACGAGTGAGATCCCAGTGGAAAAAACAGGTCATCAAAGAAGGAGGTACCTTTCTCTGAAGGGAGGAGAGAACTTCCACTTTGACCATGGCCTTGTCTAAATATGATCAGAGTCAGTGAACTCAGGGGGCTTCCATAGCCTTGGCAGCTCATGACAAGAGCCTAGGGTGATTACTGATGCCATAAACAAGAGTGTCAATTTGTTAAGTCAACAACAGGAGTCACTGTGTACTTACTCCTCATGTAGGATCTCTGTCCTTAGTGTGCTGTACATTGAGATTTAATGCTATAACTAGTACTCAAACAGTATTTTTCACTTTATGTTTCTGTGTGGGAGCAAACTGTTGAAATCTTTACTTAATGTATGCTAAACTGATCTTCTGTATATAAAGAGAATCGAAAATGAATCTTGATGTGAATGGAAGGGGAGAGGGAGTGGGAAAGGGGAGAGTTGCGTGTGGGAGGGACGTTATGGGGTGGAAGCGATTGTAATCCATAAGCTGTACTTTGGAAATTTATATTCATTAAATAAAAGTTAAAAAAAGAATTTCCAGGTAATAAATGCAAAAGCAAGTCAAAAAAAATTTTTTAAATCCCATTTTTTACAAAGTACTGTGGTTTCAGTCACAGCTCCATTTCCCAATTCCAGCTTCCTGCTAACATGCACCCAGGGAGGCAATGAGTAAGGACTTGGGCAGCTGGGTCCCTAACACCCTGATGGAAGAACTGGATTGAGTTCCAGGCTCCTGGTTTTGGCCTGGTCCAGCCCTTGGCTTTTCTAGCATTTGGGAAGTGGGCCTACATATGAGAACAACCCCCTCAAATAACAATAATAGTAATGAAAGACTTCCATCATATGCTAACCCTAGTAAACGAGAAGATGACCAGGAACTGGGTTTTCACATGATGCCTATGATCATGCCCTAGATTACCTGCCAGGTACAAAGACTTCAGAAATGCAGCAATCAAATTCAATGACAATGAATTCTCAACTTCCAAATTATTGAGAAATACGTATAAATATCCATGTAAATAAATCAAATACATTAGCAAAATGGTAACTACTGCATAATCTACAGTGTGGATATATAAACATGTTCATTTTACTTGTCTTTTCTACTTCTCTGTATATTTCGATATTTTCATAGCAAGGTTCTAAGTTGTAGTTTAAATCATTTTTCCATTAAACAGTAACTTACCCTTTGTGAAATTTTAGTTTTCAGTTTCACTTTATTTTTCAACTTGATTTGCTTGACTTCATGTTCCTTTTAAGATACCTTGCCCCTTGGGCACAGTATTGTACTGATTCTGTCGTTTACAAGTTTATTTTAATTTTTGCTGTTTAAATCTCAAATTCCTCTTATGTTTGGCCTACTCTGACCCCAGTGTTTTCTGTAGCTGCACTTTGCATTTTAGTTGCTGGGATTTGTACCAGTAAATAGGATGTTTATTGACATGAATCTTGTTGGTATTGAGTAGGCCAATATGTATTTTTCCCAACTTGCCCTCTGGTATATTACTTTTCAAGAGAGCTATTGTGCGAGTTGGGGGAGGAAGGGGCGACCATTTATGGATGTTGGGAAGGAGCCAGGCTTCAACGATCTCTAAAGAGCCTGTGTTTCATATAATACATTGAAAATAAAATAAGTTTTATATAGCTAGTGAACATATAAGTTTGTATAATCTCTGGAGGACAACTTGGTAACATGTCTTAAATGCATTAATATTCCACATATTCTTTGATATTCCAATTTATATGAATTTGCACAAAGCAAATAATAACAGATAGTTTTACCAAGGTATAAATATCTTTGTTCTAAGAAAAAAAAGCCCAACCTAAATGTCTAATAATAACTAAATTAGCATATATCCCCCGTTAAGGTCTTAATTGTGTTCTCTTGAAATCTCTATGGTAAAGCTCTAACTCCCACTGTGACTGTACTTGGAGATAAGTCCTTTGTGGACATAATTAAGGTTAAGTGAGGCCATAGGGTAGAGCGCTCATCTACAAGACTGGTATCCTTGTAAGGAGAGGGAGAGACACCAGCAGCTCTCACACAGAAAACGCCACAGGGGAACACAGCAAGACAAGGAGAGAGGTCTCACCCAAAACCAACCCTGCTGGCACCTTGCTCTTGTGTTTCCAATCTCCAGCACCATGTGAAAATAAATTTCTGTTGTTTAAAACCTACAATCTATGCTATTCTGTTATGATAACCCTCACAGACTAATATATCCCCAAGTGAAATAATAGTAATGATAATATTAATGATAATTGTGATGGTGATAGAAGCAGCTGACTATATAATGATAACTGTATCAGGAAGAATTCTAAGTGCTATGCAAATAGTAATTCACTTAATCTACACATAAGCTTTATGAAGAAGGTATGTGTTTTTATTTCCATTTTATAAATAAGGAAATTGCATTACCCAAGGGCTAAGTAATTTGGCCATTGTCACGCAGCTAGTAAATAGTAGGAATAGCAGTTGAACTTAAGCAATCTGGATACAAGGACATTTTGAAAACCACAAATGCTACCTCTATAAGAAAATGTTAAAATTACAGTGAAAATCAGTACTTAGTTGCATGTGGTATTAGAGGGTTCACACTGTGGAGTAATAGATCAAGCTTCTGCCTGTGGTGCTGGCATTCCATATGAGAACCAGTTAACATCCCAGCTGCTCCACTTCTGACCCAGCTCTCTGCTATGGCCTGAGAAAGCAGTAGAAGATGGCCCAAGTGCTTGGGCCCCTGCACCTGTGTGGGAGACCCGGAAGAAGCTCCTGGCTTCAGATTGATCCAATTTGGCCATTGGGGCCACTTGGGGAGTGAACAGTGGATTGAAGTCCTTTCTATCTCTCCTTCCTCTCTCTGTAACTCTGCCTCTCAAATAAATAAATAATCTTTAAAAAAAAGAGATAGTATTAGATGTGATTTTTAAAGTAGATTAACATTATACACAGTGATGTACAAGGATACATCAAAATGTTCATGAGGAAAATGAAATTAAAATATTTTTATTTTGGTGCAAAAATAGAGCAAAAAAAATTTTCATACAATGTGGAAATGCATATTATGGAAAAGTAATTCATGGATTTCTAATCTTTTTGCAACAAAGTAAATTCATACATTTTTTGACAGGCAGAGTGGACAGTGAGAGAGACAGAGAAAGGTCTTCCTTTGCCGTTCGTTCACCCTCCAATGGCCACAGCGGCTGGCGCACTGCGGCTGGCACACCACACTGATCCGAAGTCAGGAGCCAGGTGCTTCTCCTGGTCTCCCATGGGGTGCAGGGCCCAAGGACTTGGGCCATCCTCCACTGCACTCCCTGGCCACAGCAGAGAGCTGGCCTGGAAGAGGGGCAACTGAGACAGAATCCGGCGCCCCTACTGGGACTAGAACCCGGTGTGCCGGCGCTGCAGGCGAAGGATTAGCCTAGTGAGCTGCGGCGCCAGCGTAAATTCATACTTTTAATTCTATTTCCCACAAACCTTTCAAAGTACTGTCATGTGTGTGTGCATAATTTCTTACTAAAAATACACATACATATATTTATCATTATTTCATATAGGAGTATACTTCATTTGTGTGTACCATCTGAGTATATGTGATGTCCCAAAATTCACATATTGAAATCCTAGACCCCAAATAGGATTAGGAGCTAGGGTTTTGGGGAAGTAATTAGGCCATGAATAGGATTAGTATGCTTAAAAAAGAGGCCTGGAAGAGGCTCCTGGCTCTTCCATCATATGAAGACACAACAAGAAGTCACCACCTAAGAGGAAACAGACTCCGCCAGACACCAATCCTGTTGCTTTGACCTTGCACTTTCCAGCCTCCAGAATGTGAAAATACATTTCTGTTGCTTGTAAACTACCTAGTTTGTGATATCTTGTTATGGCAGCCCAAGCAAAGATACACAACACACACACACATACGCACAATACTCCAAGACACTACCTGTGGCCAGCTCTGAGTGATAGAAACATCACTCTTTTTTTTTTTTTTTTTTTTTTGGGCTATTATGTATTTTATACCTTCCTATCATAAATATTATTTTATTTGCAATTCATCCCAACTGGTTTGTTTACATTTAGAGTGGAGCATTTAAATGACTAAGGACAGAGGCAGAGTATGTAATAGCATGAAATGAATTTCTTACAGGTAAGGATTTCAGATTGAAATCAATGTTTCAAGGAATGCAGTAGAACTTGAGTGATGGTGAAGGTTTAGAGACCAAATGCTGGTACAGGGAGCACTCAAGGAAGGAAAAGAAGTCAGAATTTGCAGAACTTGAACTTAAACTTGTCTGGTCAGTTTCTTAATTTGCCATTATTTCCTTTTTAAAAGATTTATTTATTTGAAAGGCAGAGTGACAGAGCAAGAGACAGAAGGGAGGAGGGGAAGAGGAGAGGGGAGAGGGGAGAGGGGAGAGGGGAGAGAGATCTGTTCTCATTCACTGGATCACTTCCCAGATGGCTGCAATGGTGGGGCTGGTCCAAGTTGAAGCCAGAAGCCTGGAATTCTATCCAGCAATTCCACATGGGTGACTGGAACCCAACCACATGTGCCATCCTTTGCCACTTTCCCAATTGTATTAGCAGGGAGTTGGATCAGAAGTAGAGTAGCTAGGACTTGAACCAGTGCTCCAATATGGAACGCCCGCACTGCAGGTGACTGCTTTAACCCACTATGCCACAACACCAGCTCCTGTCACTATTCCTATTGACAAGCTTAGGATTTATGATTTAGCTAAATCTCTTAATGAAATAAAAAACATTATATGTGAATTGATGGAAAAGAGACAAGCAAAAATACAGTAGCTGTAAACATTGTTATGATATGCTCATGCTCCCAGACACAGAAAGTATAGTGATATTTATATGTGAACCGGGTAAAGCACCACATTAGAAATGTTTTCTTACTGCTCAGGAGCTGGCACACAAATAAATAGAGGGCACAGGTACTCTCAGGACCGATGGAGCCCTTAGGAGGAGGGTGTGGGAGGTGGGAAGGCTTGCCTGGGGCATTTGCGATATTAGAAAATGTAAGTAATTTCAACTGTTAAGGGTTAGATGAGCAGAGAAAACCAAATCCTGCTGTGGAAGTCATATACCCCCTTGATGCTCAATTATGGATATCTCTAAAAATATTATGGGTCAAATCCCATCATAAGGAACTTTAAGGAAGGTAAAAGATCTTTTGCTGGGCTGGAATTGACTGTAATCAACATTGCTTGAAATCTCATTGCCAGTACTTCTAGGTCACCTTCCCAGGGTCAAGGACTGGATGTAAAACTAAACAGGAGCCAGCTTCCCTGAAAGATGAGGTGGTGCAGACCAGTGCAGAAATGTACTCATGCAGAAGGCGGTCCTCTTCCCCTCTGACATTTTCACTTTTGCTTGCATTCTCCAGAGAATTGGGGCAATTATAATGCCTTGTAATTTTTTTTAAGGAGAATCAGTTTACTCCTTATTTGTACAACACTAGCTAGAGCCACTGTGTTATATTTCTTTCTAGTTTCCATTATGTCACACAGTCGGGTGTTAGATGTTTTCATTATAACAGGTCTCAAGGACTGGAAAGAGAGCACTGATTATACTGAGAAAAAAATATATATATACACACAAATATATCTTACCTACATAACATATATGAGAAAATTTCACTATAGCAAGACCAACAAGGTACTATTACCATGGGCTATTGGTCAACACAGAGAGATACTTTCATTGGACTAAATTCTGGGTTTCAGTGTTATTCATAATAATAGTGTTTGTGTTCTAATAATAATGTACAAATCCCCTATGGTGTAATAAAAAGCAACATTTTCCAATGTAGGAAGTAAATTGAAAATACAAATGTGAATTGAAAATACAAATCTAAAATTTCTATAATACCAAAGGCTGCTGCTGCAAATATAAGACCACAGATAAAGTTACTTTTAGATGGTGACTGATTAACAGAGTTCTGGAGAATTTCAAGAGAATTTAATTAATTTATTCATTCAATAAAAAATTTTAGTACCTACTATGTGCATGTGTGGTATTTTATGGTATAGGAATATAGTAAATTTTTATTTTTATTTATTTTCATTTTATTTGAAAGAGAGACACAGACACAGAGATCTTATACCTGCTGGTTCTCACCCCAAATGCCCTCAATGGGGGTAGTTCAGGATGCAACCAGGAGCTGGGAACTCTATTCTAGTCTAAAGTACTTGAGTCACCACTTGATGCCTCCCAGGGTGCTCATTAACAGAAAGCTCCATTCAAGGTGGAGTAGCAGAGACTTGAACCAGGCGCTGCAATTTAGTATGCAGGTATCCCAAGCAGTGATTAAATTGCTGTGCCAAATGCCCATCCCAAAGGAATACAATAATTAACACCAAAAAACCCCTCATCTTTTTGAAGGCTATAAACCTAAAAAAAAAGAACAAGATAAATATGCAACAACATGCAAATAGTACCTAACTTATGATAGATTTAAGTTCATAATGATAGTTATCCCTCCTCCCCACACTCCCATGTTCCCTTCTACTTTCTTATTTTTTCTTTTAGTTTTTACAATGACATACTTTTAGTTTATTTTATAATCACAAGCTTAACCCTCCACCACCAAATAATCAATTCAACAAGTAATAAGTACAAAAACCATTGTTCCTCAAGAAGGGCTATAAACAATAATCAAATCTCAATTGTCAATATCACTCATACATTGTATTTTTTGTGCTCTGTATATCAGTTACCACAAATCATGGAAATATATGATAATTGTCTTTGGGACTGGCTTAGTTTACTAAGCATAATCATTTCCAGTTGCATACATTTAGGTACAAAAGATAGGATTTCATTTTTTTTTTTACAGCTGAGCAGTATTCCATAATGTATACATATCACATTTTCTTTATCTAGTCATAAGCTGATAGACATCTCTAGTCATAAGCTGATAGACATCTGGGTTGCTTCCTTACCTTAGTTATTGTGAATTGAGCTGCAATAAACATGGGTGTACAGAAACTCTTTTTTTTTTACTTTTATTTAATGAATATAAATTTCCAAAGTACAGCTTATGGATTACAATGGCTTCCCCCCCATAACATCCCTCCCACCTGCAACCCTCCCCTTTCCCACTCCCTCTCCCCTTCCATTCACATCAAGATTCATTTTAGTTTCTCTTTATATACAGAAGATCAGTTTAGCATACATTAAGTAAAGATATCAACAGTTTGCTCCCACAGAGAAACATAAAGTGAAAAATACTGTTTGAGTACTAGTTATAGCATTAAATCTCAATGTACAGCACACTAAGGACAAAGATCCTACATGAGGAGTAAGTGCACAGTGACTCCTGTTGTTGGCTTAACAATTTGACACTCTTGTTTATGGCATCAGTAATCACCCTAGGCTCTTGTCATGAGCTGCCAAGGCTATGGAAGCCCCCTGAGTTCACTGACTCTGATCATTTTTAGACAAGGCCATGGTCAAAGTGGAAGTTCTCTCCTCCCTTCAGAGAAAGGTACCTCCTTCTTTGATGACCCGTTCTTTCCACTGGGATCACACTCGTGGAGATCTTTCATGTAGGTTGTTGTTTTTTTTTTTTTTTCCCCAAGAGTGTCTTGGCTTTCCATGCCTGAAATACTCTCATGGGCTTTTTAGCCAGATCCGCATGCCTTAAGGGCTGATTCTGAGGCCAGAGTGCTCTTTAGGACATCTGCCATTCTATGGGTCTGCTGTGTATCTCACTTCTCATGTTGGATCGTTCTCTCCCTTTTTGATTCTATCAGCTAGTATTTGCAGACACTATTCTTGTTTATGTGATCCCTTTGGTTCTTAGTCCTATCATTATGATCAATTGTGAACTGAAATTAATCACTGGGACTAGTGAGATGGCATTGGTACATGCCACCTTGATGGGATTGAATTGGAATCCCCTGGTATGTTTCTAACTCTACCGTTTGAGGTAAGTGAGCTTGAGCATGTCCTGAATTGCACATCTCTTCCCTCTCTTATTCCCACTCTTATATTTAACAGTGATCACTTTTCAGTTAAGTTTCAGCACTTAAGAATAATTGTGTATTGATTACAGTATTCAACCAAAAGTATTAAGTAGAACAAACAAACAAAAAAAATACTAAGAGGGATAACATATCAAGTTGCTCATCAACAGTCAGGGTGAGGGCTGATCAAGTCACCGTTTCTCATAGTGTTCATTTCACTTTAACAGGTTTCCTTTTTGGTGCTCAGTTAGTTGTCACCTATCAAGGAGAACAAGTGGTATTTGTCCCTTTGGGATTGGCTTATTTCACTCAGCATAATGTTTTCCAAATTCCTAACAGGGATCACTTTTTCAGTTAAAATTTAAACACCTAAGAATAATTGTGTGTTAATTACAGAGTTTAACCAATGGTACTAGAACAACAACAAAAAAAAATACTAAAACTCTTTCATACACTGATTTCATTTCCTTTGGGTAAATTCCCCAGAGTAGGATGGTTAGGTCACATGGTAGATCTGTTTTCAGATTTCTGAGTAATCTCTATGCTGTCTTCCATAATGGTTGTGCTAGTTTACATTTCCATCAACAGTGTTTTAGGGTATCTTTTCTCTTGCATCCTCTGTAGCATTTGTTGTTTTTTGATGTATGGATCGATGGTAGTCATTCTAACTGGGGTGAGGTAAAACCTCACTGTGATTTTTGTTTGCATTTCCCTGATGGTTAGTGATCTTGAGCATTTTTTCATGTGTCTGTTGGCCATTTGAATGTCATTGTTTGAAAAATGCCTGTTCATGTCCTTTGCCCATTTCTTGAATGGATTGTGTGTTTTGTTGTTGAATTTCTTGAGTTCTTTATAGATTATGGGTATTAATCCTTTATCAGTTGCATAGTTTTTAAGTATTTTCTCCCATTCTGTTGGTTGCCTCTTTGTTGTGTGTTTGTAGTGCCAAATCTTCTTAGTTTGATGTAATTCCTTTTGTCTATTTTTGTTTTTATTGGCTGTGCTTCTGGTGTCTTTTCTAAGGAATCTTTGACTATGCCAATGTCTTGTAGCAAATCCCCAATGTTTTCCTCTAGTAATTTGATGGTATCAGGTTGTTTAACTTATAATATTTATTAGAACTTATATTTATTGGGAGTTAACACCACTGTAACTTGAGGAACATCTGTATTATGTTAGAGAGATAAGTCAGAAGGAAAACAGTACTGAACTTTGGCAGGGGAATAAATAATTATACAAAGTGGAAATAGAAGGCTGCTTTGTGGATGTGACTTTAAAATAAACAGCTGAAGAATGAATGAACAAACAGTGAAAATATTGAGAAGAGGGACAGGAAGACAGAATATGTAGCAACAGAAGAAGTTTCAGTGTGAACATATCTGATATGTTTAAAGAAAAGTCCAGAGACCAGTATGTCTGGAGTCAGGGGCCAAAGGAGAGAGTTGTAAACAGTAAATTATATTAACAACAAAGTTCAAATCATATCAGTGTTAACAGCTATTATTAGAACTGATAAGACTGATGGTTCTGAGCCAATGGAAGCATGGAGAACTATAGTCTTTTCCAAGTAGAACTATGGGTAATATTACACACTAATACTCTGACACTATTCAAATGGTATAGAATAAATGTTTGTGTCTGGTCAAAATTTGTTTTAAGATTTATTTGTTTATTTGAAAGGCAGAATTACAGAGAGAGAAGGTAAGACAGAGAGAGATCTTCCATCTGTTGGTTTACTCCCCAAATAGCCACATGACTGGGCTGGACCAGGCTGAAGCCAAGAGGCAGTAGCTTCTTCCAGATCTCTCATGTGGGTGCAGGGGCCCAAGGACCTGAACCATTCTCTGCTGCTTTTCCAGGTGCATTAGTAGGGAGCTGGATTGGAAGTGGAGCAGCCAGGACTTGAACCAGTATCCATATGGAATGCTAGCACTGCAAGCCATGGCTTTAATCTGCTATGCCAAAACACCAGTTCATTGTCTGGCCAAAATTTATTTGTTCAAATCATAGACATCAAAGGTATCTGTATTAGAAACTGGTGGTTAGGTGATTAGGTTGTGAGAACAGAGTCTGCATAAATGGGATTAAAGTAATTGTAAAAGAGGCCTCAGTAAGACCCTTAACACTTCTATGTGAGGACACAGCAGGAAAGCACCATCTATGAGCCAGGAAGAGGACCCTCAATTGGACTGCACCTGCTTTACTTTTGATCTTGGACTCCCCAGCCTCCAGAACCGTGAGAAAAAAATTTCTGTTGTCTATGGGCTACCCGTAGACTGTTAGAGCAGTCTATGCTGATTTAACAGCCCTAATGGACTGAGTCATCACGTTACTCACTTTTCTGATTATAGCATGATGACGTATATTAGTTAGTTTTAAATAGCAAATGTAAAGCTTTTATTAAAAGATTTTATTATGGCGTCCTATTACCATTTGAGACTAAAAACAGTAACTATAAGCTATAAATTCATTTAATTGTTGTTAAAGTGAAATTGGTCTATCAGAATTCAAACTAGCTAATCCTAGATATCATATGGAAGCCATATGATACATAACTAGCATTCATAAAGTATGATACCACTTCTTTACTTTCAAAAACATACCTCATCTTCAAGTTACAAGCAACTGAATAAGTCATGTCAGTGCTGTGGTTTAAATATTTGTCTCCCTGAATTCAGGAATTTAGTCCCCAAAGTCTTAAGCTAATGGTACTAAGACAGTAGAAACAATCCAGTTATGGTGATTAGAGGAAGGACCTTTAAGAAGTGATTAGAGTGGGTTCAGTCATTAGGGGGGCTGCCGTGACTGGTGCTGGTGGCTTCATAAGAGACCGCATAGACAATCATTTACTTCTACTCTATTGCCTTGTGGGGCTCTGTACCACCTCAGGACTCTGCAGCAAGAACAGCATCACCAGAAATGGGGCCCGCTAGAGCTTGAATTGTCAATTTCCAGAACTGTGAGTTAGAGAAACCTTGTTGTTTCATAATTTAATTGCTGCAGACATTTTATTACAGTTAAGAAAATCTGACTATTAGGACAGAATAGTTTAGTCAAACTAACTCACACAGAAAACAGTTATTGAACCAGGAAAACAATATTTGTACACATTCACTCAATTATTAGAAGATGCAAGAGTGGTGAGAAGGTTACAGCATTGTGGTACAGTGGGCTAAGCCTCTGCCTATGGCACCGGCATCCCTTATGGGTGCTGGTTCCTGTCCAAGCTGCTCCTTTTCCCATCTAGCTTTCTGCTTATGGCCTGAGAAAGCACTAGAAGATGACCCAAGTCCTTAGGCCCCTGCACTCACTTGGGAGACCCAGAAGAAGCTCCTGGCTCCTGGCTTCGGATTGGCTCAGCTCTGGCCATTGTGGCCATTTGGGGAGTGAACCAGCAAATGGAAGACTCTCTCTCTCTCTCTCTCTCTCTCTCTCTCTCTCTCCTTCTATCTTGTCTATAACTCTGCCTCTCAAATAAGTAGATAAAATCTTAAAAAAAAAAAAAAAGAGAAACCAAAAGTAAGCAGAATCTTGAAGCATATTGAACTTGAAAGAGAAACTATGGCAGATGAAATTTTGTGTTTTTCTTAAAGTACTGTCTTTTCCACAAGAGATTCAAGTGACCGAAAGCCACAGCTTTATAAGATTAATATGAAGGAAACAAGGATACATTATGGTCAAAGTGTTGGGGGAACAAAAGCAAAGATTAAACAGACAATCTTGAAATTAGCAAAAAAAATACATACAGGAGAACAATGATTTTTTAAAAAGAGCACATTCTGACTTCTCAAAAAAAAAAAAACAATGCACACCAGAAAACAATGATACACCATCATTAACATGCAAAAAGGCAAAACCTGTTAACCTAGAATTCCATATACAGGGAAAATATGTTTTAAATGTTGCTAAGATGATACATTTTAAAAGGAACAAAAACTGAATGTATTTGTTGTCAGATTGAATAAGATATACTGAAGAAGGTTCTTCTGCCTGAAGAGAAAGGGTACTTGAATTTATGTGAAAGTGGAGATGTCTAAAAATGGAAAGGGTAAATCTAAAAGAAATACATAATATAATGACAACTGTATTTGTATATATGTAATAGTTAGGTCTTGCTATTTACAGCAATTATGTTCCACCAAGTACTTTCGAACGCTGAAGTAGTGAATACTGAATTATTGCTCCTAGGAAAAGCATAGGATTAGGCTGCAGCCAGGCTCTGGTCACATTTTCATCAATTAATCACTGTATAACATTGCTTTATGTGTGCTCATGTGCAACGACAAGTTATTTAATATATACTGTTGACTCATTAACATTGAATTCATGGCCAACAGCCCTATAATTCATGCCTGAATGAAGTGTATCTCACACATATTTCCTCACAGCCTTCTTGTGCTTGCAAACACCAGACAGCATTTCAGTTCTACACTGGGGAGCCATTTTAAGCAGTAAAATCACCAACAAAAATGCAAAATCATGACACTAACCAGACTGCGGAAAACACACTTGTGTACTGAGGGCTGAAACAAGAAGCGGGAGCATCAGCTTGTAACCTCTGCTGGGAATACCTGTGCCAGGGCTTTCGCTCCTTCGGCCTCTGTGCCTGTCTGCGAAGGACCATGAAAGAGTCATTAGTATTGATTTTTGAATTATGAATAAATTTTAGTAAGTGAGTTTGCAAATATAGAAATCATGGATGATAAGAACTGACTCTACATTTACCTATCTTTTTTTCTCTTAATTAAAGAGCACATCAGGCTCATTGATAAAATTAGAAACTATATGTGCAGTTAACATAGATGAGAAAATAACACTAAGCATGAAGGGGAAAATAGATGAATATTGTTTCAGGATAATTTTAT